>NW_023425355.1:65750384-66165579 GCF_014108415.1 Molossus molossus | reverse complement strand
CTCTCTATGTTGTTTACAAGTGACCCAACCTGACAACAAAACACTCACATAACTTGAAAGTGAAGGGATGAAAAAAATCTTCCAAGCAAAGGGAAAGGAAAAAAAGCTGGGATAGCAATACTCTTATCTGATAAAATAGATTTCTAATTGAAGACCATAACTAGAGACAAAGAAGGCCAGTACATAATATTGAAAAGATCTATCCAACAGGAAGATATAACCTTGATAAATTTATATGCACCCAATATAGGAGCACCAAAATACATTAATAATCTTCTGGAAGACTCAAAGGAGAAATCAATAGCAATACAACCAAACCAGGAGACTTCAACACCCCGCTGACCATCACTGGTTAAATCCTTTAGACAAAAATTAGCAAAAACAGAGACTCAAAATGAAGCACTAGACCAACTGGATTTAATAGATATCTACAGAGAATTACACCCCAAAAATACAGATTCACATTCTTCTCAAGTGCACATGGGACATTCTCAAATATAGACCACAGGTGAGGACACAAACTAAGACTCTGCAAGTTCAAACATATTGAAATCATATCAAGCACTTTCTCAGAGCACAATGCATGAAACTAGAAATCAATTGCAACAAGAACATGCAAAAATATTTGAACACATGGAAGGTGAATAGCATGTTATTAAACAATGAATGGGTCACCGAGGAGATCAAGGAAGAAATTAAAAACTTCCGGGAAACCAAGGAAAATGAACACAGAACAACACAAAACTTATGTGACACAGTGAAAGCAGTTCTGAGAGGAAGTTCATAGCACTACAGGCCTACTTCAAGAAACAAGAAAAATCTCTAATAGACTATCTAACCTCACAACTCTAAAGAACTAGAAATCAAAAAAAACAAAACCCCCGAAGCAAGTAGAAGAAAAGAAACACTAAATATAAGAGCAGAAATAAATGACATAGAGACCAATAAAACAATTCAAAGGATCAATGAAACAAAGAGCTGGTTTTTCAAAAAGATAAACAAAATTGATAGACCCTTACCTAGACTCACCAAGAAACAAAAAGAGAGAACCCAAATACACAAAATCAGTAATAACAAAGGAGAAGTAACAACAGATAATACAGAATACAGAAGATCCTTAATAACTACTACGAAAAATTATATGGCAACAAATTTGACAATCTAAGTGAAATGGACAAATTTCTAGAAACACATACTCTCCCAAAACTGGACCGGGAAGAGATAGAAAACTTGAACAGACCAATAACAACAGAAGAAATTGAAGATGTTATCAAGACTCTCCCAGCAAACAAAAGCCCATGCCTGGATGGCTACATGGGGGAGTTTTACCAAACATTCAAAAAAGAACTAACACCCATTTTCCTCAAACTCTTTCAAAAAATTCAAGAAGAAAGACTTCCAAATTTGTTTTATGAGGCCAGCATAAGTCTAATTGCCAAACCAGAAAAAGACATTACAAAGAAAGAAAACTACAGGCCAATATTCCTGATAAACATAGATGCCAAAATCCTGAACAAAATACTAGCAAATCAGATCTAGCAACACAGCAAAAAAATTATTCACCATGACCAAGTGGGATTCATCCCAGGGATGCAATGCTGATATAATATTCGCAAATCAATAAATGTGATACACCACATAAACAAAATGAAGAATAAAAACCACATGATCATATCAATAGATGCCGAAAAAGCATTCGACAAAATCTAGCATCCATTTCCGATAAAAATGCTCAGCAATGTTGAAATAGAGTGATCATATCAAGACATAATAAAGGCCATATATAAAAAACCTACAGCCAACATCATACTCAATGGGCAAAAATTAAAGCATTTCCCTTAAGAACAAGAACAAAGCAAGGACACCCACTTTTGCCACTCTTATTTAACATAGTACTGGAAGTCTTAGCCACAGCAATCAGACAGGAAGAAAAAATAAAAGGGCCGGCTTTGTTCAGTGGTTGGAGTGTCAGCCTGCGGACCAGAGAGTACCGTGTTCAGTTCCCGCTACGGGCATGTACAAAAAAAATAAAAAAAAAAATAAATAAATAAAAGTACATATGGAACCAAAAAGACCTCGAATAGCAATAGCAATCTTGAAAAAGTAAAACAAAGTACAAGGGATCACATTACCAATTTTAGGTTATACTACAAAGCCTATAATCAAAACAGCCTGGTACTAGCACAAGAACAGGTATATAGATCATTGGAACACAACGGAGAACTCAGAAATGGACACAAGGCAATATGCTCAATTAATAGTTGACAAAAGTGGCAAGAGCATACAGTGGAGTAAAGACAGCCTCTTTAATAAATTATGTTGGGAAAATTGGACAGCAACATGCAAAAAAAATAAAACTAGACCATCGACTTACACCCTACACAAGAATAAACTCAAAATGATAAAAGACTTAAATGTGACTCATGAATCCATAAAGACCCGACAACAAACTGGAGGCAACAAAATTTCAGATCATATGCAGCAAATTTTTACTGACATATCACCTAAGGCAACAGAAACAAAGGAGAAAATGAACACATGGGACTACATCAAACTGAAAAGCTTCTGCACAGCAAAAGATGCAATCATCAAAATGGAAAGGCTACACACTGTATGGGAGAGCATATTGCCAATGATATATCAGATAAGGTGTTAATTTCTAATATATATAGAGTGGTCATACAACTCAACAAAATGAAGACAAAGAACCCAATTTAAAAATGGCCAGAGGAACTAAAATAGACACCTCTCCAAAAGGACATACTAATGGCTAAGGGACAGAAAGAATATATGTACCCCCATCTTTGTAGCAGAACTATTTACAATCGCTAAGATCTGGAAACAGCCCAAGTGTCCATCAGTAGACGAATGGATCAAAAATCTGTGGTACATATGCACAATGGAGTACTACGCAGCGGTAAGAAAGAAAGATCTCTTATCCTTTGAGACTACATGGAGGGACCTTGAAAGTATCACCCTAAGTGAAACAAGCCAAACAGAGAAAGACAAGTTTCATATGATCTCACTTATTTGTGGAATATAATGAACATAACAGTTTGAGGAATGGGGTAGTCCCAGAGATGCGGAAGCGGGGTACAGACTGACAATCCCCTAAAAAGTGGGGATGTGGGGGAGGGATGAACCACAGAACTTATATGCATGTATGCATGAACAGTGGACATGGACAACAATCTGGGGAAGGGGCAGGGTGGTAGGGGGAGGGGGGAATCAGTGGGGGGAAAAAGGAGAAACATCTGTAACAAAAATTAATCAATAAAAAACTAAATTAAAAAAAATAAAAATAGGAACCGAAAAATGGCGGCGGAGTGAACGGAGCTACACAGACCATCTCCCAGAACCAAACTGGAATTACAACTATAACACAGACAAATCGACGGGAAAAACCAACAGAAAAGCAGCTTGCGAGGACCATACAACGCGGGACACCGACTCCATCCCGGTAGGATTGCGAAGGCGCGAGACAGGGCTGGGGGCCCACGGTCGGCAGCTCGGCAGCGGCCTTAGCTGTAAGCGGCGCCCGTGGGTTACACTCCCAGGCGGCCCCACAGCGCAGCCGGGACAGAGGCTGAAACAGCAACAGCCACTCACCTTGGGCTCCGGTGGAGGGAGGGCAGACTGGACTGGAACTGTGTCGGGACACTCGGGGTTTGGAGGGCGCTCAGAGCTTTGGCTGAGTGCAGCCACTCAGGATGGTGGCCACATTGCTTCTTCCCAGGGCTCTGGGGAGAGGCAGCAGCCCCTCCCTCGGTGATCCAACCCCACCCTGTGGGCCATTGAAGTGATAATTGAGGCTCACTAACGACCAGCATCTGCCCCACCCTTGTGAAAGCCCCTTGGCGGAGCACCAGAGGGAGTTTTTCAATCAACTGACAATCCAAAACTCATCAAGTAACCTAGACTGCTAGCCTCCAGGCAAAAAGCTAGAGAATAACAGTACCTTTCCTGGGCTGGCAACTTTAACCAGGAAAGTAAGACTTGACAGTGGTGTTCAACGTGGGTCCTCCCTCGCTCATCTAAACACAGGAGAGAGACCCACAAACAGCAGAACACCAACACCCACAGGGATAACTTGACAGGCTCCAAAGCCTACAGTGATAGCTAAAATGGTGAAACACAGAAACAGAAGCCAAATGAAAGAGCAAGACACCTCCACCGAAGATGAGATCCATGTGGAGCAATTAGGCATGTTAACAGAGCTAGAATTCAGAGCCATGATCTTGAGGAAGCTGAACAGCATGAGTAAGGACATAGAGACACTGAAAATAAGCCAAATGGAAATTAAAAACCAACAAGAAGAGATAAAAAATGACATATCCGAAATGAAAAACACATTGGAAGGTTTAAAAAGCAGAGTAGGGGAAGCTGAGGACCGGATCAGTGAATTAGAAGACAGGGTAGAAAAAATCAACCAATCAGAAAAACAAAAGGAAAAAACTATTAAAAAACAGGAAGACAGCTTAAGAGAACTATGGGACAACTGGAAACGTAATAATATTCGCATCATAGGAGTCCCCGAAGAAGAAGAAAAGGAGCAAGGGATAGAGAATATATTCAAAAAAATAGTGAGAGAAAACTTCCCTAATTTGGTGAAGGAGGAAGGCATTCAAGTTCAAGAAGCACAGAGAGTCCCAAGTAAGAAGAACCCAAACAGGCCCACACCAAGACACATAGTAATTAAAATGCCACAAATTAAAGACAAAGAGAGAATCCTAAAAGCAGCAAGAGATAAGCAACAGGTTACCTACAAAGGGAACCCCATAAGGCTCTCAGCTGACTTCTCACAAGAAACCCTACAGGCCAGAAGAGAATGGCATGTAGTAATCAAAGTCATGAAAAACAAGAATCTGAATCCAAGACTACTCTACCCAGCAAGGCTATCGTTCAAAATAGAAGATCAAATAAAGAGCTTCCCAGACAAAAAAAAAGCTAAGGGAATACATTAGCACCAAACCAGCACTGCAAGAAATGTTAAAAGGACTGCTGTAATTAGCAGTAGAAATGGGAAGAAAAATAGAACCACCCTAAACAAAATGGCAATAAATAAGTACATATCAATAATCACCTTAAATGTAAATGGATTGAATGCTCCCATAAAGAGACACAGAGTAGCTGATTGGATAAGAAAGCATGACTCATCCATATGTTGTTTACAAGAGACCCACCTCGCAACAAAAGACTCACATAGGTTGAAAGTGAAGGGATGGAAAAAAATTTTCCAAGCAAATGGAAAGCAAAAAAAAGCTGGGGTTGCAATTCTCATATCTGATAAAATAGATTTCAAAATGAAGACCATAACTAGAGACAAAGACGGCCACTACATAATATTGAAAGGATCTATCCAACAGGAAGATATAACCTTGATAAACATATATGCACCCAATATAGGAGCACCAAAATATATTAAAAATCTTCTGGAGGACTTCCAAGGAGAAATCGACAACAATACAATCATAGCAGGGGACTTCAACACCCCGTTGACAGCACTGGATAGATCCTCTAGGCAAAAAATTAGCAAGGAAACAGAGACTCTAAATGAAGCACTAGACCAAATGGATTTAATAGATATCTACAGAGAATTACACCCCAAAA
The DNA here is from genome assembly GCF_014108415.1 of Molossus molossus. Taxonomy (NCBI): domain Eukaryota; kingdom Metazoa; phylum Chordata; class Mammalia; order Chiroptera; family Molossidae; genus Molossus; species Molossus molossus. The sequence goes on along the minus strand of NW_023425355.1, from coordinate 66,159,969 downwards.
CTACAGAATACACATTCTTCTCAAGTGCACATGGGACATTCTCAAAGATAGACCACATGCTAGGACACAAACTAAATCTCTACAAGTTCAAGAAGATTGAAATCATATCAAGCATCTTCTCAGATCACAATGGCATGAAACTAGAAATCAATTGCACAAAGAACATGCAAAGACATTTCAACACATGGAGGCTAAATAGCATGTTATTAAACAATGAATGGGTCACCGAGGAGATCAAGGAAGAAATTAAAAACTTCCTGGAAACCAATGAAAATGAACACACAACACCACAAAATCTATGGGATGCAGCGAAAGCAGTTCTGAGAGGGAAGTTCATAGCACTACAGGCCTACCTCAAAAAACAAGAAAAATTTCTAATTGATTGTCTAACCTCACAACTTAAAGAATTAGAAAGCAAACAAAAAGAAAACACCAGAGCAAGTAGAAGGAAGGAAATAGTAAAGATCAGAGCAGAAATAAATGACATAGAGACCAAAAAAACAATTCAAAGGATCAATGAAACAAAGAGCTGGTTTTTCGAAAAGATAAACAAGATAGATGGACCCTTAGCTAGACTCACCAAGAAACAAAGAGAGAGAACCCAAATACACAAAATCAGAAATGAAAGAGGAGAAGTAACAACCAACACCACGGAAATACAAAAGATCGTTAACAACTACTATGAACAACTATATGGCAACAAAATCGACAATCTCAGCGAAATGGACAAATTTCTAGAAACACACAGTCTTCCAAAACTATTCCCGGAAGAGATAGAAAACTTGAACAGACCAATAACAACTAAGGAAATTGAAGATGTAATCAAGACTCTTCCAGCAAACAAAAGCCCAGGCCCAGATGGTTTCACGGGGGAGTTTTACCGAACATTCAAAAAAGAACTAACACCCATTCTCCTCAAACTATTTCAAAAAATTCAAGAAGAAGGAAGACTTCCAAACACGTTCTATGAGGCCAGCATAATTCTAATTCCAAAACCAGAAAAAGACACTACGAAGAAAGAAAACTACAGGCCAATATCCCTGATGAACATAGATGCCAAAATCCTGAACAAAATACTAGCAAATCGGATCCAGAAATACATCAAAAAAATTATTCACCATGACCAAGTGGGATTTATTCCAGGGATGCAAGGCTGGTACAATATTCACAAATCAATAAACGTGATACACAACATAAACAAAATGAAGAATAAAAACCACATGATCATATCAATAGATGCTGAAAAAGCATTCGACAAAATCCAGCATCCATTTCTGATAAAAACTCTCAGCAATGTAGGAATAGAGGGATCATATCTCAACATAATAAAGGCCATATATGAAAGACCTACAGCCAACATCATACTCAATGGACAGAAACTAAAAACATTTCCATTAAGAACAGGAACAAGACAGGGATGTCCACTTTCGCCACTCTTATTTAACATTGTACTGGAAGTCTTAGCCACAGCAATCAGACATGAAGAAAAAATAAAAGGGATCCAAATTGGAAAGGAGGAAGTGAAACTGTCATTATTTGCAGATGACATGATATTGTACATAGAAAACCCTAAAGACTCCATCAAAAATCTATTAGACTTAATAAATGAATTTGGCAAAGTAGCAGGATACAAAATTAACGTCAAGAAATCGACGGCATTCTTGTACATTAATGATGAACTCACAGAAAGAGAAACTGAAAAAACAATCCCATTTACCATCGCTCCAAAAAAACTATGATACCTAGGAATAAACTTAACCAAAGAAGTAAAAGACCTATTTGGAGAAAACTACAGGTCATTGAAAAAAGAAATAGAGGAAGATATAAAAAAGTGGAAGCACATACCCTGTTCATGGATTGGAAGAATTAACATAATTAAAATGTCCATACTACCCAAAGCAATCTATAGATTCAATGCAATCCCCATCAAAATACCAACGACATATTTCATAGAACTAGAACAAATACTTCAAAAGTTCATATGGAACCAAAAAAAACCCCGAATAGCCACAGCAATCTTGAAAAAGAAGAACAAAGTTGGAGGGATCACAATACCAGATATCAGGTTATACTACAAAGCGACTGTAACCAAAACAGCCTGGTACTGGCACAAGAACAGGCATATAGACCAGTGGAACAGAACTGAAAACCCAGAAATGGACCCAAGGCAATACGCTCAATTAATATTTGACAAAGGTGGCAAGAGCATACAGTGGAGTAAAGACAGCCTCTTTAATAAATGGTGTTGGGAAAATTGGACATCTACATGCAAAAAAATGAAACTAGACCATCAACTTACACCATACACAAAAATAAACTCGAAATAGATAAAAGACTTAAATGTGACCCGTGAATCCATAAAAATTCTAGAAGAAAATGTAGGCAACAAAATTTCGGACATCATACGGAGCAGAATTTTCACTGATACATCACCTAAGGCAACAGAAATAAAGGAGAAAATGAACACATGGGACTACATCAAACTAAAAAGCTTCTGCACAGCAAAAGAAACAATCATCAAAATGGAAAGGCAACCCACTGTATGGGAGAACATCATTGCCAATGATGTATCAGATAAGGGGTTAATTTCCAGTATATACAGAGTGCTCATACAACTCCACAAAAGGAAGACAAAGAACCCAATTAAAAAATGGGCAGAGGAGCTGAATAGACACCTCTCCAAACAGGACATACAAATGGCCAAGAGACATATGAAGAAATGCTCAACATCACTAATCATCAGAGAAATGCAAATTAAAACAACTATGAGGTATCACCTCACACCTGTCAGAATGGCCGCCATCAACAAATCATCAAACAACAAGTGTTGGCGAGGGTGTGGAGAAAAGGGGACTCTAATACACTGCTGGTGGGAATGCAGACTGGTGCAGCCGCTATGGAAAACAATATGGTGCTACCTCAAAAAATTAAAAATTGAACTTCCATTTGACCCAGTGATCCCACTGCTAGGAATATACCCTAAGAAGCCTGAAACACCAATTAGGAAGAATATATGTACCCCCATGTTCATAGCAGCACTATTTACAATAGCTAAGATCTGGAAACAGCCCAAGTGTCCACCAGTAGACGAATGGATCAAAAAGCTGTGGTACATATACACAATGGAATACTATGCAGCGGTAAGAAAGAAAGATCTCTTATCCTTTGAGACGACATGGAGGGACCTGGAAAGTATTATCCTAAGTGAAAGAAGCCAAGCAGAAAAAGACAAATACCACATGATCTCACTTATATACGGAATATAATGAACATAACCGTCTGAGGAATACAGTAGACCCAGACACATGGAAGTAGGGCAGAGACTGACATCCCTCAGAAGAGGGGATGGGGGGTGGGGGTGGGTGGGAAGAGATAAACCACAGAACTTATATGCATGTATGCATGACCAATGGACATGGACAACTAAGCCGGGGACAGGGTGGAGGGGGGGTGGGGTGGGGGGTGCCAATGGGGTAAAAAGGTAAAATATCTGTAACAAAAAAATAAATAAATAAATAAAATTAAAAAAAGAAAAAAAAGAAAAAGAAAACCAAAGGTACAACTAACAAAGTTCAGGGTAGTGGTTACTCCTGGGAGGGACATGCACAGGGCACTATGTCCTCTTTCTGAAGTCAGGTGGTGTTTATTAGTCTTTAAAGTCCACAGGTATGTTTTATATGATCTCTGTGTGTGCAGAGCTAGATATAGATATGGAGATATATGTGTGTTGTGTAGATATATGTGTGTGTGTATATACATTTTCAAATAAATATTACTTTTAAAAATGAAAAAAAAATAAAATAAAATAAAAATAAATAAAAAATAAAAATAAAAAACAAATGGCTAAGGGACATATGAAGAAATGCTCAACATCAATAATCGTCAGAGAGATGCAAATTAAAACAACAATGAGGTATCACCTCACACCTGTCAGAATGGCTACCATCTACAAATCATCAAACAACGAGTGTTAGTGAGGTTGTGGAGTAAAGGGGACTTTAGTACACTGTTGGTGGGAATGCAGACTGGTGCAGCCACTATGGAAAACAATATGGTGTTACCTCAAAAAATTAAAAATTGAACTTCCATTTGACCCAGTGATCCCACTTCTAGAAATGTACCCTAAGAAGCCTGAAACACCAGTCTTAAAGAATATATGTACCCCCATGTTTGTAGCAGCTAAGATCTGGAAACAGCACAAATGTCTATCAGTAGACTAATGGATAAAACAGCTGTGGTACATATACACAATGGAGTACTATGCAGCTTTAAGAATGAAAGATTTCTTATCTTTTGAGACGACGTGGATGGACCTGGAAAGTGTCATCCCAAGCAAAACAAGCCAATCAGAGAAAAAGAAGTATCATATAATTTCACTTTTTTTTGTGGAATATAATGTACATAACAGTCTGAGGAATGGGGTATTCCCAGAGACATGGAAGTGGGGTACAGACTGACTATGCCCAGAAGAGAGGGTAAGGCGGGGAGATAAACCCCAGAACTTATATGCATGTATGCATAAACAATGGACATGGACAACAAAGCTGGGGAGAGGGCGAGGAGGGAAGGGGAGGAGGGAATCTGTGGGTCAAAAAGGAGAAACATCTGTAATAAAAATAAATTAATTAATTAAATAAAAAACTAAAATCAAATAAAAATAGAATAAAATAAAAGACTGTGTCAAAAGTCTACTAGATTTAATAAATAAATTTTGCAGATCAGCAGGATACAAAATTAGCATGAAGATATCAATGAAATTCTTATGCACCAATAATGAACTCACAGAAAGAGAAATTTAAAAAAAATATTGGATTTACTATTGCAAAAAAAAATATTAAGATACCTAGGAATAAACTTCACCAACAAGAAAGAGACCTATTTGCAGAAAACTACAGGACACTGACAAAAAAAAAAAAAAAAAAATAGAGGAAGATGTATAAAAGTGGAAGCATATACCTTGTTCATGGATTGGAAGAATTAATATCATTAAAATGTCCATACTACCCAAAGCAATGTATAGATTTAGTGCAGTCCTTAATAAAGTACCAATGACATACTTCACAGGACAAGAACAAATACTTCAGAAGTTTATATGGAAAAAGAAGAAAAAAAAAAAAAACCCAACTACCACAGCAACCTTAAAATAAAGGACAAAGTAGGAGTGATCACAATACCGAATATCAGGTTATACTACAAGGCCATTAAAATCAAAACAGGCTGATATTGGCACAAGAACAGGCATATAGATCACTGGAACAGAACAGAAAACTCAGAAATTGACCCAAGACAATATGTTCAATTAATATTTGACACAGGTTTCAAGCACATACAATGAAGTGAAGACAGCCTCTTTAATAAATGGTGTTTGAAAAATTGGACAGCTACATGCAAAAAAATGAAACTAGGTCACCAATTTACACCATACACAAGAATAAACTCAAAGTGGATAAACGACTTAAATATGACTCATGAATCCATAAAAATCCTAAAAGAAATTGTAGGCAATACATTTTCAGACATTACAATCAGCAGATTTTTCACTGATACGACACCTAAAACAAGAAAAACAAAGAAAAAATGAATGCATGGGAGTACATCAAACTATAAAGCTTCTGCCCAGCAGAACAACCATCAAAATTGGAAAAAAAAAAAAAACAAAAAAAAACACGATATGGCACAGCATAATTGCCAACAATACATCAAATAAGGGGTTAATTTTCGAAATATATTCAGTACTCATACAACTCAAGAAAATGTAGACAAAAAACCCAATTACAAAATGGGCAGAGGACCTGAAGATACACCTCTCTAAACAGGACTACAAATGTCCAAGAGACATATGAAAAAATGCTCAATATCACTAATCATCAGAGAAATGAAAATTAAAACAACAATGAGGTTTCACCTCACACCTGTCAGAATGGCCGCCATCAACAAATCATCAAACAAGTGTTGGCGAGGGTGTGGAGAAAAGGGGACTCTAGTGCACTGCTGGTGGGAATGCAGACTGGTGCAGCCACTATGGAAAACAATATGGTGTTAGCTCAAAAAATTAAAAATTGAACTTCCATTTGACCCAGTGATCCCACTTCTAGGAATACAACCTAAGAAGCCTGAAACACCAATCAGAAAGTATATATGTAACCCCCTGCTTGTAGCAGCACTATTTACAATCGCTAAGATCTGGAAGCAGCCTAAGTGTCCATCAATAGATGGGTGGATAAAAAAGCAGTGGTACATATACACAATGGAGTACTATGCAGCTGTAAGAAAGAAATATATCTTTTGACAAGACATGGAGGGACCTGGAGAGTATCATGCTAAGTGAAATACGCCAGTCAGAGAAAGGCAAATACCACATGCTCTCACTTTTTTGTGAAATATAATGAACAAAAAAAAATCTGATGAACAAAACACACCCAGAGATGTAGAAAAGAGTAGGGTTCAGACTGACACACCTAGGAAAAGAGGGGCGGGGGGGAGGGATGACATAAACCAAAGAATTTATATACTTGTATGCATAACCAATGAACATAAACAACAGTGCATGACAGGGGGTAGGATAAAAAGGAGGGTGTCTATGGGGTAAAAGGAAAAACATTCATAACAAAAATAAATTATTTAAAAAAGCACAAAGTATCATATCTTCTTACCCATTATCCTGACCACCTCATTCCCCAACCATGCCACCTTCTGAAATATATTACTGGAGCTATGTACATGAATAAGTTAAAGAGGATCCTTAATCAGGGGGTTTTATTTTACAAGGCTTAAACATTAAGAAAAACAACAGCAACAAAACCAATATGACAACCTGTTTTTATTTTTTATTTATTAATTTGTTTTTGTTACAGATGTTTCTCATATTTCCCCCATTGACCCACCTCCTTTCCCTCCCCCTTCCCAGCTTTGTTGTCTATGTTCATTGGTCATGCATAAATGCATGTAAGTTCTGTGGTTTATCTCTTCCCCCACAAACACCCCTCCTCTGAGGCTTGTCAGCCTGTACCCCACCTCCATGTCTCTGGGTTAATTTTGTTCAGCAATGTGTTTAGTTCATTATATTCCACAAATAAGTGAGATTATGTGATATTTGTCTTTCTTTTCTTAGCTTGTTTTGATTAGCACACTATCCAGGTCCTCCCATATAGTCTCAAAGGATAAGAGATCTTTATTTTATTTTTTTTATTTTTGGTCCTTTTAATAATGATGAGATAAAAACCAAAAGTATTTATCAGATCATTTACTATACAACCTAGATTATTCCAAACATTGGTGATTTTTTTTACCTTCATGTCTTTATTTTTTTCAATAATTAATTAATTAATTTTTATAGATATTTCTCCTTTTCCTCCCACTAATTTTCCCCTCCTCCTCCCTCCCCGCCCTATCCCCAGCTTTGGTGTCTATGTCCATTGTTCATGCATACATGCATATAAGTTCTATGATTTATCTCCCCTCTTCTGGGGATTGTCAGTCTGTACCCCACTTCAACATCTCTGGGAATACCCATTCCTCAGACTGTTATGTTCATTATATTCCACAAATAAGTGAAATCATATGATACTTGTCTTTCTCTGTTTGGTTTGTTTCACTTAGGACGATACTCTCCAGGTCCCTCCATGTAGTCTCAAAGGATAAGAGATCTTTCTTTCTTACAGCTGCATAGTACTCCATTGTGTATATATACCATCGCTTTTTTATCCATTCGTCTACTGATGGACATTTTTGCTGTTTCCAGATCTTAGCTATTGTAAATTGTGCTGCTATGAACATGGGAGTACATATAATCTCTCTGATTGGTGTTTCAGGCTTCCTAGGGTATATTTCTAGAAGCAGGATCACTGGGTCAAATGGCAGTTTAATTTTTAATTTTTTGAGATAACACCATAGTGTTCCCCATATGCACTTGAGAAAAATATATATTCTGCTGCTTTGTGTTGAAGTGTTTTATAAATATCAATTAAGTCCAACTTATCTGGTTTGTCTTGTAAGGATTCTATGTCCTTGTTAATTTTTTGTCTAGAATATTTATCCAGTGCTGTCAGTGGTGTGTTAAAGTCACCCAATATGATTGTGTTGCTTTTGATCTCTCCCTTGAAGTCCTCCAGTTTTTAAATATATTTTGGTGCTCCTGTATTTGGTGCATATGTTTACCAGGCTTATATCCTCTTGTTGAATTGTTCCTTTTAATATTATGTAGTGAATGTCTCTGTCTTTTATTATAGCCCTTCTTTTTAAGTCTATCTTTCCAGATATGGGTATTGCTACACCAGTTTTCTTTCCATTTCCATTTGTTGGAAAATTTTTTCATCCTTTCACTTTCATCCTGTGTGAGTCTTTTGTTGTGAGGTATGTCTCTTGTAGACAGCATATATATGGGTTCTGTTTTCTTATCGAATCAGCTATCCCATGTCTTTTGACTGGAGCATTTAAGTCATTTACATTTAAGGTAATTATTGATAAATTGTTATTAATTGCCATATTAATTTTGTCTGTGTTTCTCTCTCTCTCCCTTTCTCCTCCTCCTCCTCCTCCTCCTCCTCCTCCTCCTCCTCCTCCTCCTCCTCCTCCTCCTCCTCCTCCTTCTTCTTCTTCTTCTTCTTCTTATTCTTCTTCTTCTTCTTCTTCCATCAGTCCTTTCAACATTTCTTGCAGTGCTAGTTTGATGTTGGTAAATTCCTTTAGCTTTTTTTATCCATGAAGCTCTTTATTTCTTCTTCAATTTTGAATGATATCCTTGCTGGATAGAATAGTCTTGGATTCATACCCTTACCTTGCATTACTTTGTACACTTCATGCCACTCCCTTCTGGCCTGCAGCGTTTCTGTTGAGAAATCATCTGACAGTCTAATAGAAGCTCACTTGTAGGTTACTTTCTGTCTCTCTTTTGCTTCCTTTAAGATTCTTTCTTTGTCTTTAATGTTTGTCATTTTTATTATGGTGTGTCTAGCTGTGGGTCTTCTGGGGTTTATCTTGGTTGGGACTCTCTGTGTTTCCTGGACTTGTGTGACTTTTTTCTTCACTAATTGTGGGAACTTTTCTGTCATTAATTCTTCAAACAGGTTCTCTTCCTTTTTCTGATTCTTCTCCTTCAGGCATCCCTATAATGTGAATGTTGTTGTTTTGTATCGTCTCACAGCTCCCTTAAACGTTCCTCCTGCTTTTTAATTTTTTTTTTCCATTTGCTGCTCAATTTGAGTGTTTTTCTCTACCTTGTCTTCTAAGTCACTGATTCGGTCTTCAGCTTCTTCTAATCTACTATCAAACCCTTCTAAAATATTTTTCATAAAAGCTATGTTATTCTTTATTTCCTCTTGATTTTTATGCATAACTTCTACCTCTTTATGCATAGCTTTTACCTCTTTTTTTGAGCGGAAGTACTTTTCAGTGAGCTCTTCATAATTCTAATTACATTGCTTGAAGTTCTCACCAAATTGTTTGAGCACCCCTAAAATCATTGCTTTGAATTATCTGACAAGTTGCTGTCTTCCATTTTCTGTTGTTCTTTTCTGGTGATTCCTCTTTTTCTTTCCTTTGGGTGTTGTTTCTTTGTCTCCCCATTTTAGCCGTCTGATAGTTCTACACCCTCTAAGGGATGTTTGGATGTGTATGCAGCTCAATGTATATCAAATAAGGCTACTGTGCCTCATAGACTGTTTTGTTGCATGTCGCATCTTGTCTGCTATGGATCCTGGAGGATTGACTATTGAAGTCTGGTATTGGTGTGTACTGGTAAGTGCTGCTGCTGGATCACGTTGGCTCCTCTGGAGCTGTGTTCCCAGCTAGTAGCTGGTGCCACCTGTAGCTGTATAGCTCAGGCCTTGTTGGAGCTGCACTCCCTGCCCATACTGTGGGCATCTGAATGGCACAATCCATCTGAAGACCTGGCTCAATGCTATCTTGTGGGCTGCTGGGTAGCACAGGCCTCTCTGGTGCCCCTGCACCTTGCAGGTCCCATGGGCAGTCAGCTAATTTGCACTAGTCCCTCTCAGGCTCCAGCTTACCACAGCTCTTGTGGGATGCTGGGTCACACAGACCTCTCTAGTGCCCCTGCACCCTGCAGGACCCATGGGCAGCTGGATCACACCAGTCCCTCCCGGGCTCAGGCTTCTGACCACTCTTGTGGGCCGCTGGGTTGCACAGGTCTCTGTGGAGCCCCAGGTCCTGCAGCTGGCAGTTGGGGAGTGCTGCTGCCACATGGAGCTCAACTCCTTCTTAGTCTTTGCTGTAGTTTTTGAGGATGGGTCTCAGCTGCTGGTCTGTGCTTCTGTTGCCTGGGAATAGATGTCTGTTCCCCAGGCTCTGTTGCTGGGAGTGTATCTTGACTCTGATTGGGCTGCTACTGTGGGGGTGGTGGTGCTGGGCTCCCAGCCATCTGTGGCTTTTGCAACTGGCACCGTGGCAGCTTCACTACTGTGCACTGGTTTGTGTTGACACAGTGTCCACTGGTCCAATGGTGCCAGGTGCACTGTTGGGCTCAGGTTGCTGGGCCCTAGCTGTTCCCACTGCCTCCTCCCAAGGAAGACCTGGGATCTTCCAAAATGATGGGACCTCCCCACGACACATGGAGAAGCACTCTGAAGAGCTTCTTACCGCAATAGCTAGCTGCTCCCATCCAGAGCACAGAAACCTTCTATTCTGTGTCTCTGCACTGCATGAGTTTGGTCATCCATCTTCAAATCCACTCACACTCTCTCATACTCTAGGTCACTCTCTCACACACTCACCTTCCCTCTGGTCTTGCCTGCTGCCATCTTTTTTGACAATCTGTTTTTATTATTATTTGTTAAAATTAAGAGATAGGGAAAGGAGTAATTACTTTATTTTCTTTTTTCCTAACATTTAAAGCATACTTCTGAATTGGCCATATCATTTTTAGAGAGAAGATATGTACATCAGAATGAATAAAATGGTGAATAATTTATCAAAGAATATGTAATAAATCCATTGTGCTGGAGGCAATGGTACAGACTCTCAAGCAATGATTTAGATGCTTTGAGTCATATTACAGTTAGAAAGTAAAAGTGTATGTGGAAAATGTGGAAATAAATATGTGTCATATTATATATCTAGCCAATGAGAGTAATATTATACTACATTTTTTTTTTTTACAATTAAAGATGGTGGTGGAGTAGGTAAATATTACACTCACCTCCTACCAGTACTAAATTGGAATCACAACTAAAATACAGAGTAATCAACATGACTAAACAACTACAGACTAGCTGAAAAGATGGCTTATAAACAAGGATTTACAGAAGAAGCCACATTAAGGCTGGTAGAAAGGGCAGAGGTGTGAAAAGGATCATCCACTCCCATGGGTGGTGGCTGAGATTCCAGAGGGACATTCCAGCTGCAAATGTTCCCCTGAGAAGTATGTGTTCTCAATCCCAAACCAAACTCCCCATCTCAGAGTACCAGAGCCAAGAAAAAGTGCCCACATAACATGTGTCTCTGAAAATCACCAGGGATGATATCCACAAGGAAGAGATAGAAGCCCACTAGAGACAGAGATACCCTCTTAAAGGGCTGATGCACAAAACATTGTTTGTGTTCATTTACCCTGGGCTCAACCAGATGGATGGCAGAGCAGACTAATGTTTCATGAAGATATTGGGCTTTGTGTATTTGGGGAGATAGCTGAAAGGACAGTTGCCAGAAGTCCTAAGCTGGATTTCACTCTCACACTGCAGATGCCATATTTCTTGGGTGAAGCACTCCCCTCCATATGGCATCAGCCAGAGAGAATGCAATAGCCCCACCCACTGGACATCCTATTACCCCACCCTGCCAAGTGTTTGCCCTGCTGAGGAGTCAGCTACCTGAGCCAGTGTGTGGAGGTCTGGACGGAGGTCTGGACAGACTCGGAGAGTAACAGTGACTGAGTTGTGTGGTTTTGGGGCAGTGGCCACCCCCTTCCCATATTTCTGTGAACATGACTGGTGCTTCCCACTCAGTAGAGATTCACTAGCCCCGCTCTCTGGGCTCCTTGCAACCTCTGCTCCCCTCTCAAATCTTGGAGCCTCTGCCTTGCCAAGATCTGGACATAATCTGGGACAGATTGAGTTGTGTGACTCTGAGGTAAAAACCACTCCACCACCTTTACCCAAACCTGACCAGCACCTCCCCTTCATGGGAAATCCACTAGACCTCTCCTCCCAACCCCTAAAGTTTTTGGCAGACATCAGATCCTAATGAGGTGAATTCCATTTTGTGTGATTGGTACCTGCACAACAGCTCACACACTGTAGTTGAGATTCATTCTCACAGTCAGTCAGCCTGAGCATTGACTGGACACATGAGTGGGCCAATAGCAATCAAGACTCAGTTATAACAGGAAGGTCCACATAATTCATACAAGAGGCATTTCATCTAGCTCAGATGATCAAAGAGACTATATAACTGGGTCCCACATAACACCTACTACATAAGACACCCTACCAAGACTGGGGGTTCATGGCAGATATACCTAATACATAAAAATGAACACAAAGAGACAGTCACAATGGGGAGACAAAGAAATATGCCCTAAATGAAAGAAGAGGAGACATCTTGAGAAAAAGAGCTAAATAAAATGGGGGCAAAGAATTTATCAGATAGAATTTTAAAAGATGGTTATAAGAATGCTCAAGAAACTAAGTGAGAACTACAATAGCAAAAAAACAACAACATGGAAACATAAAAAGAATCACTTTGAAATGAATAATACAATATTTGAACTGAAGAATACATTAGAATGAATACACAGTAGGTTGGATGAAGCAGATAATTGAATCAGAGATTTGGAAAACATGGTAGCAGAAAATACCCATAACATTATCCACATTTAGGGGTACCAGAAGGAGAAAAAAGAAAGCAAGGGACCAAGAATCTATTTGAAGAAATATGTCTGCAAACTTCCCTAACCTGGTGAAAGAAAAAAACACACAAGTCCAGGAAGTGCAGAGTCCCAAACAAAATAAACACAAAGAGGCCCAAATTAAGACACACCATAATTAAAATGGCAATGGTTAAGACATAGAGAGAATCTTAATAGCAACAAGAAACAGTTAGTTAACTACAAGGGAGCTCCCATAAAACTGTCAGCTGATTTCTCAACAAAAATATTTCAGGCCAGAAGGGATTGGCCTGAAATATTCAAAGTGAGGACATGTAAGGACTTACAACAAAGACTACTTTTCCTAGCATGGCTATCATTTAGAATTGAAAGAAAATAAAAAGCTTCCCAAACAAGAAAAATCTAAAGGAGTTCGCTACCACCAACCAGTATTACAAAAAAAAAAAAAAAATGTTAATGGGTCTTTTTTAAAAAGGAAAAGAAGAAAGAAAGAAAAAAGAGGGACATAGATAAAATAATTAAAAAAATAATTACATACCTATCAATAATTACTTTAAATGTAAATGGCTTAAATGCTCTAATGAAAAGACACAAGGTAGCCGAATAGATAAGAAATTAAGACCCATATATATGCTGTCTAAAAGAGACCCACATTAGAACAAAAGATTCACACAGGCTGAAAGTAAAGGAATGGAAAAATATATTTTATGTAAATGAAAATGTTAAAAAAAAAAGCTGGGGTAACAATATTTATATCTGAAAAGATAGACTTTTTAAAAAGGCTATAGTAAGACTTCTGGTCAAAATGGTGGTGTAGGTAAATGCGGTACTCACTTCCTCCCACAGCTATTCAAAATTAAAACTAAACTACAAAAAAACCATCATTCAAATCCACCAGAAATCAAGCTGAATGGAAGTCTTACAACTACAAAATTGAAGAAGAAGCCATATCGAGCCCGGTAGGAGAGGCAGAGGTGCAGATGAGCTGGTCCCACACCTACATGTGGCAGATAAAAATCAGGAGAAATATTTCAGCTGTGAAGGTCCTCCCTGAAGAGTGAGGGGTCTCTGTCCCACACCAGGAACACAGCTCAGTGTTCCAGTACCAAAAAATAAGTCCCCATAACTTCTGGCTGTAAAAACTAGTGGGAACGCTCAGCTGGTATGGCTCACTGGTTGAATGTCAACCCATGCACCGAGAGGTTGCCAGCTGGTTCCTGGTCAGAGCACATGCCCAGGTTGTGGGCCCAATCCTCACTGGGGAACATGCAGGAGGTGGCCAGTCAATGTTCTCTCTCATCAATGTTTCTATCTCCTTCTCCCTCTGCCTTCCTTTCTCTCTAAAATCAATAAAGGCCCTGGCCGGTTTGACTCAGAGGTTGGCGCAGTCGGCCTGCGGACCAGAGAGTCCCAGGTTCGGTTCCCGCTAGGGGCACATACAAAAATAAATAAATAAATAAATAAATAAATAAATAAATAAATAAATAAATAAATAAATAAATAATAAAATCAATAAAGAAAAAATATTTTTAAAAAAATAGTTGGAACTGAGCCTGAGGCTTCTGGATACCCAGGCAGTTTCTCTTAAAGGGCCTGCACATGAACTTACACAGACTCGCACCTTCCAGGATCCAGCATTGGGGAGGTAACTTGAAAGGCACCAGAGACACATGAGGAAGAACTGAGTTGTTTGGCATGGAGGCGGGAGCTAGAGGGGAAGCTTTCTCTTGGACAGACTTGCTATCAGAGTTCGTTGATCCTTTGGTAAATCCTTCCATGGGGTAGCAAATGACTGCCATATCTGGGACTCCAGCAATCTGGCTTACACTGTTTGCCTTGCCCTGGTGATTCCATGAGGCCTTGCCCAATCCAGCTTCTAGGCCCATCCAAATTGTTTGCAATGGCTTTACTATAGGATTGACCTGTCTTGAATCCTGCTTCACATTTTTTTTTAATGTCCCAAACAAGTAGCATCTGGACTCAGCAAACCCCATACCTCTCACTAAGTGGCCCTGGGCTTGGCACTAGAAGCAGTCAGCCTTGGTTTACAATTTAGCTTTTCTTGGGCACCTCCAAGCCCAGCACAAGAAGCAGCCATTGACATATCACTTTGTAGCTAATGCTGGGTGGGCCCCAGTAGGACACAGGCAGTGACTGACCTTGCTCCAGGGCCAGCACACCCAGTGGACAGCTTCAGACCACATTGAAACACCACTACCCAACCACCTCCACAAGTGACAAACACAATGTGTGGACTCAGTGGTTACCAGAGCCCTGTTGATGTAAGACTTGTTCTGTATGCTAGGCCACTGCACAGCTGATCCTTCAAGGTAGTCAGAGTCCAGTGGTCAATGGGCACAGTCAGTCCTTGTAGCTGACCAGCCTGAGTAAATTCCTCCCATTGACACACCAACAGCAATGAAGACTCAATTACAACAGAAGGGTGTACAGTCCACACAAGGGGTACACCACATGGGCCCAGCTGGGATGACCAGGGAAGTTGTGCCACTGGACCCTACAGGACACATACTAAAATAGGCTACCCTAGGAAGCCTAGGAGGCATAGCAACTCTACCTAATACAAAGATACAAATACAAGAAGGCAGCCAAAATGAGGATACAAAGACATATGTCCCAAATGAAAGAACATCAGGAAAAGAACTAAACAAAATGGAGATAGCAATTTAACAGATGCAGAATTCAAAACACTAGTTATAAGGATGCTCAATGAACTTAGTGAGAACTTCAAGGAACCTAGTGAGAACATCAACAATGTAAAAAAGGATGATTCAGAAATGAAGGATGCACTAACAGAAATAAAGAATAATTTACAGAGAATAAATAGTAGAGTAGGTAAATCCAAGAAGCAAATAATTGATTTGGAATATAAGAAAGCAAAAAACACCCAATCAGTACAACAAAAAGAAAAAAGAATACAAAAAAATGAAGATACTGTAAGGAGCCTCTGGGACAACTTCAAGTGTGCCAACATGCACAACATGGCAGTGGCAGAAGGAGAAGAGAGAGAGCAAGAAATTGAAAACCTATTTGAAAAAACAATGACAGAAAACTTTCCTAACTTGGTGAAGGAAACAGACATACAAGTCCCAGAAGCACACAGAGTCCCAAAAAAGTTGAACCTCAAGAGGTCCACACCAAGACACATCATCATCAAAATGCAAAAAAGGTCAAGACAGAGAGAGAATCTTAAAAGCAGCAAGAGAAAAGCAGTCTGTTACCTACAAAGGAGCTCCCATAAGACTGTCAGCTGATTTCTCAAAAGAAACTTTGTATGCCAGAAAGGAGTGACAAGAGATATTCAAAGTGATGAAAAGCAATGACCTACAACCAAGATTACTATATCCTGCAAAGCTATCATTTAAAATTGATGGACATATAAAGAGTTTCCCAGACAAGAAAAAGCTAAAGGAGTTCATCACCACCAAACTAGTATTGTATAAAATGTTGAAGGGTCTTATTGATGGAGAAGAACAAAAATATGAACAATAAAATGGTGATAAATACATACCTGTCAACAAATGAATCTACAAATAAAATGAGCAAGGAGAACAAAAATAGACTCATAGATAAACAGAAATAGACTCATAGATATACAGAACTTTTTGTTGCTTGCCAGATGGGATGTGGCTGGGGGGATGGAAAAAAAGACGAATAAATTTAGAAGTACAAATTGGTTGTTAGACTGATGAATCTCAATGAAAGTGTGGAGAGAGGGTGGGAAGAGATAAACCAAAAAACCTCTGTGCATATATGCATAACCAATGGATACAGACAATAGTGTGGGGAAGGCCAGAGGGGGAAGGGATTGGGGAGGTCAGGGTCAATGGGGGAAAAAAGAGGGGGACATCTGTAACAGATTCAACAAGAAAGATAAGTTGAAACAAAGGCTATAGTAAGAGACAAAGAAGTAGACTACACAATGAAAAAAGAAACAATGAAAGAAGAAGATATAACCCTTGTAAACATTTATGTGCCTAAATATATAAAGAAAATTTTGATTGACAAAAAGGGAGAGATCGACAGTAATACAATCATAGTAGGGGATTTTAACTTCCCATTGACATCAGTGGCTAGATCTTCCAGACAGAAAATAAATATGGAAACAGCGACCTTAAATGACACACTAGATTAGATCAATTTAATTTGTAACTTCAGAGCATTTCACCCCAAGGCAGCACAATATACATTCTTTTCAAGTGCACATAAAACTTTGTCTAGAACACATTAGAACATTAGGACACTAAATAAATCTCGATAAATTTAAAAAGATTGAAATCATCTCAAGCATTTTTTCTGACCATAATGTTATGAAACTGGAAATTAATCACAAGGGGGAAAAAAAATCCACAAAGACAGGGATAATAATTAACATGTTACTAAACATAAGTGGGTTAACAATGAGATTAAGGAAGGAATTAAAAGATTCCTTGAAACAAATTGCCAATTTTTTTGTTTCACTCAATGAAAGCAGTCCTAAGAGGAAAATTCATAGCAATACACACTTACCTCGAGAAACAAAAAATATTGCAAATAAACAATCTAACTTTACACTTATTATTTTTTATTCTCACCTGAGTACATTTTTCCATTTTTTGTTCAGATAGAGTGGGAGGGAAAGAGAGAAAGAGAGGGAGAGAGAGAAACATCGACGTGAAAGAGACTCATCGAATGGCTGCTACCCGCTAAACTGAACCAGGGCCGAGGACAACTGCAACCGAGGTACATGCCCTTAGTGGGAACCAAACCTGGGTCTCTCTGGACCACAGGCCAACGTTCTAACCACTGAGATAACTGGCCAGGGCCCTAACTTTACACTTAAATTAACTTAAAAGAGAATAACAAACAAAACACAAGATGAGTAGAAGAAAGAAAATAATAAATAAATGAGTCCAAATAACAACACAAAAGATCAAATAGCTGGTTTTTTGAAAAGATAAACAAAATTAATGAAACTTTAACCACACTTATAAAAAAAAAGAGAGAGAGAGAGAAAGGACCCAAATAAATAAAAGCAGAAATGAAAGAGGACTCGTAACAACAAACACCAAAGAAATATAAAGGCTTTTAAGAAAATATTATGAACAACCATATGCCAAAGAACTGGATAATATGGATGAAATGGATAAATTTCTAGAAACATACAGTCTTACAAAACTGAATCAGGAAGAATCAGAAAACCTGAATAGACAAATAACAACTAATGAAATTGAAGCAGTAATAAAAAATAAAAACAACAACAAACAAAAGTCCTGGACCAGATAACTTCACAAGTGAAATTTAAAACAGAACAAACACCTATCTTTCTCAAAGCATTCAAAAAAAAAAAAAAAAAAATCATGAGGAATGAACATGTCCAAGTTCACCTTACAAGAACAGCATTATCATAATTCCCAAACCAGATAAAAGCATTACAAAGAAAAAAAAAATTATAGGCCAATATCCACGATGAACATATATCTTAAAATCCTCAACAAAATATTGGCAAATTGGATCCAGCAATACACCATTATCAAGTGAGATTTATGCCAGAGTTTCAAGGTTGGTAAAATATCCACAAATAAATAAAGATGATACACCATGAAAACAACATGAAGGATAAAATATCACGATCATATTAGTAGAAGCAGAAAAGTATTTGATGATATCCAGCACCCACTTATGAGAAAAACTCCAACAAGATGGGAATAGAAAGAATATACCTCAATTTAACAATGACAAACTCACAGCCAACTTCATAATCAATAAGCAAAGACTAAAAGTATTTTTCCTAAGATTTGGAATAAGACAGAGATGTCTGCTTTCACCACTCATATTCAAAATAGTACTGAATAAAAAAAAATAAAAATAAAGATATCCAAATTGGAAAAGAAAAAGTAAAACTGTCATTTATTATATATTTGCAGATAACATGCTACTGTACCTAGAGGATTTGAAGATTCCACCAAAACAAACAAAATTACAACTGATACATTAATTCACTAAAATAGCAGTACACAGAATAAATATCTAAAAATAAATTCCACTTTTTAAAATTTTACATTAATTTATTTTTGTTACAGATGTTTCTCCTTTTTTTCCCCATTGAAACCCTCCTCCCCATCCTCCCACCCTGTCCCTGACTTTGTTGTCCTTGTCCATTGGTTATGCATACATGCATATAAGATTGGTGGTTTATCTCTTTCCTCCCCTCCAACCCCGTCTTCTGAGGGTTGTCAGGCTGTACCCTACTTCCAAATCTCTGGGTCTACTTGAATCCTGAGACTGTTATGTTCATTATATGCCACAAAGAAGTACGATCATGTGATATTTGTCTTTCTCTGTTTGGCTTGTTTCGCTTAGGATAATACATTCCAGGCCACTCCATGTCATCTCAAAGGATAAGAGATATTTTTTTCTTACAGCTGCATAGTACTTCATTGTGTATACGTACCACAGCTATTTTATCCACTAATTTACTGATGGACAAGTGGGTTATTTCCAGATCTTAGCTGTTGTAAATAGTTCTGCTACGAACATGGGGGTACATATATTCTTTCTGATTGGTGTTAGGGTATATTCCTAGAAGTGGGATCACTGGGTCAAATGGAAGTTCAATTTTTAATTTTTGGAGGTAACACCATATTGTTTTCGATAGTGAATGCACCAGTCTGCATTCCCACCAACAGTGTATTATAGTCCTTTTTTCTCCACACCCTCACCAACACTTGTTGTTTGATGATTTGTTGATGGCGGCCATTCTGACAGGTGTGAGGTGATACCTCATTGTTGTTTTAATTTGTATCTCTCTGATGATTAGTGATGTGGAGCATTTTTTTATATGTCTCTTAGCCGTTTGTATGTCCTGTTTGGAGAGGTGTCTATTTAGTTCCTCTGCCCATTTTTTAATTGGGTTCTTTGTCTTCCTTTTGTTGAGTTGTATGAACACTCTATATACAATAGAAATTAGCCCCTTATCTGATATATCATTGGCAATTATGCTCTCCCATACAGTGGGTTGCCTTTCCATTGTGATGATTGTATCTTTTGCTGTGCAGAAGCTTTTTGCTTGATGTAGTCCCATGTGTCCATTTTCTCCTTGGTTTTTATTGCCTTAGGTGATGTACCAGTAAAAATTCTGCTCTGTATGATGTCTGAAATTTTGTTGCCTATAGTTTCTTCTAGGATTTTTAGGATTCATGAGTCACATTTAAGTCTTTTATGCATTTTGATATTATTCTTGTGTATGGTGTAAGAGGATGGCCTAGTTTTAATTTTTTGCATGTAGCTGTCCAATTTTCCCAACACCATTTATTAAAGAGGCTGTCCTTACTCCACTGTATGCTCTTGCGAACTTTGTCAAACATTAATTGAGCATAATGCCTTGGGTCCATTTATGAATTCTCTTTTTTGTTCCACTGGTCTATCTGCCTGCTCTTGTGCCAGTACAAGGCTGTTTTTATTACATTGGCTTTGTAGTATAACCTGAAATCTGGTAATGTGATTCCTCCTACTTTTTTCTTCTTTTTCAAGATTGCTGTGCCTATTTGCAGTCTTTTTTGGTTCCATATACATTTTTGAAGTATTTGTTCTAGTTCTGTGAAATATGTCATTGGTATTTTGATGGGGAATACACTGAATCCATAGATTGCTTTGGTAATATAGACATTTTAATGATGTTAATTCTCCCACTCCATGAACAGGGTATGTACTTCAACTTTTTTACATCTTCCTCTATTTCTCTTTTCAATGACCTGTTGTTTTCTGTGAATAGGTCCTTTATTTCTTTGGTTAAGTTTATTTCTAGGTATCTTAATATATATATATATTTTTTGCCACAATGGTAAACGGGATTGTTTTCTTAGTCTCTCTCTCTGTGAGTTCATCCTTGGTGTATAAAAATGCCATCGATTTCTTGACGTTAATTTTGTATCCTGCTTCTTCACCAAATTCATTTATTAAATCTAGTAAATTTTTGATGGAGTCTTCTATGTATAGTATCATGTCATATGCAAAAAATGACAGTTTCACTTCCTCCTTTCCCATTTGGATCTCTCTTATTTTTCTTCCTGTCTGATTGCTGTGTCTAAGACTTCCAGTACTATGTTAAATAAGAGTGGCAAAAGTGGGTATCCTTGACTTGTTCCTGTTCTTAAGGAAAATGCTTTTTGTTTTTCCCATTGAGTATGATGTTGGCTATAGGTATTTCATATATTGCCTTTATTATGTCTAGATATGATCCCTCTATTCCCACATTGCTGAGCGTGTTTATCAGAAATGGATGCTGGATTTTGTTGAAGGCTTTTTCAGCATTTTTGATAAGATTATGTGGTCTTTATTCTTCATTTTGTTTATGTGGTGTATCACGCTTATTGATTTGCAAATATTGTACCAGACTTGTATCCCTGAGAGGAATCCCACTTGGTCATGGTGGATAATTTTTTTGGTGTATTGCTGGATCCAATTTGTGAGTCTTTTGTTCAGTATTTTGGCGTCTATGTTCATCGGGGATATTGGCCTGTAGTTTTTTTTTCTTTGTAGTGTCTTTTTCTGGTTTTTGAATTCGAATTATGCTGGCTTCATAAAATGAGTTTGGAAGTCTTCCTTCTTGAATTTTTTGAAATAGTTTTAGGAGAATGGGTGTTAGTTCTTTTTTGAATGTTCGGTAAAACTCTCCCATAAAACCATCTGGGCTTGGGCTTCTTTTGCTGGGAGAGTCTTGAATATATCTTCAATTTCTACTGTTGTTATTGGTCTGTTAAAGTTTTCTATCCCTTCCTGGTCCAGTTTTGGGAGACTATGTGTTTTTAGAAATTTGTCCATTTCGCTTAGATTGTCGAATTTGTTACCATATAATTGTTCATAGTAGTTGTTAACGATCTTTTGTATTTCTGTGGTGTCAGTTGTTACCTCTCCTCTTTCATTTATGATTTTGTGTATTAGGGTTCTCTCTCTTTGTTTCTTGGTGAGTCTAGCTAAGGGTCCATCAATCTTGTTTATCTTTTTGAAAAACCAGCTCTTTGTTTCATTGACTTTGAATTGTCTTTTTGGTCTCTATGTCATTTATTTCTGCTCTGATCTTTACTATTTCCTTCCTTCTACTTGCTCTGGGTGTTTCTTTTTGCTTGCTCTCTAATTATTTAAGATGTGAGGTTAGGTAGTCTATTAAAGATTTTTCTTGTTTTTTTAAGGTAGGACTGTAGTGCTATGAAATTCCCTCTCAGAAATGCTTTTGCTGCATCCCATAGATTTTGTGTTGTGTCTTCATTTTCATTGGTTTCCATGAAGTTTTTGATTTCTTCCTTGATCTCCTCGGTGACCTATTCATTGTTTAATAACATGCTGTTTAGCTTCCATGTGTTGAAATATCTTTGTATGTTCTTCTTGCAATTGATTTCTAATTTTATGCCATTGTGATCTGAGAAGATGCTTGATATGATTTCAGTGATCTTAAACTTGTAGAGATTTAGTTTGTGCCCTATCATGTTTTCTATCTTTGAAAATGTTCCATGTGCACTTTAGAAGAAAGTAAATTCTTCATTTTGGAAGTGTAATTCTCTGCAGATATCTATTAAATCCATTTGGTCTAGTGCTTCATTTAGAATTTCTGTTTCCTGGCTAATTTTTTATCTAGGGAGTGTATCCAGTGATGTCAGTGGGGTGTTAAAGTCCCCTGCTATCATTGTATTGCTATTGATTTCTCCTTTGAAGTTCTTCAGAAGATTTTTAATATATTTTGGTGCTCCTATATTGGGTGCATATATGTTTATCAAGGTTATATCTTCCTGTTGAATAGATCCTTTCAATATTATATAGTGGCCTTGTTTGTCTCTAGTTATGGCCTTCATTTTGAAGTCTATTTTATCAGATATGAGTATCGCTACCCGAGCTTTTTTTTCTTTCCGTTTGCTTAGAAATTTTTTTCCATCCCTTCACTTTCAACCTATGTGAGTCTTCTGTTGTGGAGTAGGTCTCTTGTAAACAACATATAGATGAGTCATGCTTTCTTATCCAATCAGCTACTCTGTGTCTTTTTATGGGAGCATTGAATCCATTTACATTTAAGGTGATTATTGATATGTACTTATTTATTGCCGTTTTTGTTGAGTGTGGTTCTATTTTTCTTCCCATTTCTACTGCAAATTACAGCAGTCCTTTTAACATTTCTTGCAGTGCTGGTTTTGTGTTAATGTATTCCCTTAGCCTTTTTTTTTGTCTGGGAAGCTCTTTATTTGACCTTCTATTTTGAATGATAGCCTTGCTGGTAGAGTAGTCTTGGATTCAGATCCTTGTTTTTCATGACCTTGATTACTTCATGCCATTCCCTTCTGGGCTGTAGTGTTTCTTGTGAGAAGTCAGCTGAGAGCCTTATGGGGTTTCCTTTGTAGATAACCTGTTGCTTATCTTTTGCTGCTTTTAGGATTCTCTCTTTGTCTTTAATTTTGGCCCTTTTGATTACTATGTGTCTTGGTGTGGGGTTTTTTGTGTTGTTCTTACTTGGGGTTCTCTGTGCTTCTTGAACTTGAATGCCTTCTTCCTTCACCATATTAGGCAAGTTTTCTGTCACTATATTTTCACATATATTCTCTAACCCTTGCTCCTTTTCTTCTTCCTTGGGGACTCCTATGATGCGAATATTATTATGTTTCCAGTTGTCCCACATTTCTCTTAAGCTGTCTTCCTATTTTTAATTGTTGTTTTTTCTTTTGGTTTTCTGATTGGTTTATTTTTTTACCCTGTCTTCTTATTCACTGATCCAGTCCTCCACTTCCTCTACTCTGCAGTTTAGAACTTCAAATGTGTTTTTTATTTCTGATATGTCATTCTTCATTTCTTCCTGGTGGTTTTTAATTTCCAACTGGTTGATTTTCAACATTTCTACGTCTTTTCTCATCGTGCTCCTGTCCTTACACAAGCTTTTGAGCTTTCTCAAGATCATCATTCTGAATTCTAGTTCTGTTACCTTGCTTAACTGAACCCCATTTATGTCATCTTCAGTAGAGGTCTCTTCTTCTTTTATGTGGCTTTTGTTTCTGTGTTTTACCATTCTGGCTATCTCAGTGGGCTTTTGAGCCTGACAAATATTCCCTGTCGGTGTTGATGTTCTGCTGTTTGTGTCACCCACTACTCAGTTTGGATGAGTGTGGGAGGAACTGCGTTAAACACCAGTATCAAGTCTTACCTTCCTGGGCAGAGTTGCAAGCCAGGAATGGTTCTGTTATTCTCCTGCTTTTTGCCTGGAGGCTATTAGTCGCAGTTACTTGAAGAACCTTGGCTTCTTAGTTGAATGAAAAACTCCCTCAGGTGCTTAGAGTAAGAGGATTTCCCAAAGGTGGGGCAGATGCTGGTTTTTCAAGGGCCTCAATTAGCATTTCAGTGGCCACCGGGTGTGGTTGAATCTCCGAAGGGGGGCCACCACCTCTCCCCAGTCCCCTGGGAAGGAGTAAGATGACCACTGTCCTGTGTGGTCACAACTCAGCAAAAGCTCTGAATGCCCTCCAAATCCTCAGTATCCCCACACAGTTCCAGTCCAGTCTGCCCTCCCTCTGCTGGAGCCCAAGGTCAGTGGCTTTGGCTATTTTAGTGTCTGTCCTGGCTTTGCACTGTGGAGCCGTTTAGGAGTGTAACCCAAGGGTGCTGCTCACAGCTAAGACCACTGCTGTCCATGGGCTCCCAGCCCCTGTCTGGTGCCTCTGCAATCCTACCAGGTTTGAGTCAGTGTCCCTGGTTATGTGGAACTCCAAGCTGCTTTTCTGTTGCTTTTCCTGACAATTTGCCTTTATTTTCATTGTAATTCCAGTTTGGTTATGTGAGATGGTCTGTGTAGCTTCCATTCACTCTGCCGCCATTTTGGAATCTGAGTATTAGCTTTAAAAAAAAAAAAAACTACATGTAAGTCTTTGGGCTTTCCTGATTATTATCCTCCTGAATACTCTTAAATGCAATCAAGTTGAAAATATAATTTTTCATTGTAATCTTCTATTAATGTTACCACTTATACAATTTTCAGTTTTCCTACAGTGTTCAAACTATTTCATTGAATTAAATATAATAAATAGCTCAATCATTCCCCTCTTGTTGGATATCTAGGTTATTTTAAAGGATTTTTATTCAAACGAAGAGTTATTTTACCTTCTTTAGAATTATTACCCAAGATTAGAATCCCTCGTTATAGCACTATGAATATTTTTATGATTCTTGACCTAATTCACAATGCCATCAGCAACCTGAATGTGCCAGTTCTTCTAGAGCCTGTACAATAGCGTTCGGTAAATTCTTATTCTGTTATTGAAGTTAAGTATCAAATGGTGTCCCCTAATTGGAACAATATCTATTTCTTCTAGCTGTGATGATATGCTTTGACCATTTGTCCCTTGGGGATCTGTTAATGGTCTCGTACATTTGTACAACCTATGCATACAGTGTAGACGTTATTTATTTATTGATAATCTTCCTAACATTTCCAACATTTAATCTTTGTTTTGATAATTGTTATTTATTTTTGTATTATATAGTACTATCTGACAAGTATTTCCTTTGCAATGTTTTCTATTATTAAAAACTTAAACATTCCCGGTGGGAAAATGATAGCGGAGCGAATGGAGCTACACAGACCATCTCCCAGGACCAAACTGGATTTAAAACAAAAATAAAGACAAATCGTCAGGAAGGAACAACCGAAAGGCAGCCTGGAGGACCACATAACCAGGGACACTGACTCAATCCTGGTAGGCTTGCGAAGATGAGAGAGGGAGCCGGGAGCCCATGGTCTGTATTAGCATGGGCTGGGACCAGTATCTTCGGCTGGGACCAGGGGGCTAGGTGGGAAGCTGCTGCCGCCTCAGCTGCGTGCTAAGCCCTCGGCTGGTGCAGTGCAGACTTGGCTGAGAGCAGGGGGCTTGGTGGGAAGCTGCTGCAGCAATGGCTGCGTGCTAAGCCCTCGGATGGTGCCGAACAGACTCAGCTGGGACCAGGGGGACTTGGCTGGAAGCTGCTGCCGCCTCGGCTGCGACCACGGAAAAATCATGCGAACTGGGCTGAGTGCTATGCCCTTGGCTGGTACTGCAGACTCGGCTGCCCTTAGCTGTGAGCTGCGCCATTAGGTTAAAAGTCCCGGGCGGCATCATGACGAAGAGTCTGGACAGAGGCTAAATTGGCAGCAGCCACTCACCTTGGGCTCTGGCAGAGGGAAGGCAGACTGGAGTAGAAATGTGTGGGGACACTCAGGACTTGGAGAGGACTCAGAGCTTTTGCTGAGTGCAGCCAAGCAGGACTGTGGTCAACTTACTACTTCCCAGGTCTCTGGGGAGAGGCGGCAGCCCCTCCCTCAAAGATTCAAACACATGTTGGCCATTGAAATGATAATTGAGTCCCATTAACAACCAGCAGCTGCCCCACCCTCAGGAAATCCTCTTACACTAAGCACCTGACGGAGTTTTTCATGCAACTCAGAAAGCAAGGTTCTTCAGGTGACATCTACTAATAGCCTCCAGGTAAAAAAAAAAAAAGCTAGAAGAAAGTTAAGATTTGACAGTGGTGGTTAAAGTGGGTCCTCCCTGCCTCATCCAAACCCAGGAGAGGGAGCCAGAAACAGCAGAATATCAACACCCACAGAGAAAATTTGGCAGACTCCAAAGTACACTGTGATAGCCATAATGGTGAAAAACATAAACAAAAGCCAAATGAAATAACAAGAGACCCTTAGCGAAGATGAGATAAATGAGGTGCAGTTAAGCAAGTTAACAGAACTAGAATTCAGAGCCATGATCTTGAGAAGCTCAACAGCCTGTGTAAGGACATGAGCACCATGAGTAAAGACATAGGAAAGTTGAAAATCAATTAAAAACGACATATCAGAAATGAAAACCACATTGGAAGGTCTAAAAAGCAGAGTAGGGGAAGCTGAGGACCGGAACAGTGAATTAGAAAACAGGGTAAAAATATCAACCAATCAGAAAACCAAAAGGAAAAAAAATGATTACAAAACAAGAAGACAGCTGAAGAGAACTGTGGGACAACTGGAAACATAATAATGTTCACATCATAGGAGTCCCCGAAGAAGAAGAAAATGAGCACGGTTTAGAGAATATATTCAAAGAAATAGTGACAGAAAACTTCCCTAATTTGGTGATGGAAGAAGGTATTCAAGTTGAAAAAGCACAGAGAGCCCCAAGTAAGAAGAACCCAAACAGGCCCACACCTAGACACATAGTAATCAAACTGCCAAAAATTAAAGACAAAGAGAGACTCTTAAAAGAAGCAAGAAAGAAGCAACAGGTTACCTACAAAGGAAACCCCATTAGGCTCTCAGCTGACTTCTCACAAGAAACACTACAGGCCAGAAGGAAATGGCATGAAGTAATCGAGGTCATGAAAAACAAGGATCTGAATCCAAGACTACTTTACCAGCAAGGCTATCATTCAAAATAGAAGGTCAAATAAAGAGCTTCCCAGACAAAAAAAGGCTAAGGGAATACATTAGCACCAAGACAACACTGCAAGAAATGTTAAAAGGACTGCTGTAATTAGCAGGAGAAATGGGAAGAAAAATAGAATCACACTCAACAAAAATGGCAATAAATAAGTACATATCAATAATCAGCTTAAATGTAAATGGACTGAATTCTCCCATAAAGACACACAGAGTAGCTGATTGGATAAGAAAACATGACTCATCTATATGTAGTTTACAAGAAACCCACCCCACAACAGAAGACTCACATAGATTGAAAGTGAACGGATGGAAAAAATTATTCCAAACAAACGGAAAGAAAAAAAAAAAGCTGGGGTAACAATACTCATATCTGATAAAATAGACTTCAAAAGGAAGGCCATAACTAGAGACAAAGACGGCCACTACATAATATTGAAAGGATCTATTCAACAGGAAGACATAACCTTGATAAACATATATGCACCCAATATAGGAGCACCAAAATATATTAAAAATCTTCTGAGGAACTTCAAAGGAGAAATCAATAGCAATACAATGATAGAAGGGGACTTCAACACCCCGCTGACATCACTGGATAGATCCCCTAGACAAAAAATTAGCCAGGAAACAGGGACTCTAAATGAAGCACTAGACCAAGTGGATTTAAATGATATATACAGAGAATTACACCTCAAAACTACAGAATTCACATTCTTCTCAAGTGCACAAGGGACATTCTCAAAGATAGACTACATGTTAGGGCACAAACTAAGTCTCTACAAGTTCAAGAAGACTAAAATCATATCAAGCATCTTCTCAGATCACAATGGCGTGAAACTAGAAATCAATTGCAAGAAGAACATACAAAGACATTTCAACATATGGAAGCTAAACAGCATGTTATTAAACAATGAATGGGTCACCGAGGACATCAAGGAAGAAATCAAAAACTTTATAGAAACCAATGAAAATGAACACACAACAACACAAAATCTATGGGATGCAGCAAAAGCAGTTTTGAGAGGGAAGTTCATAGCACTTCAGGCCTACCTCAAAAAAACAAGAAAAATCTCTAATAGACTACCTAATGTCACAACTTAAAGAACTAGAGATCAAACAAAAAGAAAACCCCAGAGCAAGTGGAAAGAAGGAAATAGTAAAGATCAGAGCAGAAATAAACGACAGAGACCAAAAAAAAAAAAAAATTCAAAAAATCAATGAAACAAAGAGCTGGTTTTTTGAAAAGATAAACATTATTGATAGACCCTTAGCTAGACTCACCAAGAAACAAAGAGAGAGAACCCAAAGGCACAAAATCTGAAATGAAAGTAGAAAAGTATCAACTGACACTACAGAAACACAAAAGATCATTAACAACTACTATGAATAATTATACGGCAACAAATTCGACAATCTAAGCGAAATGGACAAATTTCTAGAAACACATAGTCTCCCAAAACTGGACCAGTAAGAGATAGAAAACATGAACAGACCAATAACAATAGAAGAAATTGAAGACGTAATCAAGACCATCCCAGCAAACAAAAGCCCAGGCCTGATGGCTTCACGGGAGTGTTTTACCAAACATTCAAAGAACTAACACCCATTCTCCTCAAACTATTTCAAAAAATTCAAGAAGAAAGAAGACTTCCAATCTCGTTTTATGAAGCCAGCATAATTCTAATTCCAAAATCAGAAAAAGACACTACAAAGAAAGAAAACTACAGGCCAATATCCCTGATGACCATAGATGCCGAAATCCTGAACAAAATACTCGCAAATCGGCTCCAGCAATACACCAAAAAAAATTATCCACCATGACCAAGTGGGATTCATCTCAGGAATGCAAGGCTGGTACAATATTCGCAAATCAATAAGAGTGACACACCACATAAATAAAACAAAGAATAAAGACCACATAATCATATCAATAAATGCTGAAAAAGCTTTAAACTAAATCCAGCATCCATTTCTGATAAAAACTCTCAGCAATGTGGGAATAGAGGGATCATATATCAACATAAGGAAGGCCATATGTGAAAGACCTACAGCAACATCATACTCAATGGGCAAAAACTAAAATCATTTCCCTTAAGAACAGGAACAAAGCAAGTTTGCCCACTTTCGCCACTCTTATTTAACATAGTACATGAAACCTTAGCCACAGCAATCAAACAGTAAGAAAAAATAAAATGGATCGAAATGGGAAAGGAGGAAGTGAAACTGTCATTTGCAGATGACATGATACTTAGCGTAGAAGACCCCAAAGACTCCAACAAAAATTTACTAGACTTAATAAATGAATTTGGCAAAGTAGCAGAACACAAAATTAACGTCAAGAAATCGATGGCATTCTTATACACCAAGGATGAACTCATAGAAAGAGAAACTAAGAAAACAATCCCATTTACCATTGTGCTAAAAAAATTAAGATACCTAGGAATAAACTTAACCAAAGAAATGAAGGACCTATTCACAGAAAACTACAGGTCATTGAAAAAAGAAATAGAGAAAGAGATAAAAAAGTGGAAGCACATACCCTGTTCATGGATTGGGAGAATTAACATCATTAAAATGTCCATATTACCTAAAGTAATGTATGGATTCAATGTTATTCCCATCAAAATACCATCGGCATACTTCAAAGAACTAAAACAAATATTTGAAAAGTTCATATGGAACCAAAAAAGACCTCGAATAGCCACAGTAATCTTGCAAATGAAGAACAAAGTTGGAGGAATCACATTACCTGTTTTCAGGTTATACTACAAAGCCACCATAATAAAACAGCCTGGTACTGGTACTGGCACAAGAACAAGCATATAGACCACTGGAACAGAACAGAGAACCCAGAAATGGACCCAAGGCAATATACTCAATTAATATTTGACAAAGGTGGCAAGAGCATACAGTGGAGTAAGGACAGCCTCTTTAATAAATGGTGTTGGGAAAATTGGACAGTTACTTGCAGAAAAATGAAACTAGACTATCAACTTACACCCTACACAAGAATAATCTCAAAGTGGATAAAAGTCTTAAATGTGACTCATGAATCCATAAAAATCCTAGAAGAAAGTGTAGGCAACAAAATTTCAGACATCATACAGAGCTGAATTTTCATTGATACTTTACCTAAGGCAATAGAAACAAAAGAGAAAATGAACACATGGCACTACATCAAACTCAAAATCTTCTGCACAGCGAAAGATACAATCATCTAAACAAAAAGGCTATCCACTGTATGGGAGAGCATAGTTGCCAATGATATATCAGATAAGGGGTTAATTTTCAATATATATAGAGTGCTCATACAATTCCACAAATGGAAGACAAAGAAACCAATTAAAAATGGGCAGAGGAACTAAATAGACACTTTTCCAAACAGGACATACAAATGGCTAAGAGCCATATGAAGAAATGCTCATCATCAATAATCATCAGAGAGATGAAAATTAAAACAACAATGAGGTATCACCTCACACCTGTTAGAATGGCTGCCATCAACAGATCATCAAACAACAAGTGTTGGCGGGGTGTGGAGAAAAGGGGACTCTAGTACACTGCTGGTGGGAATGCAGACTGGTGTAGCCACTATGGAAAACAATATGGTGTTACCTCCAAAAATTAACAATTGAACTTCCATTTGACCCTCTGATCCCACTTCTAGGAATATACCCTAAGAAGCCTGAAACAGCAATCAGAAAGAATATATGTACCCCCATGTTTGTAGCAGCAGTATTTACAATAACTAAGATCTGGAAACAGCCCAAGTGTCCAACATTAGACGCATGGATCAAAAAGCTGTGGTACATAGACACAATGGAGTACTACATAGCTGTAAGAAAGAAAG
The DNA here is from genome assembly GCF_014108415.1 of Molossus molossus. Classification (NCBI taxonomy): domain Eukaryota; kingdom Metazoa; phylum Chordata; class Mammalia; order Chiroptera; family Molossidae; genus Molossus; species Molossus molossus. Next base: position 66,128,847 of record NW_023425355.1, on the reverse strand, counting down.
ATCTCTTATCTTTTGAGACTACATGGAGGGACCTGGAAAGTATCATCCTAAGTGAAACAAGCCAAAGAGAGAAAGACAAGTATCATATATCTCACTTATTTGTGGAATATAATGAACATAACAGTCTGAGGAATGGGGTAGTCCCAGAGACGTGGAAGTGGGGTACAGACTGACAATCCCCAGAAGAGGGGGTGGTGGAGGAGAGATAAACCACAGAACTCATATGCATGTATGCATGAACAGTGGACATGGACACAAACTAGGGAAAGGGCAGGGATGGAGGGGGAGGGAGGAATCAATGGGGGAAAAGGAGAAACATCTGTAACAAAAATTAATTAATAAACTCACACTTCTGATTTAAAAATATACATATATAGTTTGGTGTAGATTAACAACAACAACAAAAAAAGAATTTTACTACCTTAATTGAAAAAGTTATTAGGACAATTAAATGAGATGATACAGCAAAAAGAGATGCTTAGATAAACAGTAAGGAAAAGGAATAATCTGTTCATGAACTTTATTTGTTGAACCTATTTTGGTACCCCAAATTTATTTCAATGTGGGTTTCTCACAGATTCTAATGTTCTAATGTTGCAATTTTCAGAAAATGTTAATTGATTTTGGTTAAAAAAAAAAAAAAAAAACTTAAACAGTCCCAAGAGAGAGTTAAATATGCTGGTCTATTCCTAATCTATTTTTTTTTAGTTTTCCTTAAATATTTATTTTTTTAGTCATGTAGATAGAATCATTATGTACGGAAGAGATAAAGGCTTACATTATTTCCTCTACATATTCATGACTAGTTATTCCAGGAGAAATTACTCAATAATGAGTACTTTTACAGTTGTTTTTTCTGGTTTGTTCATCAAGCATTTGATTCTTACTTTTATTAGAGCCTTTTTCTGGTCTAACTATTCCATTGACTAATCAATATTTCTGATTTGCATCAGAATTCTGCCACTTCATCTAGTGTTAATTTATAACATATTCTTGTATTTGATATTCTTTTAGACTTTTGTCTCCCTATATAGTCATGTACAATTGTTACTATAAACCACTCTGATATAATTTTTGAAATAAGGGACATCTTCAGCCCTGGCCAATTTGGCTCAGCGGTTAGAACATCAGCCTGCAGACTGAAGGGTCTGGGGTTTGATTTGGGTCTGGGGTCAAGGACATGTAACTGGATTGCAGGTTTAATCCCAGACCCAGTCAGGGTCCTGCAGGAGGCAACCAATTAGTAGTGTGTTTCTCTCATATTAATGTCTCTGTCTCTCTCTGTCTCTGTCTCTGTCTCTGTCTCTCTCTCTCTGTCTCTCTCTCTCTCTCTCTCTCTTCCCCTCTCTCCCTCCCTTCCACTTTATCTGGAAATCAATGGAAAGGTATACTCTGGTGAAGATTAACAACAACTAGAGAGAGAGCGAGAGAGAGAGAATCTTCATTTGAATTGTCTGCATCTGAGTCAACTTGTGAAGAAGTATCAGTTGCATACCATCTGTGTTCACATTCAGAAATGTAGTATGACTATTCTGACTTTTTATTTCTGCCATTAAGGTTTCATATTATTTCTTTTTCTCACATTTCTGTGAATATATTTACTTATTTCAAACACTTTAATGTTTTTGCTTTATTGTAGATGTTACTTTTTCTCCTTTTGGTTGGCTTATGGTGGATATTTTTTTACTTTCAAAGACTTATCTTGCATTTTGTGAATTTTTTATGTGCTATAGTTTTATCTAATCATTTGAAGTTGATTCTGTGACTTTTCTAGGTATATACTACTGTTTTCTGAAAATTATCTTTCTTTAATTTCTTGTTTCTGAGTATTTACTTCTAATTTATTTGCATGCTTATTGCCACAATAAGAATTTCTGAGAAACACTAAACTTATAAATGAATAACACCCCCACCCCTATTTTGGTCCAATTTTTATGGAAAATGGCTTTGTTTCCCCAATAGGCAGGAATTTAGTAGTTTTTTTAATATGCATATTTTATTATGCTAAAGGATATTTCACTAATTCTATATTTAAAAAATGTTAACCATAAGAAGGAGTTGATCTTATCAAATACCTTTTGCAATTTACTTATACGATTGTACATTTTTCAACAATATTTAGATTAGTATTTTTGGTTTGAAACCATCTTTACATTTTTAGGATAAACAATACTTGATTAATGCTTAAAACTAATTTAATAAGTTCCTTTGTTTTATTGGTAGAATTTTGATTAAAATGCCTATATTAATGAGAGGCAGTATGGCATACTAGAAGGAGCAAGTACTCAAGCTCGAATCCACCCGTATCCAATAATAGCTGTATTCAGTATTGTGTAGTAGTTAAAAGCATGGGCCCTGTCATAAGAGACAACTAACTTTGAGTTCTGGTTCTGCCACTTAATAGTTTTGTTAATTTGTTTCTTTGTTACTTTGGAAGAGCCTCACTTTCCTTTTCTTAACATGGAAACAATAAAATATACTTTATAGAGATCATCAACAGGATTAAAAATTAGCTAAGTTTTAAAAATGCTTCTTAGAGCCTGACATGTAGTATTTCCACATTAAATGGTTGCTATTACAATTATCATATTCGTAAGTGATAATAGGTCATTTTTAAAAATATCACCCTTACCTTTTATATTATTCTTATGTCTTTGTATCAGTTTTATCGGTATCCTTCTTAGCATATTTCACTCTGAGAGTAATTTTAAAAATATACCATACTTGTCAGTACTCAAGGGACATTTGTATTATATATTCTTCCAAGGCTTAGGGGGAATATCACCTTACAAATCCATCAGGCCTAGATGTGTTTTAGAGGGTGTGATTCTTTAATATGTATTCTTTTTTCTTATGTGTTTATTAAACCCTGTTCAGATAATTCTGACAACTTTGTGAAAGAAAAATATGAATTTCAGATTCTTTTACAATCATAGAGTTGTTGATCAATTTATTATCTATGCTTGCAATTATTTCAGCACATAACTAGTTATTGGATTGTTTTATCCCTCTTCTGTAAGAAATATAGTCTGCATTATTTTACAAAGGGATTAGCTTGGAAACCAACATTTATTTGTTTGTCTAAACCTTTTTAACAAGTAGATTCTCCTTTTGGTCTGTTTATTTAATCAGAACCATTGTGTGAACCCCAAACTCTCAATTCCCAACTCTGAATGAAATATACTTTTCAGAAATTGATGAATGATCAGTGTCTGCAGTTGTTTAATCATTCTTATATGCCCAAGGTTTCTGTATGGAATGACTACAAACGCTGTTGTGGGGCTGCAGCCTGTGGAGCCATTGTTAGAATATAGCAGCAGCAAATGGTACCATTTGCTAATAGTATTAAGGTGGTGGGAATAATTCCACAGGTTCAAAAGAGGATTAAGATCCTTCCCCTTGAAGAGGAAAAAATGGCGGCGAAGTGAATGGAGGGACCCAGACCGTCTCCCAAGACCAAACTGGATTTACAACGAAAACAAAGGCAAACCGTCAGGAAAGGGCAGCTGAAGGACACCTTGGAGGACCACTTAACCAGAAACACCCACTCAGTCCTGGTAGGCTTGCGAGGACGGGAGAGGGGACCAAGAGCCCAGGGTCCGCAGCGGCCTGGGCAGGGGCCAGGGAACTAGAGGGGAAGTTAACTCTACAGTCTTTCTTTCCACCGTGCACGGCCTGGAAACCCTGTTGCCGGCTAGGCTAGGCTCTCCACTGAAGCCGCACAGACTCGCAGCCGGCTAGGCTAGGCTCTCTGCTGAAGCCACACAGACTCGCAGACCCCAGGCAAATCGGTGGGACCGGGGAACGCGGTGGAGAGTTAACGCTACCGCCTCCCACCCTGCCGTGCACGGCCTTGGAAACTCTGCAGCCGGCTAGGCTAGGCTCTCCGCTGGAGCCGCACAGACTCACAGCCGGCTAGGCTAGGCTCTCTGCTGAAGCCGCACAGACTCGCAGACCCCAGGCAAATCGGTGGGACCGGGGAACGCGGTGGAGAGTTAATGCTACCGCCTCCCTCCCTGCCGTGCACGGCCTTGGAAACTCTGCAGCCGGCTAGGCTAGGCTAGGCTCTCCGCTGGAGCCGCACAGACTCGCAGCCGGCTAGGCTAGGCTCTCTGCTGAAGCCGCACAGACTCGCAGACCCCAGGCAAATCGGTGGGACCGGGGAACGCGGTGGAGAGTTAACGCTACCGCCTCCCTCCCTGCCGTGCATGGCCTTGGAAACTCTGCAGCCGGCTAGGCTAGGCTAGGCTCTCCGCTGGAGCCGCACAGACTCACAGCCGGCTAGGCTAGGCTCTCTGCTGAAGCCACACAGACTCGCAGACCCCAGGCAAATCGGTGGGACCGGGGAGCGCGGTGGAGAGTTAACGCTACCGCCTCCCACCCTGCCGTGCACGGCCTTGGAAACTCAGCAGCCGGCTAGGCTAGGCTAGGCTCTCCGCTGGAGCCGCACAGACTCGCAGCCGGCTAGGCTAGGCTCTCTGCTGAAGCCGCACAGACTCGCAGACCCCAGGCAAATCGGTGGGACCGGGGAACGCGGTGGAGAGTTAACGCTACCGCCTCCCTCCCTGCCGTGCACGGCCTTGGAAACTCTGCAGCCGGCTAGGCTAGGCTAGGCTCTCCGCTGGAGCCGCACAGACTCGCAGACCCCAGGCAACTCGGTGGGACCGGGGAACGCGGTGGAGAGTTAACTCTACCGCCTCCCTCCCTGCCGTGCACGGCCTTGGAAACTCTGCAGCCGGCTAGGCTAGGCTCTCCGCTGGAGCCGCACAGACTCCTGGCCCCCAAGGAACTGGGCGGGACCAGGGAACTCGGAGGGACCGGGGAACTAGGCGGAAAATTAATTCTACTGCCTCCCCTCCTGCCGTGCAAGGCCCTGTAGCCGCTGAAGCCGCACAGACTCCTGGCCCCCAGGCAACTCGGTGGGACCGGGGAACGCGGCGGAAAATTAAGTCTACCGCCTCCCCCCCCCCCGCCGTGCACGGCCTGGAAACCCTGTAGCCGGCTAGGCTAGGCTCTCCGCTGAAGCCACACAGACTCCTGGCCCCCAGGCAACTCGGTGGGACCTGCAAACGTGGCGGAAAATTAATTCTACCGCCTCCCTCCCCGCCGTGCACGGCCCTGGAAACTCTGCAGCCGCTGAAGCCCAACGGACTCACGGCCCCCAGGGAACTGGGCGGGACCAGGGAACTTGGCTGGAAATTATTCCCACCACCTCCCTTGCCACCCTGCATGGGCCCTCCTAACGCTATAGCCTGCTAAACTCTCCGCTGGAGCCACACAGACTCCCGGAGAACAGGGGACTTGGCGGGATTAAAGTGGGTCCTCCCTGGTGCATCCAAACCCAGGAGAGGGAGCCACAAACAGCAAAACACCAACACCCACTGGGAAAACTTGGCAGACTCCAAAGCCCACTGTGATAACCAAAATGGTGAGAAACAGAAACAAAAGCCAAATGAAAGATCAAGAGACCTCTACAGAAGATGAAATAAATGAGGTGCAGTTAAGCAAGTTAACAGAACTAGAATTTAGAGCCATGATGTTGCGGAAGCTCAACAGCATGTGTAAGGACATGAGCAACATGAGTAAAGACATAGAAATGTTGAAAATAAACCATCTGGAAATGAAAAACCAACAGGAAGAAATGAAGAATGACATATCAGAAATGAAAAACACACTGGAAGGTCTAAAAAGCAGAGTAGGGGAAGCTGAGGACCGGATCAGTGAATTAGAAGACAGGCTAGAAGAAATCAACCAATCAGAAAACCAAAAGGAAAAAAAGATTAAGAAACAAGAAGAGAGCTTAAGAGAATTGTGGGACAACTGGAAACGTAATAATATTCGTATCATAGGAGTCCCTGAAGAAGAAGAAAGTAAGCGAGGGCTAGAGAATATATTCAAAGAAATAGTGACAGAAAACTTCCCTAATTTGGTGAAGGAAGAAGGCATTCAAGTTCAAGAAGCTCAGAGAGCCCCAAGTAAGAAGAACCCAAACAGGCCCACACCAAGACACATAGTAATCAAACTGCCAAAAATTCAAGACAAAGAGAGAATCCTAAAAGCAGCAAGAGATAAGCAACAGGTTACCTACAAAGGAACCCCCATAAGGCTCTCAGCTGACTTCTCACAAGAAACATTACAGGCTCGAAGGGAATGGCATGAAGTAATCAAGGTCATGAAAAACAAGGATCTGAATCCAAGACTACTCTACCCAGCAAGGCTATCGTTCAAAATAGAAGGTCAAATAAAGAGCTTCCCAGACAAAATAAGGCTAAGGGAGTACATTAGCACCAAACCAGCACTGCAAGAAATGTTAAAAGGACTGCTGTAATTACCAGGAGAAATGGGAATAAAAATAGAACCACACTAAACAAAAATGGCAATAAATAAGTACATATCAATAACCACCTTAAATGTAAATGGACTGAATGCTCCCATAAAAAGACAGAGAGTAGCTGATTGGATAAGAAAGCAAGACTCATCTATATGCTGTTTACAAGAAACCCACCTCACAACAAAAGACTCACACAGATTGAAAGTGAAGGGATGGAAAAAAATCTTTCAAGCAAATGGAAAAGAAAAAAAAGCTGGGGTAGCAATACTGATATCTGATAAAATAGACTTCAGATTGAAGGCCATAACTAGAGACAAAGAAGCCCACTACATAATATTGAAAGGATCTATCCAACAGGAAGATATAACATTGATAAACATATATGCACCCAATATAGGAGCACCAAAATATATTAAAAATCTTCTGGAGGACTTCAAAGGAGAAATCGATAGCAATATAATCATAACAGGGGACTTCAACACCCCGCTCACATCACTGGATAGATCCTCTAGACAAAAAATTAGCAAGGAAACAGAGACTCTAAATGAAGCACTAGACCAAATGGATTTAATAGATATCTACAGAGAACTACACCCCAAAACTACAGAATTCACATTCTTCTCAAGTGCACATGGAACATTCTCAAAGATAGACCACATGTTAGGGCACAAACTAAGTCTCTACAAGTTCAAGAAGATTGAAATTATAACTAGCATCTTCTCAGACCACAATGGTATGAAACTAGAAATCAATTGCAAGAAGAACATACAAAGACATTTTAACACATGGAAGCTAAATAGAATGTTATTAAACAATGAATGGGTCACCGAGGAAATCAAGGAAGAAATCAAAAACTTCCTGGAAACCAATGAAAATGAGGACACAACAATACAAATCTATGGGATGCAGCAAAAGCAGTTCTGAGAGGGAAGTTTATAGCACTACAGGCCTACCTCAAAAAAGAAGAAAAATCTCTAATAGACTACCTAACCTCACAACTTAAAGAACTAGAGAGTAAACAAAAAGAAAACCCCAGAGCAAGCAGAAGAAAAGAAATAGTAAGGATCAGAGCAGAAATAAACGACATAGAGACCAAAAAAACAATCCAGAGGATCAATAAAACAAAGAGCTGGTTTTTGAAAAGATAAACAAGATTGATGGACCCTTAGCTAGACTCACCAAGAAACAAAGAGAGAGAACCCAAATACATAAAATCAGAAATGAAACAGGAGAGATAACAACTGACCCTACAGAAATACAAAAGATCGTTAACAACTACTATGAAAAATTATACGGCAACAAATTCGAAAATCTAAGCGAAATGGACAAATTTTTAGAAACACATAGCCTCCCAAAATTGGATCAGATAGAGATTGAAAACTTGAACAGACCAATAACAACAGAGGAAATTGAAGATGTAATCAAGACTCTTCCAGCAAACAAAAGCCCAGGCCCAGATGGCTTCACAGGGGAGTTTTACCGAACATTCAAAGAAGAACTAATACCCATTCTCCTCAAACTATTTCAAAAAATTCAAGAAGAAGGAAGACTGCCAAACTCGTTTTATGAAGCCAGCATAACTCTAATTCCAAAACCAGAAAAAGACACAACAAAGAAAGAAAACTACAGGCCAATATCCCTGATGAACATAGATGCCAAAATCCTGAACAAAATACTAGCAATCGAATCCAGCAATACACCAGAAAAATTATCCACCATGACCAGGTGGGATTCATCCCAGGGATGCAAGGCTGGTACAATATTCGCAAATCCATAAATGTGATACACCACATAAATAAATTGAAGAATAAAAACCACATGATCATATCAATAGATGCTGAAAAAGCCTTTGACAAAATCCAGCATCCATTTCTGATAAAAACGCTCACCAGTGTGGGAATTGAGGGATCATACCTAGACATAATAAAGGCCATATATGAAAGACCTACAGCCAACATCATACTCAATGGGCAAAAACTAAAAGCATTTCCCTTAAGAACAGGAACAAGGCAAGGATGCCCACTTTCGCCACTCCTATTTAACATAGTACTGGAAGTCTTAGCCACAGCAATCAGACAGGAAGAAAAAATAAAAGGGATCCAAATTGGAAAGGAGGAAGTGAAAGTGTCATTATTTGCAGATGACATGATACTGTACATAGAAAATCCCAAAGACTCCACCAAAAGCTTACTAGACTTAATAAATGAATTTGGCAAAGTAGCAGGATACAAAATTAACGTCAAGAAATCGATGGCATTCTTATACACCAATGATGAACTCACAGAAAGAGAAACTAGGCAAACAATCCCATTTACCACTGCGGCAAAAAAATTAAGATACCTAGGAATAAACTTAACCAAAGAGATAAAGGACCTATTCGCAGAAAACTACAGATCTTTGAAAAATGAAATAGAACAAGATGTAAAAAAGTGGAAGAACATACCCTGTTCATGGATTGGGAGAATTAACATCATTAAAATGTCCATATTACCCAAAGCAATCTATAGATTCAACGCAATCCCCATCAAAATACCAACGGCATACTTCAAAGAATTAGAACAATTACTTCAAAAGTTCATATGGAACCAAAAAAGGCCTCGAATAGCCACAGCAATCTTGAAAAGGAAGAACAAAGTTGGAGGGATCACAATACCAGATTTCAGGTTATACTACAAAGCCACCATAATCAAAACAGCCTGGTACTGGCACAAGAACAGGTATATAGACCAGTGGAACAGAATAGAGAACCCAGAAATGGACCCTAGGCAATATGCTCAATTAATATTTGACAAAGGTGGCAAGAGCATACAGTGGAGTAAGGACAGCCTCTTTAATAAATGGTGCTGGGAAAATTGGACAGCTACTTGCCGAAAAATGAAACTAGACCATCAACTTACACCCTACACCAAAATAAACTCAAAATGGATAAAAGACCTAAATGTAACCCATGAATCCATAAAAATCCTAGAGGAGACTGTGGGCAACAAAATCTCAGACATCATACGCAGCAGAATTTTTACTGACACATCACCTAAGGCAATAGAAACAAAGGAGAAAATGAACACATGGGCCTACATCAAACTCAAAAGCTTCTGCACAGCGAAAGATACAATCATCAAAACGGAAAGGCTACCCACTGTATGGGAGAGCATAATTGCCAATGATATATCAGATAAGGGGTTAATTTCCAATACATATAGAGTGCTCATACAACTCCACAAAAGGAAGACAAAGAATCCAATTAAAAATGGGCAGAGGAACTAAATAGACACCTCTCCAAACAGGACATACAAATGGCTGAGACATATGAAGAAATGTTCATCATCACTAATCATCAGAGAGATGCAAATCAAAACAACAATGAGGTATCACCTCACACCGGTCAGAATGGCCGCCATCAACAAATCATCAAACAACAAGTGTTGGCGAGGGTGTGGAGAAAAGGGGACTCTAGTACACTGTTGGTGGGAATGCAGACTGGTGCAGCCACTATGGAAAACAATATGGTGTCACCTCAAAAAATTAAAAATTGAACTCCCATTTGACCCAGTGATCCCACTTCTAGGAATATACCCTAAGAAGCCTGAAACACCAATCAGAAAGAATATATGTACCCCCATCTTTGTAGCAGCACTATTTACAATCGCTAAGATCTGGAAACAGCCCAAGTGCCCATCAGTAGACGAATGGATTAAAAAGCTGTGGTACATATACACAATGGAGTACTACGCAGCGGTAAGAAAGAAAGATCTCTTGTCCTTTGAGACTACATGGAGGGACCTGGAAAGTATCATCCTGAGTGAAACAAGCCAAGCAGAGAAAGACAAATTTCATATGATCTCACTGATTTCTGGAATATAATGAACATAACAGTTTGAGGACAATCCCCTAAGGAGTGGGGAGCTGAGAGAGGGATGAACAACAGAATTTATATGCATATAGGCATGAACAGTGGACATGGACAACAATCGGGGGAAGGGGCGGGGAGGGAAGGGGGAGGGGGGAACCACTGGGGGAAAAAAGGAGAATCATTTGTAACAAAAATTAATCAATAAAAAAAAAAAAAAAAAAAAAGATCCTTCCCCTTTTTCTATAGCATGACCCTGACTTTAAAAAGAAAAAAAAAATGAGTTATGTGCCTTAGCCAAGGAGTAAAAGGATAATTCTGATAGAATATATTAAGAATTCAAAAACCCCTGAAAACCATGATGCACTGATACATGAGAGAGTTTAACTTTACACCTATCAGCATCTTCAAAAACACAGCAGCATTTGCCCTTTTATTATTAAACCATCACATAACTTTTAGAAGTCTTTCCTGCACAAAAGTTGATCATATTTATTAGAAGAACATGCCACTTAAGTGGCTGTTACATCCTAACCTACAGTCTTGGTCTTACATTTGTATGTATAAGTGCCCATTTAAAACATTAAGACATAGTGAGAGCATGGGAAGCACGTTCCTCAAGTGTGTTTAAATGGTTTGCTTACATGCCTCTATTTAGTCGACTGCCAAGGGGGGAGGAACAGGAATGAAAGTTTAAATCCAAGTGTTGTGAGGCACTATCCTTTGACGATCCATCAGGAAAAGTGAATTTGCATTTCATTCCAATTGAACATATTAATTTTTATGAGTTTTATTAAAATATAATTGACAAAATGTAAAAAAATTAAGTGGTTCTGAGACTAGCCCAAAATACAGTGGGAGAATAAGTGTTAAGTATTCAGAGACTATATAACATACATACATTGTTTCAAGAACTCATCTAGTGGATCAGTCACTATACAAGTAGATTTTTCATAGGTCCTGCCCCCATCATGACTAAGGGGAAGAACAGGAAAAAAAACAAAACAACAACAACAAAAAACATTAGCAAGTTCTTGCCACTCTACTAAAGTGGAAAATAATTCCTAGGTGAGTCTAACCCAGAGAGCAAATGAGCCCTTTAAAAATGCTGAGGTGAAGGACAGCAATTTCCTATCGCCTTTGAAAACTCTCTAGTGACCTTGTTGCACAGATATTTGCCTAGCTTCATTTGGGAGGTCATACCACCCTGAATAAAAGGAGGACAGTTACCAGGCTAACATTTGTTTATAAGGATCCTCTCCCCTCCAGTTTGAAAAAGAATAACAGTCTTTTTTTTTTATCTTTATTGTTGAATGTATTACAGATGTACCTCATTTTTCCCCTATTGACCCCCTCCTCCCCACTCTCGCCCCGCTCCTGCCTTTTCCCACATTGTTGTCTGTGTCCATTGATTATGCATATAAGTTCTTTGGTTTATTTCTTTCCACCCTCCAACCCCCTTCCTTTTGAGGTTTGTCAGTCTAGCAATGCATTTGTTCTTCTTAATCCCTTCACCTTTTTCACCCATTCCCCCAACACCCCTCCCACCTGGCAACCAATAAAATGTTCTCTGTATCTATGAGAATGTTTCTGTTCTGCCTGTTCATTTTGTTTGTAGATTCAATTGTTGATAGATATGTATTCATTGCCATTTTGTTTGTTCATACATTTTATCTTTTTCTTCAAAAAGACCCTTCAACATTTCATATAATAACAGTTTGGTGGTGATGAATTCCTTTAACTTTTCCTTGTCTGGGAAACTCTATATGGCCATCAAATGACAGTTTTGCAGGATAGAGTAATCCTGGTTGTAGGTTCTTACTTTTCACCACTCTGTTTCTTGCCACTCCCTTCTGGCCTGCAAAATTTCTTTTGAGAAATCAGCTGACAGTCTTATGGGAAGTCCACTGTAGATAACTAACTGCTTTAAGAATAACAGCCTTATTTGCAACTTTCACTGGTCAGAAATTTCAATCAAGAGAAAAAGTTAAGGCTATGCTATCTTGAGAACTAGCCAATTGACTAATCTATGGCCACAAATTTATGATCAAATAATTATTTCAACAATGTAATAACAATAAAATTGATCCAGTTTGTATGAGATTAGGGAAACCTGGAGCATCCCATGGGGATGGGGTTTGCAATGGTGGATATAGGTAAGAGAACTGGTGTTAACCCAAGTTATGCTTAGTATAAAGACTCCTTTGTTGACTCGCTGTGATAAGACTTCCTCATTTGTTAAATTATTGGGAATAAAGTTATATAATTCAGCTTTGCCTTTCTCTGCATCCAGCCTACTTAGGTAGCCAACACCTCCTACTTTAATTATAGTTGTTCCTAGTCTGTCAAAGCTACTTCCTGTATGTCAGCCAAATTTTACTTTTAGAGTAGTGAAGGTAATTTTGTAAGTTTGAAGGAAGGTGAGGAGAAGTGGTTTGGCATTAGAATCCTTCCCCCACACCTTCCTTTTCTTCAAATAACCAGAAATTCCTGGTTTCTGTTTGACTTATGCCAAGATTCTACCCATTGCTACCAAAATATCACTGTCCTGTATATAGTCCTGATAACTTTCACAATGCTTGACAAATGCCATGGGTTTTTTCCTCAATTATTTGAAGGGTAGTTTGTGATAGTGTTCTCCTTCCAACCATTATGACCCTGCTTCTATTAAGTCAAATTTAACAAACAGAGATTGATTTCTTGTCTAAAATTAGCTAGAGAATTATATTTGTATCAGTCCAGCAGAATTTTAAAATATAATTAGCCTGAGAATTCACTCCACTCCTCAACCTAACTGTTGCTTAAATATCTCCTGTAATGTTTTTGCACTTTCTGCCGAACATCTAGAAATCTGTACAGGGGTGAAGCAGTTCATTGCAGGAAAGCAGCTCATGCACTACTATAAGGTTGTCACTGAGAATCCTTCATATGTGTATGTTATCAAGTACAATTATCCTCATAAAGTTAAATAAAAGTATGCATTTATAATTGTAAAGCTCCAATTAAAGGACAGCTGGTGTTCCTATTGCACCTGTAAATTAGTTGTCCAGATGCACATTTTAAAATCAAAATATAAAATTGCATTTGTTTTGGGTATTTCATATTCAAAAGTATCTGGAACCTTACCTTAGGGCTCCTCCAATCCTTCCAACTCTGTTGAAGAAGGGGAACTATTCACACATATCGACATTTCCCTCTGTGAGGTTCTTAAAGGGAAATAAAGAATTTATAAAAGAGATAATTTATAAAAAGGAGAATTTATAAAAGAGAAAAGACCCAGAAAAGCTGATATTGAGTATTTTTCTTTTTCCTTTCCTTCCTTTTTTCCTTTTCTTTCCTTCCTTTTTTCCTTTTTTGTCTTTCTTTCTTTCTTTCTTTCTTTCTTTCTTTCTTTCTTTCTTTCTTTCTTTCTTTCTTTCTTTCTTTCTTTCTTTCTTTTCTTTCCTTCTTTCCTTCTGTCTTTCTCTCTCACTCTCTCTTCCTTTTGTTCTTTCTTTCCTCTCTTGCCCTCCCTCCCTCTCCCTCCTCCCCTCTCTCTCTTACTTTCCTTCCTGTCTTCAATGAGTCAATATATTCATTGACCAAAGTCATTTTTTAAATTACCTATTTCACCTTATCTGTATCTGAAATGCCTATAAGACTAGAGTTTTGAATCACACTATATTTTTATTGGCATTTCAGTTCCTGAAGCTCTAGAAACTTTGCTGCTTCCAACCCCCACCCTGGGATGTGTGCAAACTGTTTGTTTTCCCTTTTGTAAAACTTGAGCTTATGATTTGCCCCCTAACTTTAATAGTTAAATGACAAAGAGCATTTTCAGTGAGGGCTGAGCATCCCGGTTTGGGGCCCAGTTGCCACACCCTCTGAAAATAAAGCCCGTGCTGCACTCTCTGAGAACCTCATACGAATGAATGAACCACACAAAGAATATATTTGGCGACTAAACAGCTACCTACAGGAAGAAAGTGCTCGTACTAAGAGTGTGATCAGGAGAGCGACTTTTAGGCACTTTTTTGGGAACAGCGAGCAGGAGGCAGAAGACAGACAGTCACAGGGTGGGCGCTGGCGCTGGGGCTGCACGCGGTCGAATTCCCACCATCCACAGCACTGAGCAAGGTGAGGGTGGCAGCAGCAGTGGGGTAACACGCCCTGCCACCTGGATGGGTGCGGTGGGGCCTGGCTGCCGAGAGTGGCCCCGCGCTTGTGCACAGCTGGCCTACTGGGCAGAGTTTCGCAGGAGTTGCCCTTTTGGCACCCAAAATCTCCTCACTAGCGCCGTCCACTTGGACTGGGCACCGGGAGGGCGGGTTGGGGCTCCCTGCCCAAGCTGCCGGGGTCAGCGGGTTCCGCCAAGAGACAGCGGGTGGAGGGCAGACCTTTGTCTGGGACTGGGCGGGGATTGGGCCCAGATTACCATGGCAGCCGCTTGCCAGGAAGGTACCCCAAGCCAGCCTGTAGCCTGGAGGGCGCTGGGGAGCTTCCACAAAAGCTCCAAGCGGACTGAACCAAGAGCATGCAAATAGAGGGGAGCCGGTTCGTGAACCTCTGTCCACCAGCACTGCGGACTGCCTAGGGAAAGGGACCCGTGTTTTCGAGAAAAGAAAATATTATTTCTTCTGGGCCTGAAAATAGGCTTGCAAGAGCACTAAGGGGTAGGTGGCACAGGGGAGCGTAGGTATTGTCACTTCCGTCCCGGTGTCCTCATGTGCATGTCTCTTGGCATGACATTTTATACCACGCAGCGGACAACTTGGAACCGGGTTGCACGTCCCAGCCACGAAGTTATGTAGGTGGGGCGGGCTTTAATTTGCTTACATCTAATGATTTCAGAGCCTCACTTTAAAATGGCGGCATTCAATATACACTCCTGTTAGAGGCTCTCTAACTCATGCAGCGCTGCTTTTGCTTCTGTAGCTAACAGATGGCAAGTGCCACAGTCGTTGTCGCTGCAGCTGAGAGCAGGACCTCTTAGCCTCTGGGTTTGCTCTAGCAGCATAAGGTAAGGCTGGAGATGAGTTGGGGTTCCTGAGAGTGGCTGCCTTCCTAGGACATCGAGGAAATAAAATGCCTTTTAAATTTTATTTTTCAAAATCTCAAATAGGAGGAAAACTAACCCTGCAACTTTATTGTAGTGTTAGGGCTTTGGTCTTTCTTCTTCTTGTTCTCCCTTTTTTTTTTTTTCAATTTTTTTTTCTATTCATATATAATACCTATAATATATAGTAATTTAAAGAAACTTTTTGCATGGCATATCATCAGCGATGTGTTTAACAACTAATTTTGCTTGTGGTCATGCTATACCACCAGCAGTGCCACAGCTTCCTTGCAGCCCTTGTCTTCTCCCACTCTAGATCAACACATTTGAGCAGCTTGCTTTTACTACTGGCATCTGAAGGGCATATTTTAGAGGACTGTCAAAAAAGTAACTTCGGTTTTTAGCATTCACACAATAGGCTTTTATGGTAAGAAAACGAAATTAAATCAAGATGAGTAATGAAAGTTAACATTTAGGTGATTCATTTGTGTAGTTTTATCATTACTGTAGATTTATGTGTTTTTCTGACTACTAGTCATTGATTTGGTATATAGAGAGACAACAGTGATGGTGTATTTATTGTGTTGATGTTTAATTAAGGGCATGTGTTTTAGCAGAGTTCCTTTTTTCCAAATTGCTAGTTTTTGTAAATGGGCACGGATCCCTATAGCTTATCTCTACACAAGTATTGTGTTAATGGGAAAGCATCAATTAAAACAAAACTATTCCAAGATTTAATTTTGAAATGATTGCTGATTTTTCATTGTTAACTCCCTGGTTTAATTGATAAATCGTTGGCTGATTAGTGAAATGTTTGGAAAATGGACTGTTGAAATAGTTGTACAAATGATTAGACATCAATGCTTTATACAATTCATCTAGTGTTTTTTTTTTCCCCCCTCTGATAAAAGGCATGCTGACAATAAGGCTTACCAGGGACCTCAGATTTTTCTGATTATATATTCATCTTTTCTCTTTTGCCTATGCAAATGTTTAAATACTTTTAAAAGCTGTTTAAATTTGCTTTCCAATACGCAGTATTTCCGGGGGATGCCTTCATATTTATAGAAGCTTTCCGAAACATAGCCTAAAAGAAATTTAGCCCATAGCCTAGCTAATATTATAATACCCCTGTCTACTTTTTATTTCTCCCCCAACAATAGAAGCTACTTGGCTGGCAGACTGTTCTGCCATTAAATTTAGCAAGCTTCTGGGAAGGGGAAAAGGTATTGTTTACCACCTATTAAAGAATTCTGCAGCTTTTCTACCCAAGTGCTAAAGTGTGCCTAGAAAGAAAGAAGTGAACTGTTTACAGTGGAATTTACTATATAATAAAATTGCATCCGTTTTTCAGATGATTTTTGAGAGAAGTGTGTAGGGCAATTCATTACTACACATCTGAAAGAAGAGTTCCTGCAGGTAGAGCAATAGATACTTGCATTTCTGCAAGGGTGGAGAGAGAGGTGACCAAAAGCAACTTCTCTAATTTTTAGTGATTACATATTTAGATCCCAGTTCAGCAAGTTTTGCTTCCTGATGTGCATGCTGCTTTGTTTGCTGAAATACTTCAGACTAAATGCATCCTTTGGGGAAAAAAATGGAAATATTAAATCTTTGGGCCAGAATAGACAAGCTAAATTACTGTCAGAAGAAAATTTTGCCAGTTAGCATTCTGAAGCTTCATATAATGATGGTATTGGAGAACTTGTATGAAAACATAAATGAAGGAGTTTGTAAAAACTTATTTTGAAAGAGAATTGATATATTACTGGGCTAGAGGTAGTGATTGCATGTTTTGCTCTACTTTTAATAGCTGCATCATTTCTCTAATTTCCTTTGCTTCTTTTAGCAAAAAGGTACTTTATAATGCTCTAATGATTCCCAAGACTATTATAAAGTACCTATTTTCCCCTCAACTGTCCACACTAGGCATTTCACAACAGCTGCTGTTTAAGGGGGATAAAACCTCTGATTATTAGCTGGTATCCAAAGTATCTTTGGTATTTCCTTGCACCTACCCTTTACCTAGACAAAGTAGGTGCTTAATTAGTGTTGAGTCAAAAAGAAAAATAAGCCTGACCAGTGTGGCTCTGGATTGAGCGTCGTCCCGTGGACTGAGAGAGAGGTCAATGTTCAATTTCCAGTCAGGGCACATGCCCGGATTGCGGGCTCGATCCCCAGTGGGTGGCGTGCAGGAGGCAGCAGATCCATGTTTCTCTCTCACATCGATGTTTCTATCTCTCCCTCTCTCTCTAAAAAATCAGTAAAAACATATATATATAGATATAGATAGATATATGTTCATATTTTATCCTCACCTGAGGATATTTTTTTTTGCATTTATCTTCAGATAAAGTGGGAGGGGGAGAGGGAGGGAGAGGGAAGGAGAGAGAGAGAGAGAAACATCCACGTGACAGAGACACATGGAGTGGTTGCCACCCACACGACCCCAACTGTGGCTGGGGACACACTGCAACCGAGGTACATGCCCCTGGCAGATACCAAACCCAGGACTCTCTGGTCTTCAGGCTGACGCTCTAACTGCTGAGCAAAACTGGCCAGGGCAAAAATATATTAAAAAAGAAAAAAGAAAAATGAATAGTTTGTAAACTCACAGAGGAGCAAATTTTGTGCACAGGTTTTAATTTAAACAGAAGATATATTTTTGTGTACTTGCAAGAAAGTAGATTAGAATGCATAGTCCCCTAATTGCCTGAATTTTATATGCCTCAAATACATTCTCTAGCTTCTCATTTATCCTTTTGACCAGTAGGTGCATTATTGTTGGCCCAACTCTACAATATGAAAAAGTATTCACAGCAGCTTGGGAAAAAAGAAAAAGGTTTTGTCTTTTGAGGCTGTACAGTACTGCTCATGTTGGGACAGTGACAGTCTCTAGGCTGCTGTGAAGATACTGACAATATAGTATGAAGTACAGTTTTTTTCTTTGCCCACTTATTTTTATATGTGAGAGTGGAAGAAAGAAAGAGGTGAGAAGATTTTCATTCCTACAATTTTATACTTTATAAATGCAGGAAGGTGGCCGAATTCTTGTTTAAAATACATAATGTTGTCTGCTAGAATTACAAACAAGGATTGGAGCAGAGCAGACAAGGTAAGTTACAGTATATGTTTGACAAGTAATTTGATCCTGTAATTAAAGTTAGATAATGGTTGCTGCCATGTTAAAACTATCAAGTATCTGTAAGAACATGCAGGCTATGTTCACCTTTACTTCATTAAGGTTCTTCTGTGATGCTGAGTTTTCTTATTATAATGCCTAGTAGGTTAAACAATGGATTTCCCACCATTGTAAGTGATGTCAAGAAAAGAGAAATCAGAAATTTTTTTCTTTGTGGGATTTTTGTTTTTCTCCCTTGGTGTTATGTGGTTCTCACTTTAAAAATAGAAAGAAATCTAAGAAGCCTAAAATACCAATCAGAAAGAATATATGTACCCCCATGTTTGTAGCAGCACTATTTACAATAGCTAAGATCTAGAAACAGCCCAAGTGTCCATCAGTAGACAAATGGATAAAAAAGCTGTGGTACATATACACAGTGGAGTACTATGCAGCTGAAAGATCTCTTATTCTTTGAGACTACATGGAGGGACCTGGAAAGTATCATCCTAAGTGAAACAAGCCAAACAGAGAAAGACAAGTTTCATATGATCTCACTTATTTCTGGAATATAATGAACATAACAGTCTGAGGAATGGGGTAGTCCCAGAGATGCGGAAGTGGGGTACAGACTGACTATCCCCTAAAGAGGGGGGTGGTGGGGGAGAGATAAACCACAGAACTTATATGCATGTGTGCATGAACAGTGGACATGGACAACAAACGGGAAAGGGCAGAGAGGGAGGGGGAAGGGGGAATCAGTGGGGACAAAAGGAGAAACATCTGTAACAAAAATTAATTAATAAAAAAAATAAAAATAATAAAATAAAAATAAATATAGAAAGAAACCTGTTTCTCAGATAAAATGAGGTGGACATTTTTCCTCTATGAAAGTAAACTGTACTTGGAAGCAAGTTTTTATTTCATTTTAATTTTTTAACTAATTAATTTTTTTTTGTTACAGATGTTTCTCCTTTTTCCCCACTGATCCCCCCTCCTACCCCCTCCCCGCCCTGTCTCCAGCATTGTCATGTCCATTGTTCATGCATAGATGTATATAAGTTCTGTAGTTTATCTCTCCCCCACTACCTCCTCTTCTAGAGATTGTCAGTCTGTACCCCACTTCCACATCTCTGGGACTACCCCATTCCTCAGACTGTTATGTTCATTATATTACACAAATA
Source organism: Molossus molossus (assembly GCF_014108415.1). Taxonomy (NCBI): domain Eukaryota; kingdom Metazoa; phylum Chordata; class Mammalia; order Chiroptera; family Molossidae; genus Molossus; species Molossus molossus. Next base: position 66,109,329 of record NW_023425355.1, on the reverse strand, counting down.
AGTGAGATCATATAATACATGTCTTTCTCTGTTTGGCTTGTTTCGTTTAGGATAATACTTTCCAGGCCACTCCATGTTGTCTCAAAGGATAAGAGACCTTTCTTTCTTACAGCTACATAGTACTCCATTGTGTATATGTACCAGGGCTTTATTATCCCGCATGGAAATTTGGGCTGTTTCCAGATCTTAGCTATTTTAAATAATGCTGTTATGCACACGGGGGTACATATATTCTTTCTGATTGGTGTTTCAGACTTCTTAGGGTATGTTCCCAGAAGTGGGATCGCTGGATCAAATGGAAGTTCAATTTTAATTTTTTGAGGTAATACCATATTGTTTTCCATAGTGGCTGCACCAGTCTGCATTCCCACCAGCAGTGTACTAGAGTCCCATTTTCTCCACACCCTTGCCAACACTTGTTCTTTAATGATTTGTTGATGGTGGCCATTCTGAAAGGTGTGATGTGATACCTCAGTGTTGTTTTAATTTGCATCTCTCTGATGATTAGTGATGTGGAGCATTTCTTCATATGTCTCATAGCCATTTGTATGTCCTCTTTGGAGAGGTGTCGATTTAGTTCCTCTGCCCATTTTTTAATTGGGTTCTTTGTCTTCCTTTTGTTGAGTTGTATAAGCACTCTATATACATTGGTAATTAACCCCTTATCTGATATATCATTGGCAATTATGCTCTTCCATACAGTGGATTGCCTTTCCATTTTGATGATTGTACTTTTGCTGTGGAGAAGGTTTTGAGTTTGATGTAGTCCCATGTGTTCATTTTCTTCTTTGTTTCTTTTGCCTTAGGTGATATATCAGTGAAAATTTTGCTGTGTATGATGTCTGAAATTTTGTTCCCTACATTTTCTTCCAGGATTTTTATGGATTCATGAGTCACATTTAAGTCTTTTATCCATTTTGAGTTTATTCTTGTGTATGGGGTAAGTTGATGGTGTAGTTTTATTTTTTTGCATGTAGCTGTATAATTTTTTCAACACCATTTATTAAAGAGGCTGTCTTTACTCCACTGTATGCTCTTGCCAGTTTTGTCAAATATTAATTGAGCATATTGCCTTGGGTCCATTTCTGGGTTCTCTGTTCTGTTCCAGTGGTCTATATGCTTGTTCTTGTGCCAGTACCAGGCTGTTTTGATTACAGTGTCTTTGTAGTATAACCTGAACTCTGGTAATGTGATCCCACCAGATTTTTTTTCCCCTAGATTGCTGTGGCTATTCGAGGTCATTTTGGTTCCATATGAATTTTTGAAATATCTGTTCTAGTTCTGTGAAGTATATCATTGTTATTTTGATGGGGATTGCATTGAATCTATAGATAGCTTTGGGTAGTATGGACATTTTAATGATGTTAATTCTTGCAATCCATGAATAAGTTATGTGCTTCCACTTTTTTATATCTTCCTCTATTTCTTTTTCCAATGACCTGTAGTTTTCTGTGAATAGGTCCTTTATTTCTTTGGTTAAGTTTATTCCTAGGTATCTTAATTGTTAACAAATATTATGAACAATTATACAGCAACAAATTTGATAATCTAAGCAAAATGGACAAATTTCTAGAAACACATAGTCTCCCAAAACTGAACCAGGAAGAGATAGAAAACTTGAACAGACCAATAACAACAAAAGAAATTGAAAATGTAATCAAGACGCTCCCGGCAAATAAAAGTGCAGGCCAGAATGGCTTCATGGGGTAATTTTACCGAACATTCATAGAAGAACTAATACCCATTCTCCTCAAACTATTTTAAAAATTCAGGAAGAAGGAAGACTTCCAAACTCGTTTTATGAGGCCAGCATAATTCTAATATCAAAACCAGAAAAAGATGCTACAAAGAAAGAAAACTACAGACCAATAACCCTGATGAACATAGATGTAAAAATTCTGAACAAAATACTAGCAAATCGAATCCCACAATACATCAAAAAATTGTTCGCCATGACCAAGTGGGATTCATCCCAAGGATGGAAGGCTGGTACAATATTCGCAAATCAATAAATGTGATACACCACATAAACAAAATGAAAGATTAAAATCATATGGTCATATCAATGGACGCTGAAAAAGCATTTGACAAAATCCAGTACCCATTTTTTTATAAAAAACACTTAATCTGGGAATAGGGGTATCATATCTCGATATAATAAAGGCCATATATGAAAGACCCACAGCCAACATCATACTCAATGGGCAAAAATTAAAAGCATTTTTCTTAAGAACAGGAACAAAACAAGGATGCCCACTTTTACCACTCTCATTTAACATAGTACGGGAAGTCTTAGCCACAGCAATCAGATAGGAAGAAAAAACAAAATGGATCCAAATTGGAAAGGAGAAAATGAAACTGTCATTATTTTCAGATGACATGATACTATTTGTAGAAAACCCCAAATACTCCCTCAAAAATTTACTAGACTTAATAAACAAATTTGGCAAAGTAGCACGATGCAAAATTAACATCAAGAAATTGATGGCATTCTTATACACCAATGATCAACTCACAGAACGAGAAACTAAGAAAATAATCCCATTTACCATTGGGGCAAAAAGTTAAGATACCTAGAAGCAAGTGTTTTAATCACCAGTCAACTGAACAACAAACAATCACAAATTATGACCACAAGAAAAGCAATTCAATCTATATTAATGAGGGTTTTAGATCTTAAAGAAACTAGGGGGCTCCATGGCACCCTACTCTTCTGAAATGTTATCTATTGCCTTAAGATAGCTAAATGACAATGTTGGACAGGTAGCTTTGAGAAATAGGATAAACAAGTTATCAATTACCTTATCAGGTGTTAATGATATCCATGTGACCCAAAATAGATAATAAAATATATTTTTTCCAGATCATTCTAGTACAGACACAATATAAATCCATCATTTAGTTCTACTTTGTACTATATTGAATGACTCTTTCAAAAAAGATTGTTGTGGGAAACAGTATAACCTGAAAATATTTTTATTTGGGAAACAAAGGTACTTTCAATTTGTCTGGGCATATATGCACAAGCACACACACATGCACATGTGTGCAAATTAGTTGTCATTTTAGAACATTTTATACAGCTATGCATTGATATCTCCCTGGAGGCTTATAGAAAAAATACCAATTTTTACAGTATTTCTTCCATTTTAATAATAAAAGTAAAAAAGTTTCACAATAAACTATAATAAATATTTGTATTAAGCAATGCCCCCAAAGCTTAGTAAAATATCCGGGGCTGTGGATGTTCAACTCCAGGCAGTTAACATTGAGAAAAAGATTACTTTGCTCAGAACTCAATAAGCAGGAATGAATGGAAGCTTGATTAAAGTGTGTGTGTGTGTGTGTGTGTGCACGTGCGTGCACGCGTGTGTGCATGTATGTGAATATACAAAATGTACCTATGTATGTATGCATATTACATATATTCATATTCGTGCATATATATGATGTGTATATACGAACATGTATATTATGTAAATCCTATTTGCATACATACATAAGTGACATATATATTCTCCCTCTATATGTGTATGATATTTTTCAAGAAACTCAAGCATGTTATCCCAGAACTCTTTACTCTTTATAACTGCCATAAGAGCAAAGTGTTAAGGAAATAAAAGGAGCCTGACAAGAGTTTTAGGAATAAATTAGGCATGCTTGTTAAAATATTACGTCCACTCTCAAGTCCTACTTCTATCAGTATTAAGTTGGCTCACGAATAGGAGTGATTTGTTTTCAATTTTAAGCAGGAGTTTTGTGCTGATTTTGTTGTCGTTGTTTGTTATTTTTATGCTTGCAGTGTGTGAACTACAATGGCACAGAAAGAAAGGGCTTCCAATTGAGAAAATTCGTCTGAACAGAAATTCAAGGGGTTGGTAATAGCGACTTTGAGCAGGCTAATTGACGACCTTAGAACATGGGAGCATCCTAGAGATAAACAGTGCGCATCATAGGAGTCCCGAAGAAGAAGAAAATTAGCAAGGGACAGAGAATATATTCAAAAAAATAGTAAGAGAAAACTTCACTAATTTGGTGAAGGAAGAAGGCATTCAAGTTCAAGAAGCACAGAGAGTCCCAAGTAAGAAGAACCCAAACAGGCCCACACCAAGACACATAGTAATTAAAATGCCACAAATTAAAGACAAAGAGAGAATCCTAAAAGCAGCAAGAGATAAGCAACAGGTTACCTACAAAGGGAACCCCATAAGGCTCTCAGCTGACTTCTCACAAGAAACACTACAGGCCAGAAGAGAATGGCATGAAGTAATCAAAGTCATGAAAAACAAGAATCTGAATTCAAGACTACTCTACCCAGCAAGGCTATCATTCAAAATAGAAGATCAAATAAAGAGCTTCCCAGACAAAAAAAAAGGCTAAGGGAATACATTAGCACCAAACCAGCACTGCAAGAAATGTTAAAAGGACTGCTGTAATTAGCAGTAGAAATGGGAAGAAAAATAGAACCACACTAAACAAAAATGGCAATAAATAAGTACATATCAATAATCACCTTAAACGTAAATGGATTGAATGCTCCCATAGAAAGACACAGAGTAGCTGATTGGACAAGAAAGCATGACTCATCTATATGTTGTTTACAAGAGACCCACCTCTCAACAAAAGACTCACATAGGTTGAAAGTGAAGGGTTGGAAAAAAATTTTCCAAGCAAATGAAAAGCAAAAAAAAGCTGGGGTAGCAATTCTCATATCTGATAAAATAGATTTCAAAATGAAGACCATAACTAGAGACAAAGACGGCCACTACATAATATTGAAAGGATCTATCCAACAGGAAGATATAACCTTGATAAACATATATGCACCCAATACAGGAGCACCAAAATATATTAAAAATCTTCTGGAGGACTTCCAAGGAGAAATCGACAACAATACAATCATAGCAGGGGACTTCAACACCCCGTTGACAGCACTGGATAGATCCTCTAGGCAAAAAATTAGCAAGGAAACAAAGACTCTAAATGAAGCACTAGACCAAATGGATTTAATAGATATCTACAGAGAATTACACCCCAAAACTACAGAATACACATTCTTCTCAAGTGCACATGGGACATTCTCAAAGATAGACCACATGATAGGACACAAACTAAATCTCTACAAGTTCAAGAAGATTGAAATCATATCAAGCATCTTCTCAGATCGCAATGGCATGAAACTAGAAATCAATTGCAACAAGAACATGCAAAGACATTTCAACACATGGAGGCTAAATAGCATGTTATTAAACAATGAATGGGTCACCGAGGAGATCAAGGAAGAAATTAAAAACTTCCGGGAAACCAAGGAAAATGAACACACAACAACACAAAATCTATGGGATGCAGCGAATGCAGTTCTGAGAGGGAAGTTCATAGCACTACAGGCCTACATCAAAAAACAAGAAAAATTTCTAATTGACTGTCTAACGTCACAACTTAAAGAATTAGAAAGCAAACAAAAAGAAAACCCCAGAGCAAGTAGAAGGAAGGAAATAGTAAAGATCAGAGCAGAAATAAATGACATAGAGACCAAAAAAACAATTCAAAGGAACAATGAAACAAAGAGCTGGTTTTTTGAAAACATAAACAAGATTGATGGACCCTTAGCTAGACTCACCAAGAAACAAAGAGAGAGAACCCAAATACACAAAATCAGAAATGAAAGAGGAGAAGTAACAACCAACACCACGGAAATACAAAAGATCATTAACAACTTCTATGAACAACTATATGGCAACAAATTGGACAATCTAAGCGAAATGGACAAATTTCTAGAAACACACAGTCTCCCAAAACTATTCCCGGAAGAGATAGAAAACTTGAACAGACCAATAACAACTAAGGAAATTGAAGAGGTAATCAAGACTCTCCCAGCAAACAAAAGCCCAGGCCCAGATGGCTTCACGGGGGAGTTTTACCGAACATTCAAAAAAGAACTAACACCCATTCTCCTCAAACTATTTCAAAAAATTCAAGAAGAAGGAAGACTTCCAAACACGTTCTATGAGGCCAGCATAATTCTAATTCCAAAACCAGAAAAAGACACTACGAAGAAAGAAAACTACAGGCCAATATCCCTGATGAACATAGACGCCAAAATCCTGAACAAAATATTAGCAAATCGGATCCAGAAATACATCAAAAAAATTATTCACCATGACCAAGTGGGATTCATCCCAGGGATGCAAGTATGGTACAATATTCGCGAATCAATAAACGTGATACACCACATAAACAAAATGAAGAATAAAAACCACATGATCATATCAATAGATGCTGAAAAAGCATTCGACAAAATCCAGCATCCATTTCTGATAAAAACGCTCAGCAATGTAGGAGTAGAGGGATCATATCTCGACATAATAAAGGCCATATATGAAAGACCTACAGCCAACATCATACTCAATGGACAGAAACTAAAAACATTTCCATTAAGAACAGGAACAAGACAGGGATGTCCACTTTCGCCACTCTTATTTAACATTGTACTGGAAGTCTTAGCCACAGCAATCAGACAGGAAGAAAAAATAAAAGGGATCCAAATTGGAAAGGAGGAAGTGAAACTGTCATTATTTGCAGATGACATGATATTATACATAGAAAACCCTAAAGACTCCATCAAAAATCTACTAGACTTAATAAATGAATTTGGCAAAGTAGCAGGATACAAAATTAACGTCAAGAAATTGACGGCATTCTTGTACACCAATGATGAACTCACAGAAAGATAAACTGAAAAAACAATCCCATTTACCATCGCGCCAAAAAAATTATGATACCTAGGAATAAACTTAACCAAAGAAGTAAAGGACCTATTTGCAGAAAACTACAGGTCATTGAAAAAAGAAATAGAGGAAGATATAAAAAAGTGGAAGCACATACCCTGTTCATGGATTGGAAGAATTAACATCATTAAAATGTCCATACTACCCAAAGCAATCTATAGATTCAATGCAATCCCCATCAAAATACCAACGACATATTTCATAGAACTAGAACAAATACTTCAAATGTTCACATCGAACTAAAAAAGACCCCGAATAGCCTCAGCAATCTTGAAAAAAAAGAACAAAGTAGGTGGGATTACAATACCAGATATCAGGTTATACTATAAAGTGACTGTAACCAAAACAGCCTGGTACTGGCACAAGAACAGGCATATAGACCAGTGGAACAGAACTGAAAACCCAGAAATGGACCCAAGGCAATACGCTCAATTAATATTTGACAAAGGTGACAAGAGCATACAGTGGAGTAAAGACAGCCTCTTTAATAAATGGTGTTGGGAAAATTGCACAGCTACATGCAAAAAAATGAAACTAGACCATCAACTTACACCATACACAAAAATAAACTCAAAATGGATAAAAGACTTAAATGTGACCCGTGAATCCATAAAAATTCTAGAAGAAAATTTAGGCAACAAAATTTCGGACATCATATGGAGCAGAATTTTCACTGACATCACCCAAGGCAACAGAAAAAAAGGAGAAAATGAACACATGGGACTACATCAAACTAAAAAGCTTCTGCACAGCAAAAGAAACAATCATCAAAATGGAAAGGCAACCCACTGTGTGGGAGAACATCATTGCCAATGATGTATCAGATAAGGGGTTAATTTCCAATACATATAGAGTGCTCATACAACTCCACAAAAGGAAGACAAAGAGCCCAATTAAAAAATGGGCAGAGGAGCTGAATAGACACCTCTCCAAACAGGACATACAAATGGCCAAGAGACATATGAAGAAATGCTCAACATCACTAATCATCAGAGAGATGCAAATTAAAACAACAATGAGGTATCACCTCACACCTGTCAGAATGGCCGCCATCAACAAATCATCAAACAACAAGTGTTGGCGAGGGTGTGGAGAAAAGGGGACTCTAATACACTGCTGGTGGGAATGCAGACTGGTGCAGCCGCTATGGAAAACAATATGGTGCTACCTCAAAAAATTAAAAATTGAACTTCCATTTGACCCAGTGATCCCACTGCTGGGAATATACCCTAGGAAGCCTGAAACACCAATCAGGAAGAATATATGTACCCCCATGTTCATAGCAGCACTATTTACAATAGCTTTGATCTGGAAACAGCCCAAGTGTCCATCAGTGGATGAATGGATGAAAAAGCTGTGGTACATATACACAATGGAGTACTATGCAGCGGTAAGAAAGAAAGATCTCTTATCCTTTGAGACGGCATGGAGGGACCTGTAAAGTATTATCCTAAGTGAAAGAAGCCAAGCAGAAAAAGACAAATACCACATGATCTCACTTATATACAGAATATAATGAACATAACAGTCTGAGGAATACAGTAGACCCAGAAACATGGAAGTAGGGCACAGACTGACATTCCTCAGAAGAGGGGGTGAGGGTTGGGAAGAGATAAACTACAGAACTTATATGCATGTATGCATGACCAATGGACATGGACAACTAAGCCGGGGACGGGGCGGAGGTGGGGTGGGTTGGGGGGTGCCAATGGGGTAAAAAGTTAAAATATCTGTAACAAAAAAATAAATAAAAATTTCATAAAATAAATAAATAAAATAAAATAAAATAAAAAATAAAAGAAAGTGATGATGACACAAACAAAAACCAAAAACGACACTGGGAGCTGTCTCATTTTCAGTCAAACACTAATAACCCATTTGGAGATTGAATTTGCATAGGTTTTTATTTACCAAGGTACAGGTATGAATAACCCTTCTTTTTTTTACTGTATCCGGAAAACAAAGTCCACACAGTAGAAGAAACAAAAGCTTCCATTTCAAATCCATCACAATTATCTTTTTTGCCCAGAGGACAATCAATCTTTATGTATAGCTTTTGCAGTCTTCCCTTATGTGGTAGTATGAAGAAAAAGAACACGTTTTTGTTGTTGTTGTTGTTGTTGTTGTTGGGTGGGAGTGAGTGTAGCCTCTTAGCAAAATGAAAGAGAGAAAGAACCAGAGAGCTTGCATTTCATCTTGTTTCCTAGTCTTCAAACTTTACACAGAGAAAAGAAAAAAAAAAGCACCATATATAATATCAGCTTTGGCATGTATCTCATAGTATATTTCTTAAGTTATTTAATGCTTTACAGAGTAAACAAGATTGTTATATAATATTAAGGTGACTGCTTTATTATGATTGGATTCATGAACTATATAGTGGCTTTTCAGAATTTTATTAAAAATATTATAGAGACACATTCAATGAAACCCACAGCACAGTGATGGGGATCACATGTCACCTCACTGTCCAAGTGGGGTTTGCATTTGTCATCTGAAAAGTAGGCATGTAATAAATGGCCCAATTGTGGGTGCTATTTTGTTAAAGGGTGTATTGATGTTTCTCAAAATTCTTGGTATCTGTGATCAATGAGGATCCCAAAGAAGTGGACTGTATTTCTTTTCAGATGTGATTTTGGAAAAAAAATTGAACTCCTGTCTCATTTATGTCAGAAATTTCCCTAAGTAATTAGATAGCCTGAAGAAAAACCTTATTACCTCATCCAGAATTATGAAGTGAAAAATAGTACACATAATAGGGTCACATTTTATGTTTAAGGGCTTCAAAATACAGAAAAATAGGGGAGGGGGGCAAGGTGTTGTATAATCTGATCTGTTTCATGAATGTCTTTAGCAGTGGCCTCAGCTGTCTACAGAGGCTATATTAATAAGCATTTTGCTGGCTTTCTGAAGCTAGGGTCTGGACTGGACTCAGATTGACAGGCTCCCCAAGGGAGGGCCTCTTTTTTTTTTTTTTTTTTGAGAAAGGCCTTGGGTTTGGGCAGAACTTTTGACTGGCCAACAAGTTGCCCTTCTACCAGTTACTAATCCTCTTTCTTAGAAAGATAAACTTGGTTTTGCTGGGGAACTCTTTAGATATACTTTGAGATTCAATGTAGTGATAATATGAGGGCACAATGCTTTTACTTTCTGACCGAAACTCCCCCTCCAAAGCTCTTTTGTGATTGAGAAAATGACAGGCTGGAAAAATGTGTATAGGGCTTGATATTTTACAGTGCTGGAAAATAATGAGAATACCTGTAGGCATTGTGGAGACTGTGCTGATTATGATGTTGAGGATAATTTAAAAAAAGATCTAAAATGTGATTCCATTAGAAAGCTGTCATATATGCATTGTACACTTTGAAGTTTCATAAGTTGTGTTGTAGGAATGGTGTGGGGGGAGGGGAAGAGAGAGACTAAGAAGTTAGTTACTCTTCTCAGGGATATGGTAGTCTGCGGTACAATCTTTCTAATCAGTTGCATGAAAATTGTGGTATTGAATAATGTTTCTAAATTAACAGGACACAGCTCAGGTACATAATTTCTGATACTAAACACTTTTACTTTTATTAATGTAGTCTATATTTACTGTGTTTATTAAAATGCAGAAGTTGAAATGACTGGTTGTGTGACCTGTACAAAGTAAAATTTTTGGTAAAAGTTACATTTTTCACTTTCAAGCCTAGATTATATAATAGGCTTTCTTATTGCCTTCATCAATCCCCAAAGAAATTTCCATAATATTTTTAGCTAAGAAAACAATTCATATGGAGGCACTCAGAAATTGTGACAAGCAATGACAGGAAATGGTAGTTGCATTGGTCTTCATAACTTAGGGAGGCCACAGCTGACTGATTTGTTCTAACTTCCTGTTTGGGGACTGTTCAGATCAAAAGTAGCAGTGTTTTCCATATAGAGATTTTTTTTTTTTTTTATTCTGTATGGCTACAATAAATCTGTCACTGGACTGTGTGTTTTGTGTATTTTATGGATGGTAGGTATCATGTAGTTTGAGTTTAATTTGGAAGACAATGCTTTTAAAATCAATATTCTAATCCCTCTTGCCACCAACACACACACACATACACACACACACACACACACACAAGTACAGTTTTAGGATCTAGGACTGCACTAGCCTTCCAACGTTTATAGCTCTATTTACATAACAGTGATTGTTGAGGAGGGCATTTCCTTCCAGTTAATGAGTGGCTGGAAAGGCCAACAGTACATATCTAGGGAGAGAGGGCCATTCATTAAGTACCATTAAGACATGACCAGGGCACTTTTATCATGAAGTGGTGAGGAGAAAATGGAACCACATTTTACCTTTTACAGCATGGGTAGAGCTAGACATGGATGTGGTGCCTCCTGACATGGAAAATTGAGCTTTTCATGACTGGGAACAACTAATATTTCCATAAGTTTTCAAATTAGGGCTTGAGTGAGAATTAATTTCCTTTAAATTGATGAACCAGTGGAGAGGGGACAAATAAAGATGAAGACCCTGAACTTGCCTAGTATTAACTGCCTGAAAATATTCAACTCACAGATGTTACAGCTACCTTAAAAACCTCAAAGTTCACATGAACAAATTTTTTTATTAATTTTATAACTAACCATTGCTAAAATGGACAAGAATTGAGTAATGGAAAGAATGATCTCTTTTCAGGTTGAGTTTCGCAGGACATAGATACTCCATTTTGATTTCCAATATAATGAAGGTAATTAATATACATGGAGGATGTCTTGCTTTCTGTGGAAGTACATTTCAGGGCTGTAATATTGACCATTTAACCTGAGACATTCCCAGGAGACAGTTTTATCCCCCATATAATTCTTGCCTGCTATAAAACAGCTGAGGTGTGAAGAGTTTGGCATTGATTTAGAGCAAAAACAGAATAAGACAGAGATTAGGTTCACATCCAGGAATTTATCACTTCCTGGCCTGTACTTCACTCCCTCAGCTTCCTAAACTTTCAGTTTGCCAAAATGTTAAATGTTTATAAAAGATAAACATCTGTCCTAAGGTCTTCAGTAAGTACTTCCATACAAGAAGCTTGTGTGACACACCCATTCCAGAACTTGGCTTGTTCCTTTACCTTGAAATTTCCATTTCTTTTATATCTCCCAAATTTGGTGAGGGATGGCAGGAGTGGCCTGGACCTCTCAAATATAGGCAATCATTAGAGCCCAGCACCTATATTTCTTCATGGGATTGAGTAATCTGTCACATTCAGAACAAATAAGTTTCCTTTTTGGGTCTGGAAAATGTCATTATATGCTTTAAATATTCAGTAATCCAAGGGTTGCTGGTCATTACTAGTTCACAAAATAAAATCATTTTCTGAAGTTTAAAATACTCTACAAATGATCAGTATACTTATTACTATTGTTATTATTAGATGATGCCTTAAGCAGATTTAAAAACAATACAGTGACTGGATAAACCAATATATATATATTAAAACATTATTTTATTTTGAATATTCTTGAAATTGAATGTTAATATACATTAAAATTTTACTAGCTCAAAGACAATATTCTGAATAAAAAATGTTCTAGAATAAGAACAAAGGAGATTTTTCTAAGTTGATGTCCTATTGCCCTGAATATTAACATTCAGTGATAAGTAGCAACACAACTACATTTAAATAATGATCCTCAAACCATAGAAGTTCTTGTTCTAAGAGGTTACATACCCACCCCATCTTCTTGACATTATTATTTTGTTAAAAAAAACACTTTTTTTTTATAGGTTTTCCAAAAACATATTTTAAGCTGGTTTAGGTTCATTTACTTGTCTGTACTAGTGGCACCAAAATTAATTAGGATATTTCCTGCTATATGTGAAGCCAACAACATTACTTTGTGGTATTAGAAAAGCCTATTTGTTCTATCATTGTAGTTCTCAAGTGGTGAGCAACAACTTAGTGCATAATGCATGCCATTTAGTAGGTTGTGTCTGGCATTTCTTTTAAACAAAATGGAATAAAATAATAAGAAAACATCAGAAGTTATCAAGTAATAAAAGGTTAGGTATTTTTGGTGGCACTTATTTTAGATTTGTGCACATAGGTACATATGTATTTAGTTAGGATGTAAAATGTATTTCTTATTGGTTGTTGCTGTCAAAGGTTTTAAAGTCAGTGTTTCAGTGGATGTTATTTCAAACTAGGTCAGAAATGTTTTTCCCTTCTTTTTTCAAGGGAAGGTGGGCAAGGTATGCTGGAGACTTGGGTGCTTACACACTGAGTTTTGTTGGTTAAGTACTTTGACAATTATGTGTGTGTCTCTCAAACTGAGAAGTAAAACATATATGCTATATATACTATAAGATTTAATGTCTACAGTATTTTGTAGTCCTGAGGGGATGCATACTATGCAAGTATTATGTATTTACCAACTAGTATTACTATATCACAAGACAGAAAATAATGCTAGCTAGAAACAGAAGCCAAAGAGGATATCTAAGAAAAAAAAAATCTCTTGGGGGATTGGGCACAAAGTGCTTATAATAGCAAAAACCCCACCTTATTTTAGGATGAGTTAAATTTAAGTTAAAGAGTTCAAAAATTAATTTTGGCTTTTAAAAATCAAAAATGGGAGGATGTGAAAATGGAGGTGCAGTGAATGGAAGTGACCCAGATGATTTCCCAGGACCAAATGGGAATTACAACTAAAATAAATACAAATCCTCAGAAAAAAAAGCAACAATAAAGTAGCAGGAGAAGACCATATAACCAGGGACACTGGTAGGATCTGCTGGGAGCCCACAGACTGCAGGAGTCTTAGCTGTGATCAGCAACCTTGGGGAAAAAAGACCAACCCCACTCTACAGCACAGAGAGCCAGGACAGAGAGCTAAAATAGCCACAGCCACTCAACTGGGGGATACGGCAGAGGAAGGTGAGACTGGGTTGGAACTCTGTGGCTACACCCAGGATTTGGAGGACACTCAGAGTTGCAGCCACAAAGGATGGTGGCCAGTGTGCTCCTTCCCATAGCTCTGGGGAAAAGCAGCAACTCCCCACTCAGAGATTCAGTCTTTCCCAGGTGAGGCAAAGGAATTCAAATAGAAGCTCGTTAACAACCAGCATCCATCCCACCCTCTAAAATCCTGTTATGTGGAACACCAGGGCTATATTCCAAGGCACTGAGTAACTGAGACTACTAGCCACCAGGAAAAAGCTAGAGAATAATTGAACCTTTCCTGGGTTTGCAAATCTACACAGAAAAGTAAGACTTGACAGTGTTGTTTAATGTGGGCCCATACAGGCTCATCCAAACACAGTAGAGGAAGCCACAAACAGCACAATGCTAACAGTCATAGGAAAAATTTGGCAGGCTCCAAAACCCACTGAGATAGCCAAAATGGTGAAAAAAGAAACAAATCCCAAATGAAAGAACAAGACAACTCTATCGAAGATGAGATAAATGACATGCAGTTAAGCAAATTATCAGAGGTAGAGTTCAGAGCCATGATCTTGAGGAAGCTCAACAGCATGAGTAAAGACATCAGCACCATGAGTAATGATATAGAAACATTGAAAATCAGCCAAGTGGAAATGAAGAATGACATAGCAGAAATTAATAACACATTGGAAGGACTAACCAGCAGAGTAGAGGAAGCTAAGGACTGTATCAGTGAATTAGAAGACAGGGTAGAAAAATTCAACTTATCAGAAAACCAAATGGAAAAAAAAAAAAAATTAAAAAAACAGGAAGATAGCTTAAGAGAACTGTGGTACAACTGGAAATGTAATAACTTCATAGGAGTCCACAAAGAGGAAGAAAATGGGCAAGGGTTAGAGAATATATTTGAAGAAATAGTGACAGAAAACTTTCCTAACTTGGTGATAGAAGAAGGTATTCAAGTTCAAGACGCACAGACATCTCCAAGTAAAAAGAACACAAACAGGCCCACACCAAGACACATAGTAATTAAAATGCCAAAAATTAAAGACAAAGAGAGAATACTAAAGTCAGCAACAGATAAGGAACAGGTTACCTACAAAGGAAACCCCATAAGGCTCTCAGCTGACTTCTCAACAGACACACTACAGGTCAGAAGGAAGTGGCATGAAGTAATCAAGGTCATGAAAATCAATGATCTGCATCCAAGACTACTCTATCCAGCAAGGCTATCATTCAAAATAGAAGGTCAAATAAAGAGCTTCCCAGACCAAAAAAAAAAAAAAAAAGAAAAAACACTAAGGGAATATATTAACACCAAACCAGCACTGCAAGATATGCTAAAAGGACTGCTGAAATTAGTAGAAGAAATAGGAAGAAAAATAGAACCTCCCTAAACAAAAATGGCAATGAATATGTACATATCAATTATCACCTTAATTGTGAATTGTTTAAAAGCTCCGATAGAAAGACAGAGAGTAGCTGACTAAATAAGAAAGCATGACTCACATATATGTTGTTTACAAGAAACCCATCTCACAACAAGACTCACATAAGTTGAAAATGAAGGGATACTCATATCTGATAAAACAGATTTCAAAATGAAGGCCATAACTAGAGACAAAGAAGGCCACTAAATAATATAAAAATATCTACCCAAAAGAAAGCTATGACCTTGGTAAACAGATATGAACCAAATATAGGAGCATCAACATATATTAACAATATTCTGGAAGACTTCAAAGGAGAAATCAAGAGCAATACAATCATAGCAGGGGATTTCAACACCCCACTGACATCACTGGACAGATCCTCTAGACTAAAAATTAACAAAGAAGCACAGACGCTAGATGAAGCCCTAGATCAAATGGACTTAATAAATATCTACAGAGAATTACATCCCCAAAACGCAGGATTCACATTCTTCTCAAGTGCACATGGGACAATCACAAAGATAGACCACATGTTAGGGCACAAACTAAGTCTCTACAAGTTGAAAAAGATTGAAATCATATCAAGCATCTTCTCAGATCACAATGGCATAAACCAGAAATCCATTGCAACAAGAGCATGCACAGACATTTAAAAATATAGCATAATATTGGACAATGAATGGGTTGCCATGTAGATCAAGGAAGAAATTAAAAACTTCCTGGAAACCAATGAAAATGAACACACTACAACACAAAATCTATGGGATGCAGTGAAAGCAGTTCTGAAAGGGAAGTTCATAGCTCTACAGGCCTACCTCAGGAAGCAAGAAAAATCCTCTCATATACTATCTAACCTCACAACTTAAAGAACTAGAAAGCAAATGAAAAGAAAATCCCAGAGCAAGTAGAAAGAAGGAAATAGTAAAGAACAGAGCCGAAATAAATGACATGGAGACCAAAAAAACAATTCATAGGATCAATGAAACTAAATGCTTGTTATTTGAAAAGATAAACAAGATTGATGGACCCTTAGCTAGACTCACCAAGAAACAAAGAGAGAGAACCCAAATACACAAAATCAGAAATGAAAGAGGAGAAATAATAACTGACACCACAGAAATACAAAGGATTGTTAACAGATATTATGAACAATTATATGGCAACAAATTCGACAATCTAAGCAAAATGGATACATTTCTAGAAACACATAATCTCCCAAAACTGAACCAGGAAGAGATAGAAAACTTGAACAAACCAAAAACAACCAAAGAATTGAAGATATAATCAAGACTCTCCCAGCAAATAAAAGTGCAGGCCAGAATGGCTTCATTGGGGAATTTTACCGAACATTCAAAGAACTAATACCCATTCTCCTTAAACTATTTCAAAAAATTCAAGAAGAAGGAAGACTTCCAAACTCATTTTATGATGACAGTATAATTCTAATTCCAAAACCAGAAAAAGACACTACAAAGAAAGAAAACTACAGACGAATATCCCTGATGAACATAGATGCCAAAATCCTGAACAAAATACTAGCACATCAAATCCAGCAATATATCAAAAGAATTATTCAACATGACCAAGTGGGAATCATCCCAGGGATGCAAGGCTGATACAATATTCGCAAATCAATAAATGCGATACACCACATAAACAAAATGAAAGATAAAGGTCATATGATTATATCAATAGATGCTGAAAAAGCATTCGATAAAATCCAGTACCCATTTCTGATAAAAACACTCAGCTATCTGGGACTAGAGGGATCATATTTTAACATAATAAAGGCGATATATGAAAGACCTATAGCCAACATCATACTCAATGGGCAAAAATTAAAATCATTTCCCTTAAGAACAGGAAAAAGACAAGAATGCCCACTTTCTCCACTCTTATTTAATATAGTACGGGAAGTCTTAGCCACAGCAATAAGACAGGAAATAAAAATAAAAGAAATCCAAATGAGAAAGGAGGAAGTGAAACTGTCATTATTCGCAGATGACATGATACTATATGTAGAAAACCCCAAAGCCTTCATCAAAAATTTACTAGACTTAGTAAATAAATATGGCAAAGTAGCAGGATACAAAATTAACGTCAAAAAATTGATGGCATTCTTTTTTTTAAATTTATTTATTTTTTATTGATTAATTTTTGTTACAGATGATTCTCCTTTTTTCCCCTACTGATTCCCCCTTCTCCCTCCCCTCCCTGCCCCTTCCCCAGTTTGTTGTCCATGTCCACTGTTCATGCATACATGCGTGTAAGTTCTGTGGTTCATCCCTCCCCCACCTCCCCACTCCTTAGGGGATTGTCAGTCTGTACCCTGCTTCCGCGTCTCTGGGACTACACCATTCCTCAATCTCTTATGTTCATTATATTTCACAAATAAGTGAGATCATATGAAATTTGTCTTTCTCTGTTTGGCTTGTTTCACTTAGGATGATACTTTCCAGGTCCCTCCATGTAGTCTCAAGGATAAGAGATCTTTCTTTCTTATCGCTGCGTAGTACTCCATTGTGTATATGTACCACAGCTTTTTGATCCATTCGTCTACTGATGGGCACTTGGGCTGTTTCCAGATCTTAGCGATTGTAAATAGTGCTGCTACAAAGATGGGGGTATATCTATTCTTTCTTATTGGTGTTTCAGGCTTCTTAGGGTATATTCCTAGAAGTGGGATCACTGGGTCAAATGGAAGATCAATTTTTAATTTTTTGAGGTGACACCATATTGTTTTCCATAGTGGCTGCGCCAGTCTGCATTCCCACCAGCAGTGTACTAGAGTCCCCTTTTCTCCACACCCTCGCCAACACTTGTTGTTTGATGATTTGTTGATGGCAGCCATTCTGACAGGTGTGAGGTGATACCTGTTTTGATTTGCATCTCTCTGATGATTAGTGATGATGAGCATTTCTTCATATGTTTCTTAGCCATTTGTATGTCCTGTTTGGAGAGGTGTCTATTTAGTTCCTCTGCCCATTTTTTGATTGGATTCTTTGTCTTCCTTTTGTGGAGTTGTATGAGCACTCTATATGTATTGGAAATTAACCCCTTATCTGATATATCATTGGCAATTATGCTCTCCCATACAGGGGGTAGCCTTTTCGTTTTGATGATTGTATCTTTCGCTGTGCAGAAGCTTTTGAGTTTGATGTAGGCCCATGTGTTCATTTTCTCCTGTATTTCTATTGCCTTAGGTGATGTGTCAGTAAAAATTCTGCTGCATATGATGTCTGAGATTTTGTTGCCCACAGTCTCCTCTAGGATTTTTATGGATTCATGAGTTACATTTAAGTCTTTTATCCATTTTGAGTTTATTTTGGTGTAGGGTGCAAGTTGATGGTCTAGTTTCATTTTTCTGCAAATAGCTGTCCAATTTTCCCAGCACCATTTATTAAAGAGGCTGTCTTTACTCCACTGTATGCTCTTGCCACCTTAGTCAAATATTAATTGAGCATATTGCCTTGGGTCCATTTCTGGGTTCTCTATTCTGTTCCACTGGTCTATCTACCTGTTCTTGTGCCAGTACCAGGATATTTTGATTATTGTGGCTTTGTAGTATAACCTGAAATATGCTATTGTGATCCCTCCAAATTTGTTCTTCCTTTTCAAGATTGCTGTGGCTATTCGAGGCCTTTTTTGATTCCATATGAACTTTTGAAGTAATTGTTCTAATTCTGTGAAGTATGCCGTTGGTATTTTGATGGGGATTGCGTTGAATCTATATATTGCTTTGGGTAATATGGACATTTTAATGATGTTAATTCTCCCAATCCATGAACAGGGTATGTGCTTCCACTTTTTTATATCTTGCTCTATTTCTTTTTTCAAAGACCTGTAGTTTTCTGCGAATAGGTCCTTTATTTCTTTGGTTAGGTTTATTCCAAGGTATCTTAATTTTTTTGCCGCAATATTAAATGGGATTGTTTGCTTAGTTTCTCTTTCTGTGAGTTCATCATTGGTGTATAAGAATGCCATCGATTTCTTGATGTTAATTTTGTATCCTGCTACTTTGCCAAATTCATTTATTAAGTCTAGTAAACTTTTGGTGGAGTCTTTGGGGTTTTCTATGTACAGTATCATATCATCTGCAAAAATGACAATTTCACTTCCTCCTTTCCAATTTGGATCCCTTTTATTTTTTCTTCCTGTCTGATTGCTGTGGCTAAGACTTCCAGTACTATGTTAAATAGGAGTGGCGAAAGTGGGCATCCTTGCCTTGTTCCTGTTCTTAAGGGAAATGCTTTTAGTTTTTGCCCATTGAGTATGATGTTGGTGTAGGTCTTTCATATATGGCTTTTATTATGTCTAGATATTATCTCTCTATTCCCACACTGCTGAGCATTTTTATCAGAAATGGATGCTGGATTTTGTCGAAGGATTTTTCAGCATCTATTGATATTATCATGTGGGTTTTATTCTTCATTTTATTTATGTGGTGTATCACATTTATGGATTTGAGAATATTGTACCAGCCTTGCATTTCTGGGATGAATCCCACTTGGTCATGGTGGATAATTTTTCTGGTGTATTGCTAGATTTGAATTGCTAGTATTTTGTTCAGGATTTTGGCATCTATGTTCATCAGGGATATTGGCCTGTAGTTTTCTTTCTTTGTTGTATCTTTTTCTGGTTTTCGAATTAGAATTATGCTGGCTTCATAAAATGAGTTTGGAAGTCTTCCTTCTTCTTGAATTTTTTGAAATAGTTTGAGGAGAATGGGTATTAGTTCTTCTTTGAATTTTCGGTAAAACTCCCCCGTGAAGCCATCCGGGCCTGGGCTTTTGTTTGCTGGGATAGTCTTGATTACATCTTCAATTTCTTCTGTTGTTATTGTTCTGTTCAAGTTTTCAATCTCTTCCTGATCCAGTTTTGGGAGACTATGTGTTTCTAGAAATTTGTCCATTTCGCTTAGATTTTCGAATTCGTTGCCGTATAATTGTTCATAGTAGTTGTTAACGATCTTTTGTATTTCTGTGGTGTCAGTTGTTATCTCTCCTCTTTCATTTCTGATTTTATGTATTTGGGTTCTCTCTCTTTGTTTCTTGGTGAGTCTAGCTAATGGTCCATCAATCTTGTTCATCTTTTCGAAAAACCAGCTCTTTGTTTCATTGATCCTCTGAATTGTTTTTTTGGTCTCTATGTCGTTTATTCCTGCTCTGATCCTTACTATTTCCTTCCTTTTACTTGCTCTGGGGTTTTCTTTTTGTTTACTCTCTAGTTTTTTAAGTTGTGAGGTTAGGTAGTCTATTAGAGATTTTTCTTCTTTTTTCAGGTAGGCCTGTAGTGCTATGAACTTCCCTCTCAGAACTGCTTTTGCTGCATCCCATAGATTTTGTATTGTTTTGTCCTCATTTTCATTTATTTCCAGGAAGTTTTTTATTTTTTCCGTGATCTCCCCGGTGACCCATTCATTGTTTAATAACATTCTATTTAGCTTCCATGTGTTAAAATGTCTTTGTATGTTCTTCTTGCAATTGATTTCTAGTTCCATACCATTGTGGTCTGAGAAGATGCTTGTTATAATTTCAATCTTCTTGAACTTGTAGAGACTTAGTTTGTGCCCTAACATGTGGTCTATCTTTGAGAATGTTCCATGTGCACTTGAGAAGAATGTAAATTCTGTAGTTTTGGGGTGTAGTTCTCCGTAGATATCTATTAAATCCATTTGGTCTAGTGCTTCATTTAGAGTCTCTGTTTCCTTGCTAATTTTTTGTCTAGAGGATCTATCCAGTGATGTGAGCGGGGTGTTGAAGTCCCCTGCTATGATTGCATTGCTATCAATTTCTCCTTGGAAGTCCTCCAATAGTTTTTTAATATATTTTGGTGCTCTGATATTGGGTGCATATATGTTTATCTATGTTATATCTTCCTGTTGGATAGATCCTTTCAATATTATGTAGTGGCCTTCTTTGTCTCTAGTTATGGCCTTCAATCTGAAGTCTATTTTATCAGATATAAGTATTGCTACCTTCGCTTTTTTTTTTGTTTTCCATTTGCTTGAAAGATTTTTTTCCATCCCTTCACTTTCAATCTATGTGAGTCTTTTGTTGTGAGGTGAGTCTCTTGTAAACAACATATAGAGGAGTTATGCTTTCTTATCCAATCAGCTACTCTGTGTCTCTTTATGGGAGCATTCAGTCCATTTACATTTAAGGTGGTTATTGATATGTACTTATTTATTGCCATTTTTTTTTAGTGTGGTTCTATTTTTCTTCCCATTTCTACTCCTAATTACAGCAGTCCTTTTAACATTTCTTGCAGTGCTGGTTTGGTGCTAATGTATTCCCCTAGCCTTTTTTTGTCTGAAAAGCTCTTTATTTGACCTTCTATTTTGAACGATAGCCTTGCTGGGTAGAGTAGTCTTGGATTCAGATCCTTGTTTTTCATGACCTTGATTACTTCATGCCATTCCCTTCTAGCCTGTAGTGTTTCTTGTGAAAAGTCAGCTGAGAGCCTTATGGGGGTTCCTTTGTAGGTAACCTGTTGCTTATCTCTTGCTGCTTTTAGGATTCTCTGTTTGTCTTTAATTTTTGGAAGTTTGATTACTATGTGTCTTGGTGTGGGCCTATTTATGTTCTTCTTATTTGGGGCTCTCTGAGCTTCTTGACCCTGAATGCCTTCTTCCTTCACCAAATTAGGGAAGTTTTTTGTCACTATTTCTTTGAATATATTCTCTAGCCCTCGCTTACTTTCTTCTTCTTCAGGGACTCCTATGATACGAATATTATTTCGTTTCCAGCTGTCCCACAGTTCTCTGAAGCTGTCTTCCTGTTTTTTAATCGTTTTTTCCTTTTGGTTTTCTGATTGGTTGATTTCTTCTAGCCTGTCTTCTAATTCACTGGTCCGGTCCTCAGGTTCCCCTACTCTGCTTTTTAGACCTTCCAGTGTGTTTTTCATTTCTGATATGTTATTCATCATTTCTTCCTGTTGGTGTTTCATTTCCAGCTGGTTTATTTTCAACATTTCTATGTCTTTACTCATGGTGCTCATGTCCTTACACATGCTGTTGAGCTTCTGCAACATCATGGCTCTAAATTCTAGTTCTGTTAACTTGCTTAACTGCACCTCATTTATTTCATCTTCTGTAGAGGTCTCTTGTTCTTTCATTTGGCTTTTGTTTCTGTTTCTCACCATTTTGGTTATCACAGTGGGCTTTGGAGTCTGCCAAGTTTTCCCAGTGGGTGTTGGTGTTCTGCCATTTGTGGCTCCCTCTCCTGGGTTTGGATGCACCAGGGAGGACCCACTTTAATCCTGCCAAGTCCCCTGTTCTTGGGGAGTCTGTGTGGCTCCAGCTGAGATCTTAGCAGGGTACAGCGTTCCCAGGGCCCATGCAGGGTGGCAAAGGAGGCGGTGGGAGTAATTTCCCGCTGAGTTCCCTGGTCACGCCGAGTCCCCTGGTGTCCGCGAGTCTGTGGGCCTCAGCCGAGAGTTTAGCAGGCTACAGAGTTCCCAGGGCCCATGCAGGGTAGCAAGGGAGGCGGTAGGATTAACTTCCCGCCAAGTTCCCTGGTCCCGCCGGGTCCCCTGGTCTTCGGGAGACTGTGCGGCTCCAGCCGAGAGTTTAGGATGCTACAGAGTTCCCAGGGCCCATGCAGGGTCGTAAGGGAGAGGGTAGGATTAACTTCCCGCCGAGTTCCCTGGTCCCGCCAAGTCCCCTGGTCTCTGCAAGTCTGTGTGGCTCCAGCGGAGAGTTTAGCCAGCTACAGAGTTCTCAGGGCCCATGCAGGTTGGCAAGGAAGACGGTAGGATTAACTTCCCGCCGAGTTCCCTGGTCTCGCTGAGTTCCCTGGGGCCCGTGAGTCTGTGTGGCTCCAGTGGAGAGTTTAGCCGGCTACAGAGTTCCCAGGGCCCATGCAGGGTAGCAAGGGAGACAGTAGGATTAACTTCCCGCCGAGTTCCCTGGTCCCGCTGAGTTCCCTGGGGCCCATGAGTCTGTGTGGCTCCAGTGGAGAGTTTAGCCGGCTACAGAGTTCCCAGGGCCCATGCAGGGTGGGAAGGGAGGCGGTAGCAGTAACTTCCAGCCAAGTTCCCTGGTCCCGCCGGGTCCCCTGGTCTTCGGGACACTGTGCGGCTCCAGCCGAGAGCTTAGCAGGCTACAGAGTTCCCAGGGCCCATGCAGGGTCGTAAGGGAGAGGGTAGGATTAACTTCCCGCAGAGTTCCCTGGTCACGCCGAGTCCCCTGGTCTCTGCGAGTCTGTGTGGCTCCAGCGGAGAGTTTAGCCAGCTACAGAGTTCTCAGGGCCCATGCAGGTTGGCAAGGGAGACAGTAGGATTAACTTCCCGTCGAGTTCTCTGGCCCCGCCGAGTTCCCTGAGGCCCACGAGTCTGTGCGGCTCCAGTGGAGAGTTTAGCAGGCTACAGAGTTCCCAGGGCCCATGCAGGGTAGCAAGGGAGACAGTAGGATTAACTTCCCACCGAGTTCCCTGGTCCCGCTGAGTTCCCTGGGGCCCGTGAGTCTGTGCGGCTCCAGTGGAGAGTTTAGCGGGCTACAGAGTTCCCAGGGCCCATGCAGGGTGGGAGGGAGGTGGTAGCAGTAACTTCCAGCTGAGTTCCCTGGCCCCTGCCCAGGCAGCTGCGGACCCTGGGCTCTCGGTCCCCTCTTACGTCCTCGCAAGCCTACCAGGATCGAGTGGGTGTTTCTGGTTAAGTGGTCTTCCCAGATGTCTTTTGGCTGCCCTTTCCTGACGATTTGCCTTTATTTTCGTTGTAAATCCAGTTTGGTCTTGGGAGATGGTCTGTGTCGCTCCATTCACTTCGCCGCCATTTTCTCACTCTGATGATGGCATTCTTATACACCAATGATGAACTCACAGAAAGACAGTCCCCAGAAGACGGGGTGGTGGGGGAGAGATAAATCACATAACTTATATGTATGTATGCATAAACAATGGACATGGACAACAAAGCTCGGTGACATGGCGGGGAGGGGGGGAGGGGGGAATCAGTGGGGGGAAAAGGAGAAACATCTGTAACAAAAATTAATTAATTAAATAATAAAATAAATAAATAAATGTAATAAAATAAAATGTATGCATGCTGAGCAAGAGAAAAAAAAGCCTGAAACACCAATCAGAAAGAATATATGTACCCTTATCTTTGTAGTAGCACTATTTACAATAGCTAAGATCTGAAAACAGCCCAAATGTCCATCAGTAGACAAATGGATAAAAAAGCTGTGGTTGTAGCAGAATTTTCACTGATACATCACCTAAGCCAACAGAAACAAAAGAAAAAATGAACACATGGAACTACATCAAACTAAAAAGCTTCTGCACAGCCAAAGAAACAACCATCGAAATGGAAAGGCAACCCACTGTGTGGGAGAACATTTTTGCCAATGATACATCAGATAAGGGGTTAATTTCTAAAATATATAGAGTACTCATACAAATCAACAAAAGGAAGACAAAGAACCCAATTAAAAAATGGGCAGAGAAGCTGAATAGACACCTCTCCAAACAGGACATACAAATGGACAAGAGGCATATGAAGAAATTCTCAACATTACTAATCATCAGAGAGATGCAAATTAAAACAACAATGAGGTCTCACCTCACACCTGTCAGAATGGCTGCCATCAACAAATCATCAAACAAGTGTTGGCGAGGGTGTGGAGAAAAGGGGACTCTAGTGCACTGTTGGTTTGAATACAGACTGGTGCAGCCACTATGGAAAACAATGTGGTGTTACCTCAAAAAATTAAAAATTGAACTTCCATTTGACCCAGTGATCCCACTTCTGGGAATATACCCTAAGAAGCCTGAAACACCAATCAGAAAGAATATATGTAACCCCTGTTTGTAGCAGCACTATTTACAATAGCTAAGGTCTGGAAACAGCCCAAGTGTCTATCAGTAGAGGAATGGATAAAAAAGCAGTGGTACATATACACAAAGGAGTACTACGCAGCGGTAAGAAAGAAAGATCTCTTATCCTTTGAGACTACATGGAGGGACCTGGAAAGTATTATCCTACGTGAAACAAGCCAAGCAGAAAAAGACAAATACCACATGATCTCACTTATATATGGAATATAATGAATATAACAGTCTGAGGAATAGGGTAGACCCAGAAACACGGAAGTAGTGTACAGACTGACAACCCTCAGATGAGGGGGTAGTGTGGGGTGGGAAGAGATAAACCACAGAACTTATATGCATATATGCATAACTAATGGATATGGACAATAAAGCCAGAGACGGGGCAGGGGGGATGGGGAGGAGGGTGTCAATGGGGTAAAAAAGGAGAAACATCTGTAACAAAAATAAAATTAAGAAAAAAGAAAAAAATTCTTGTTTACAATAAAGAAGCCAGAACTTTAAAAAAAAAAAAAAAAGAAAAGATTGAAAAGCTGTTCTCCAGGACTTAGAGTGCCATTACGACAATTATTGGAATATCATCATAATTATATTATAAAGGCATTTTTTTTTATTTTTTTAAAAAGCTGTGGTACATACACTATGCCGTATTGTGCAGGTGTAAGAAAGAAAGATCTCTTATCCTTTGAGACGACATGGAGGGACCTGGGAAGTATTATCCTACATGAAACAAGCCAAGCAGAGAAAAACAGATATCACATGATCTCACTTATTTGTGGAATATAATGAACATAAAAGTCTGAGGAATGGGGTAGTCCCAGAGACGTGGAAGTGGGGTACAGACTGACAATCCCCAGAAGAGGGTATGGTGGGGGAGAGATAAACCACAGAACTTATATGTATGTGTGCATGAACAATGGACATAGAAAACAAAGCTGGGGACAGAAAGGGGAGGGAGGGGGAGGGGGAATCAGTGTGGGGGGTGGAAGGAGAAACATCTGTAACAAAAATAAATTAATTAATTTTAAAAAATCGAAAATGGTCAACCACATAAGTAAATGTTTGCAAGAAGAAATCTAGTTTTTAATTAAATATAAATGTACATATTCATCATACATTAAAGGAAAACCTATGGACGGCTTTTTTTTTTCTGCATTGAACAAAGGCACACATTAAAATGAATTAAAAAATCATGGATGTGAGATATAAGCTGAGAGCCTGTTAAATTTACCTCATATATTGTTTGGAATGATTATACAAATAAAGAAAACAATAACCACATGGCCTTTCTTATTACTTTTTTGTACTGATAAGAATTAAGCCCAGTAGTAGGAAAAAAAAATACACTGACTCGCACGAAGTACTGAGTATAATTTATTAGGATATTAGAAATGTTCTTAGAAGTCTGGGTATTTTGTGCCTATTCATTTGATTTAAATAATTGTTAGACAGAAGGTAAATATTGCCTTCTGGGGTACTGTTTTATCTATAGGAGGATCTTTAGGATCTAGTCCTCATGACCCCACACCCCCAGTTTCCTCCCTGTTCCATTACATTACTTTTATCACTGGACATGTTGACTTCATTCCCAAAGGTCTCTTCCTGTGGACATGCTCCAGAGTTTTAAAGCACTGCTGCTTTTTCAATTTTGAGAATTTGAAATGCAATTAGGCTTTTCATTATAGACATTTAAGTGTTAGGCTGAAGTTACTGCTCTGAAAATATAATAAAATCTCAGCTCAAATGAGTTAGTAACTAATCTCTGTCATTGTAAATGAGTTATTTCCCTGTTCAGATATACCATATTTAAAACATTTAAAAAAAAAAAAAAACTATTACACGTCTGGTTGTATAATTAGCAATCAATTTGTGAAATTAATTGTAAATAAATTAAGCACCATGGTAACATGTGACAGCATCACCAAAAAAGTTATATACCTTATTACAATCGTCCCTCATTTATCACAGTTAATCCATTCCAGACTCTAGCGGTTGCACCTGGCATTGAAGGATTCCTGGGGTGCTCAAATACATAGGCCTACAGTCAGTCCATACCTACAGTAATTTAAATTTGAATTGTAATACAGGGGTGTATAATTAACTCAGACAATCGAACACATGCTGTATCATTTTCACTGTCTCGATCCACATTTTTACGAATATATTTGAAAAAACCGCAATAGAGTGAAGCCACCAAAGTCAAAGTGCGAAGTGGCGAGGGATGAGTGCATATTTCTGGTGATAAAAAATAAAAAATGTTGATAGGTGAAAATGCATATATTTCCAGATCCTGGGAGTTACAGGTTTTAACTATTTCCTATTCTGTTTGTTAAAGCTGTTTAAAAAGTACTAATATGTATGGTTTAAGGCCAGAGGACTTTATCTATTGCATCTATTTTATTGTAAATATTTACAGAGTAGCATAGAATAGGTAGAATTAGGTGTGGGAAGTTATTATATGAGTTATTCAGGATTTTCAGCTGCAGCAAGCAAGCATGTGGCTGGTTGTGTGTTTTAGGCAAACAAAATTAGTCATTGGTTTGGAGTGTGAGCTACTTTTTTCACTTTAGCCTTCTGTGTTTTTTGTTATGGAAAACTTGGCAAATTAATAGTGATAAGAAAAAAAATATGTAAGAAGGTGTACTAAAGCCAACTAAACCCCAAACTATTATTCATTTCATATACCATCCTAGCTTTCCTCAGTGTGTTTGTGAAATATGATCATTTGTGTAACACATCTGCCATTTAAAACTTTAAGGTATACATAGAATTCAATACCTTTGACAGGTGAGTTTATTTTGTTTATTGTGAATAAAATTTTTCCTTATAAGGCAATGAGACTGTGAGGACAAACCTTCTAGAATGAATAAGGAAAATGGAAAGGAAGAGATGCTAGATTTGCTAGTCTTTTGTTTAATTATGGTCTACTCTTTTATACCATGTTTCTTATTTTCATAGAATATGGGCCAAAAGGAAATTAAGATGTTGGTATTTTTGTTGTCAATTTTTTTCTAATTGATAAGTGAGGAATATCCCTTGGTCCCAAGAATGGCAACCATTAGCACTTCCAGGATGCCTGCAATGATTGGACCCCATAAGAAAAATAAAAGCCTGATAACCTCAGTTTCAGGAAAGGAGCTCTGGCACATATTATTCTTTAGGTTGAGTAATAATTCAAATAAAACAAAATAAAAGAAGATAAAACCTTCTTGAAATGAGAGGTTGGTTTGTTTATTTTTTTATTTATTTTTTTTTCAATTTTACTTTTAATGCCATTAAAAATCTGTCTATCTATATCATCTCTCTGTCTGTCTGTCTGCCATGTCCTGACACACGGCGCAGTGGGGTGGGGAGACCATTGCGTGAGGCCCCGTGTGCAGGCTGTGTGCCCCCAGCAGTCACTTGGTCTCTCTGGGGCTCTGCTCTCTCTTCTATAAAATAAGAGGTGGGATGAGCTCCCTTTCTCAAATTCTGTTTCTACCTGGGCTTGGTTAAAATTTAATAATTTGTTCCGTCATAATTTCTACAACTTATTTTTATTAACATACCGAGGGTGAACATCACACTTGATATATCTTCTCTTTTTAAATACCATATATGTTTTTCTTTTTTTTTTTTTTTATTGATTAATTTTTGTTAAAAATGATTCTCCTTTTTTCCCCCAGTGATTCCCCCCTCCCCCTTCCCTCCCTGCCCCTTCCCCCGATTGTTGTCCATGTCCACTGTTCATGCCTACATGCATATAAAGTCTGTTGTTCATCCCTCTCTCAGCTCCCCACTCCTTAGGGGATTGTCCTCAAACTGTTATGTTCATTATATTCTAGAAATCAGTGAGATCATATGAAATTTGTCTTTCTCTGCTTGGCTTGTTTCACTTAGGATGATACTTTCCAGGTCCCTCCATGTAGTCTCAAAGGATAAGAGATCTTTCTTTCTTACCGCTGCGTAGTACTCCATTGTGTATATGTACCACAGCTTTTTAATCCATTCGTCTACTGATGGGCACTTGGGCTGTTTCCAGATCTTAGCGATTGTAAATAGTGCTGCTACAAAGATGGGGGTACATATATTCTTTCTGATTGGTGTTTCAGGCTTCTTAGGGTATATTCCTAGAAGTGGGATCACTGGGTCAAATGGGAGTTCAATTTTTAATTTTTTGAGGTGACACCATATTGTTTTCCATAGTGGCTGCACCAGTCTGCATTCCCACCAACAGTGTACTAGAGTCCCCTTTTCTCCACACCCTCGCCAACACTTGTTGTTTGATGATTTGTTGATGGCGGCCATTCTGACAGGTGTGAGGTGATACCTCATTGTTGTTTTGATTTGCATCTCTCTCATGATTAGTGATGATGAACATTTCTTCATATGTCTCTTAGCCATTTGTATGTCCTGTTTGGAGAGGTGTCTATTTAGTTCCTCTGCCCATTTTTTAATTGGATTCTTTGTCTTCCTTTTGTGGAGTTGTATGAGCACTCTATATGTATTGGAAATTAACCCCTTATCTGATATATCATTGGCAATTATGCTCTCCCATACAGTGGGTAGCCTTTCGGTTTTGATGATTGTATCTTTCGCTGTGCAGAAGCTTTTGAGTTTGATGTAGTCCCATGTGTTCATTTTCTCCTTTGTTTCTATTGCCTTAGGTTTATTTTTACATGAAAATAACTTGGGTTTCCTTGGATCCCTATAAAAGGAATTTAATAACACGTATCCAGACTTCTGAGACTTTATTTACTTACTTTTTTCCCCTTTATTTATTTTAGAGAGAGAGGAAGGAAGAGAGAGAAACAGATAGAAACATCAGTGAGAGAGAATATCAAGTGGCTGCCTCCTGCATGCCTCACACTGGGGATTTGGTACACAACCTGGGCATGTGTCCTGACCAGGAATCAAACCAGCGACCTCTTGGGGCATAGGTTGAAGCCCAACCACTGAGCCACATCTGCTGGGTGAGACTTTATACCTTTATCTTCCTGGAGCAGGACAGTCTTAGGAAATAGGAAGTAAGAAAATAAAATAAACAGCCGGTGATTTTCTGTCATTAAGGGTCCCTTTCAGATTTGCTTGGTATAAATAGCAGTATAGAATTAAACCACAAGAGATGTCAGAGGTCTGTGACTTCCCTGGACCCTTGACATTTATGCTAGCAGGCCTGGCAGAGTGACATAAGCTCTTGGAGCTCTTGGGTGGCAGCTTTTTCAACAACCTTCACCTCCAGGAATGTAGTCTAATTTTTTTTTTTCTTCTTAATTTATCCTTATTGTTAAAGCTACTACAGATGTCCCTGTTTTATCCCCCATTGACCCCCTTCTCGCCACTCCCTCCCCCTCTTACCTTCCCACACTATTATCTGTGTCTATTGGTTAGGTATTTATGCATATCAGTTATTTGGTTTATCTCTTCCTATCCCCTCCCCGCCCACCTTCCCTCTGAGGTTCCTCAGTCTAACAACCAATTTGTACTTCTGAATCCCTTCACTTTTTTCACCCATCCCTCCAACTCACCTCCCATCTGGCAACAAACAAAAAAGTTTTCTGTATTTATGAATCTATTTTTGTTCTGCTTGTTCATTTTGTTTGTAGATTCAATTGTTAATAGATATGCATTTATTGACATTTTATTTTTCATATTTTTTATCTTCTCTTTCAAGAAGACCCTTCAACATTTCATATAATTCTTGTTTGGTGGTGATAAACTCCTGTACTTTTTTCTTGTCTGGGAAACTCTTTATATGTCCATCATTCTAAGTGATAGCTTTGAAGGATAGAGTAATATTGGTTGTAGGTCCTCCTTGCTTTTCATCACTTTGAATATTTCTTGGCACTCCCTTCTGGCCTACAAAGTTTCTTTTGAGAAATCAGTTGACAGTCTTCTGGGAACATACTTTGTAGGTAACTACTTTTCTCTTGCTGCTTTTTTGCATTTTAATTATGATACATCTTGGTATGGGCCTCTTTGTGTTCATTTTGTTAGGAACTCTGTACTTCCTGGACTTGTATGTCTGTTTCCATCACCAAGTTAGGGAAGTTTCTGTCATAAATTTTTCAAATATATTTTCAATTTCTTGTTCTCTCTTCTCCTTCCAGCACCCTCTTGATGTGAATGTTGGTGTGTTTGAAGTTGTCTCAGAGGCTCCTTACCCTATCTTCAGTTTTTTTGGATTCTGTTTTATTTTTGCTGTTCTGATTTGGTGTTTTGTGCTTCCTTATATTCCAAATCGATGGTTTGCTTCTAGGCTTCACCTACTATACTATTGATTCCCTGTAAA
This sequence comes from Molossus molossus, assembly GCF_014108415.1. Taxonomy (NCBI): domain Eukaryota; kingdom Metazoa; phylum Chordata; class Mammalia; order Chiroptera; family Molossidae; genus Molossus; species Molossus molossus. The sequence goes on along the minus strand of NW_023425355.1, from coordinate 66,078,093 downwards.
TTATTCTTTATTTCAGTTAGTGCATCCTTCATTTCTGACTTGTCTTGAGGTTCTCACTCAGTTCATTGAGCATTCTTTTAACAAGTGTTTTGAACTCTGCATCTGTTAGATTGCTTATCTTCATTTTGTTTAGTTCCTTTCCTGGAGTTTTGCTCTGTTCTTTCAGTTGGGACATGTTTTTTGTCTCATTTTGGCTGTTTCCCTGTGTTTGTTTCTATGTATTAAGTAGAGTTGCTACATCTCTTAGACTTGGTAGGGTGACCTATTGTAGTAGGTGTCCTGTAGGGTCTGGTACCATAGCCTTCTTGATTACCCTGGATGAGCAGTCAAAGTGCACCCCCCACTGTGTAAACTGTACACCACCTTTCAGTTGTAATTGAGTCTTGATTGCTGTTGGCCCATCAATGGGAGGGATTTACTCAGGCTGATCAGCTGCAAGGCCTGGTTGTGACCACCGACAACCAACCTCTGCCTACGTAGGAGGATCAGCTGTGCAGGGGCCCACCACACAGAGCAAGACTTACTTCAGCAGGGCTCTGTTATCCAATGAGGTCACCCCTTGAGTGTGTCACTTATGAAGGTTATTGGGTGGTGGTGCTTTGACGTAGTCTGATGCTGTACACTGGGTGTGTTGGCTCTGAGGCCTCCCAGGAGGTGCAGGCCAAGGTCAGCTACTGCCTGTGTTCTACCTGGGGACACAAGGCATAAGCTACAAAGCTATCTGCAGGTGGCTTCTTCTTGTGGTGAGCTTAAAGGCGCCAGGCAAGGCCAAGCTGTGAACTAAGGCCTGCTGCTGCTAGTGCTGGGATAGATGTATGGGGCTCGCTGAGGCCAGATGTTGCTTGTTTGAGAGATTTTAGGAAAATCCAAAGCATGAACCCAGAGAGGTCATTTCTATAATAAAGCCACTAGAAACAGCTTGGCTGGGCCCAAAAGTTGGGTGGGGCAGGGCCTCAGGGAATCACCAGGACAGAGAAAACAGTGTGAGCGAGGTTGCTGGAGTCCCAGGTATGGTGCTAGTCTACTGTTTCCATAGGCATAGGGCTCATCAAAGGAACAACAGCCTACACCAGCACATCTGTCCAGGAGAAAGCTGCCTCCCCAGCTCTTGCCCTAAAGACAAACTACTCAGCTCTTCCCAAATGTCTTTGGTGACTTTCAAGCTTCCTTCTCTGTGCTGGAGCCTGGAGGGAGTGAGTCAGAATAAGTCTGTGCAGGGGACTTTTAAGAGGAGCTGCCTGGGACTCTAGAAGCCTCAGCCTCCCTCAGCCTCAATCCCTGCTGTTTTTTGTGTGTGTTTTTTTTTTAAATTTTTTTTCTTTGTTGATTTTTTAGAGAGAGAAAGGAAGGGAGAGGGAGAGAGACATAGAAACATCGATGAGAAAGAACATTGATTGGCCACCTCCTGCATACCCCTCATTGGGGATTGGCCCACAACCTGGGTATGTGCCCTGACCAGGAATCGAACCATCAACTTCTTGGTGCATGGGTTGACACTCAACCACTGAGCCACATCTGTCAGGCTCCCTGTTGGTTTTTAAAGCCAGGAATCATAGGGACTTCTCTTCCTGGCACTGGAACCCTGAGCTGGGGGACCTGGTGTGGGACTGGGACCCTTTGCTTATTGGAGAGGACCTTCACAGCTGAGCTATTCCTCCTGATTTTATCTGCCATACATGGGCGTGGGACCAGCCCTCCCATGCCTCTACACCTCCTATCAGTCTTGATGTGGCTCCTTTAATTTCGCAGTTGTAAGACTTCCATTCATCTGTTTCAGGTGGTTCTGAATGACAGTTGTTCTTTAGTGTATTTGTAATTTTGATATGGTTGTAGGAAGAAGTGAGTACCATTTTTACCTATGTCACCATCTTGACCGGAAGTCCTCAAGTAGTCTACTTTTAAATCAATCTTAATATCTGTAGGAGGAGTTTATATATAGGAATACAATTTGAACCCCTATTTTTACACCCATTAAAAACATCCTATAATAGGTATTTATTTAGAGTCAACTGACGTTTATTGAACAATGACTATATATTATATGCTCTACTAGATGCTTTTATTTTGTTATGACAAAATTTTCTTTAACTGTGAAATACAATTGGTTCTAGCCAGGCAAGTAGTCTCTTTGGCATCTCATAGGTATCAAGCCAAGGTTATACCTTTAATTCTTTGCTCATATTTTAATGCAACCTCACCCCTCATACATAATAATTTCTTCATTATCTAGTCACATTATTTTCATCATTTGGAGACCATGTCATGACCTCATGACCTATGGCCTGCCTCTTCCATCAGTGAAGACATTTATTTCCTTATAGTTCAAAGCCAACATTGATCTCTCACTCATCTTGATAGAACCAACACCAGTTTAGCTATCTGGTGGATGGTGTTGCAGTAGCACAGGAAATATCAGAGGATGTGTGAAATTATGTTGAGTGAAAGTGCTGCTAAAAAGCCATGTAAAAAAATCTAGAGCAAAGTTGGATTAAATGTGTCCAGAATATAGAGACAATAACAGAGCAAGACCTTGGGAGTCAGTCTCTTATACCTAGGAGTGGCCAGCCAAGGCACCCCAAGGAGAGCACCAGAAGAGGAATCTCTTTGTGATACAGAAGAAAAGGAGAAGAAAATTTCTAAAAGAGCGGGGCAATCAATAAATACCATCAGGATTATATAAATTGATGCTACTGGTTTTGGTATTTAAGAGGTCTTTTGTGATATTTTAGAGATAAGAAGTCAACTTAAAAGGTTAAGAATTAAATGAAAAGTTGGGAAATGAAAGTGGTAATAATTACTTTTTTGAGATATTTGATGATTAATTATGAGAAATGTTGGAACTTCACAAGGAAATATGATCAAGGGAAGGAAGAAATTTGTTTTTAGGTTAGCAGTGACTAATATATGCTTACTGGCTGTCAAGGAGGCCAAAGTGAAGCAGAATTTGATCTTTGACCCTATTTTTACTCATCAAATGTAGAATATAAGACGTGTCTCTAAATCACCAAATATGTATTGAGTGCCTACCCCACTTGCCCAGTATCTTTGTTAATATGCACTATATTATGGTAAAGTCTGATTAAGTAATCCATGAAGAACTCTGATATTTATTCCTTTTGCCCTTAAGATGCAGGATTCAGATTGTAATAAAAGGAAAGGGATAGGTTTTTGCACCAACTGAAAAAAGATGGTGAAATTTAACCAAAATATTAGCTCAGATTGTTTTTATTTATTTATTTTTTTAAATCCTCACCAGAGGATTTTTTAAAAATTTATCTTCAGTTTAAGTGGGAGGTAGGGAGGGAGAGAAAGAGAAGCATCGACCAGAGAGGGACACATTGACAGGTTGCTTCCTACACGACCCCGACTGAGGCCAAGGATGAACTGCAACCAGGGTAGGAGCCCTTGACTGAAATCAAACCCTGTGATTCTTTGGTCCATGGTCCAAAGTTTTAACTGCTGAACCAATCCGGCCAGGGCTGGATAAGATAGTTTTTAAATGGCAAAACAATGCTACTGAATTAGTAAAAATGTGACTGACATCTTTGTATGTCCGGCTCAACAAAAACAAAGAGAAGATGGAGAAAGCTATTAAAAATAATAAGGATTCAATTTTAACTACCAAGGATGTACTTTTATTCTATCATTTTCCTTTAGACTCAATTTTAGTATCAGCCTGTCATAAAGTTAGAAATTTTAACATGGGAAACACCTTCCCTGTGTTGCATCGGGCAACTTCAGTTTTTCAGGGATTTTATATTTTAACCTATAATTTAAAAAAATAAACCTCAGGTCCAGATTTATTTCCCCTAATTTTAATCACCCACCCCACTCTGTCTTCCAGAACATATTTTGTTCTTTTTTCAGAAGCTTATGATTATTGGTATAAAATATCTCTAATGTAAGTCTTGTATTTAATGTCTAGGTTGATATTGATTCTACTGAAAGAGAAACGTTTGCTGTTTTGTAGTTCTTAGAATCCTTTTTACTCTGAAAAGAAAAATGAAGCCCAGTCCTTGTAGCTCAGTTTGTTAGAGCATTGTCTCGATATGCCAAGGTTGTGGGTTTGATGTCTGGTCAGGGCACATACAAGAAGCAACTAATGAATGCATACATAAGTAGAACAAAAAATATCTCTCTCAAAATCAATCAATAAATTAAAAAAAAAAAACATGATGCAAACTTTGTAACATGTTTAAAAACTTAAAGTTTTGAAGTTATTTTTTCCCTCCCCACCTTTATTGAGGTCTAATTAACAAATAGGAAATATATATATTTAAGGTATATAATTTAATGTTTTGATGTATGTATACATTGTGGAATAAACTCCACAATCAAGCTAATTAAAATATCCATCATTTTACATAGTTAACCATTTTCTTTTTCTCTCTCTTTCTATTTTTTTTTGCAGTACAATACTTAACATCTACCTTATTAGCAAATCTCAAGTGTATAATCTGTATTGCTAACTATAATAAAAAATACTGTCTATTAAATCTCTAGAATTTGTTCAGCTTGCATGACTGAAAATTTATGCCCTTTGACCAACATCTACCCCTGATCTTAACAGCCCCATTCTATTCTCTCCTTCTATTGACTATTTTAGATTCCACATGTAAGAGATCATATAGTTTATATCTTTCTAATATCTGACTTATTTCACTTAGCATAAGGTCCTCAAGATCCATTCATGTTTTCACAAATGGCAAGATTTCCTTCTGGTTTAAGGCTGAATAATATTTCATGGTGTATATACCACATTTTCTTTATTCATTCATCCAGTGATAGACTATTAGGTTGTTTTCATATCTTGGTCATTGTGAATAATGGTGTAAAAATATTAATCATCTAAACCAGTATTTCCCAAACTGTGTTTATTTCGCCACATATTCTAGGAAAAAAGAAGTTTGTTTACGTGGAATGCCTGTGAATGTATAGTTAAAGGGATTATCACATTCTGAGAATTAAATTGCATTAAAGTTACATTCCCCCAAAATATGTATTTTTATTTCAACTTTTATAGTTTTATGCTGTATTTCAAGTTACTGTGCAAACACTAATGATTGATAAGAATTTAAGAATACTACATCAACAGGATTCACAATAGTTTAAAAATATCTTCCTGCCAAGAAAGCACACTGCACAAAATTAGCAGTAACTTAGATGAAATGATTACCCCTACTCCAGAAAAAAAAAAAAAATTGTTAAATGTATTTCTAAAATGACTGTGAAAATTTTGGTATTAATTTCTTGTTTATGATTTCTAATTTAAACTTCTTCCTTACCATTTTATACTAGAGAAAATAGATTTCTATAGTATAAATAGAGAAGCAAATCAAATGGTTTCATATTTAAGTTATTGATGATATCTTTTTACTTTGTTTAAGAAAAAATATTCAGCAAAACCAAACTTATAATAATAGCATAAATAGGCTTATTAAATATGTGATCAACAATTTTCAACTCTTTTGCTTTATAATTGGAAGGATTACAAAGAAAAGCAAGTTTATTTGGTTGGTTTAAATTAAGTCTATTGTTTTGACAGAATTAAACAGCTTGATAATCAAGTTGTGGACTCTGTATCTCTTAACTAATTAACTTAGTCTGACATCTCTTCAAAGGCTTTGTTCCATGCTACCAATTAACTGTACCTCTTAGGCATCTCAGCACCTCTTTCAGGATATGCTTTCTGGTATATTATTACAATTTCTTATTATATTTAGTAAAGGAATTGAATTTGCAAATGGATTGTTTTTGGATTTCATTAGTATCGATAATAACACATTCACAGAGTCCTTTTTCTTAATGCAATTATAGTTTTAACAACAAGGTTTACACGTTGAAATAAAAATGATTAAAATTGTTAATAATTAAAATAAAAATACAGTCCAGCTGGTGTGGCTCAGTGGCTGAGCATCGACCCATGCACCAAGAGGTCACTGGTTCTATTCCCGGTCAGGACACATGCCCAGGTTGTGGGCCCAATCCCCAGTGGGGGTCATGCAGGAGGCGGCCAATGGATTTTCTCTGTCATTGATGTTTCTGTCTCTCTCTCCCTCTCCCTTTCTCTCTCTCTAAAATCAATATTTTTTTTTAAATAATATAAAAATACATAGGAAAATATTTTTTCCAAAGGTTTTTACTGTGTTATCTTTGTTTGTGGGTTTATTATTAATATTGTCATAAATACCAACAAAATGACAACTTGTTTGTTGAGTTTCAAATGGAAAACTTGCAGCAAAAAAGACAAAAGTGAGTGATAGAGTATTTCCAAACAAACCCCTCTTAAAATGGCTTTTCAGTAAAAGCCTCTGCCTCCACTTATGCCAAGCTACATTAAGTTGAGAGGAACATTCACTTTAGGATGCCAAGTACCTTGTCTTTTTCAAAGGTAGGGAAGTCTGGTTTTATGGGACTTGCAGCCTTTGAGAGGTAATCTTTCACTTTTTTTTCAAATTCAAATTCCGTTTGATTTCTCTTGTGTATATTCATCATCGAAGATCCCTCTTTGTAAAAGGAAAGCTTACATTGGACTCTAGCCTCAGTTCCTGGTACAACGTTAATGTTGCTAAACACCCATGCTGACATCCAAAAATCTGTAGCCCCTTTTCTTGGCAAAAATTTGATTTTTCCAATATTCTAATTGAAAATTGTAGCCTCATATATACAGAACATTTGACAAAATAAGGGAAGGGGGCAAATTTATCTAACTCCAGAAAACAAACTACATAAATTCATATAAAAAAGAAAATCTGCAAAAATATATGAGGAAAAGTTAGGTATACCGGTTGTGTGTGACTTTTGCAATTGACTTTTACAGCATATGGATTCTGGCATCCTTCCAAAGCAGTGGCTAGGAAATCACTCACTATACTTATAACCTTGGATAATTATTGCAGCAATAAATTATATTAGACATGGTATCTTCTTTTTGTTTGAAAAGCACATTTACAAATTACATATTTATTAGAAGTTTATAGTAGGGCATCCAAACTATTAAATGCACCCTCCCCCCAACACATGCACACAAACACACATAGGAACAGTTTTAACTTCTATGTAAACCTGAGTTCTGTACTAGATTGTAGTTGGATTGTGAGTATGTGGTGGCTATGGATCTTTTTAAATTGTGTCTTCCCATGTACTATCTGGCCACTCCCTCCCTAACCTGTCCCCAGCTTTTTGTTGTCCATGTCCATTGTTCGTGCATACATGCATAAAAGTTCAGTGGTTTATCTCTCCCCCACCAACTCCTATTCTGGGGATTGTCAGGCTGTACCCCACTTCCACGTCTCTGGGACTACCCCATTCTTCAGACTGTTATATTCATTATATTCCACAAATAAGTGAGATCACATGATACTTGTCTTTCTCTGTTTGGCTTGTTTCACTTAGGATAATGCTTTCCAGGTCCCTCCATGTCATCTCAAAAGATAATAGATCTTTCTTTCTTACAGCTGCATAGTACTCCATTGTGTATATGTGCCACAGCTTTTTTATCCATTCGTCTACTGATGGACATTTGGGCTGTTTCCAGATCTTAGCTATTGTAAATAGTGCTGCTACGAACATGGGGATACATATATTCTTTCTGATTGGTGTTTCAGGCTTCTTAGGGTATATTCCAAAAGTGGGACCACTGGGTGAAATGGAAGTTCAATTTTTAATTTTTTGAGGTAACACCATATTGTATTCCATAGTGGCTGCACCAGTCTGCATTCCCACCAGCAGTGTACTAGAGTCCCCTTTTCTCCACACCCTCTCCAACACTTGTTTTTTGATGATTTGTTGATGGAGGCCATTCTGACCAGTGTGAGGTGATACCTCATTGTTGTTTTAATTTGCATCTGTCTGATGATTAGTGATGTTGAGCATTTCTTCATATGTCTCTTGGCCATTTGTATGTCCTGTTTGGACAAAAGGTGTCTATTTAGTTCCTCTGCCCATGTTTTAATTGGGTTCTTTGTCTTCCTTTTGTTGAGTTGTATGAGCACTCTATATATAGGAAATTAACCTCTTATCTGATATATCATTGGCAATTATGCTCTCCCATACAGTGGGTAGCCTTTCCATTTGTTTTGATGATCTTTCGCAGTGCAGAAGCTTTTGAGTTTGATGTAGTCCCATGTGTTCATTTTCTCCTTTTTTCTGTTGTCTTAGGTGATGTATCAGTGAAAATTCTGCTGCATATGATGTCTGAAATTTTGTTGCCTACACTTTCTTCTAGGATTTTTATAGATTCATGAGTCACATTTAAGTCTTGCAAAGCTAGTCATATGCAGACAAGCCACTATGCTTGCAATTCTGTTAGCTGCCACTAGGTGGTGGCTGTAAATTGTAACCATTTGGGCTTTCCATAAGTGAAAAATAGTGAGAATAGGTTTATAATATACAACTAAATCAGGTTTTTTCTTTCTTTGAAAATTAATTTATTATTAAAATTGTCAGTACAAATATTTAGTTATCAATTATAGACAGATTGATACACAATTTTAACAATAAAAAAATGAAAGTGCATAATTATGGGTACCTATCTCCCGCCAACTTTTGTTATTGATCATCTCAAAATACTCTGTTTTAAGCTTTAGGCCATATGCCTATACATAGCTTTGTGTAGGCTTTCTGCTTATAGCTTTCTCTTCTACTGCCCTAGTTAATTGTTTTGCTGATAGTTCCAATTGTCCTAAATAACTAAAGGCTGAATTTTTTAGGTTTCAAGTGATGTATTATTTGTTAGCACTTTTGATAATAGGAAAGAACTTGTCATGTACTCAGTGCAATGCCAAACTATGCTTGGTTCCTTTTCAGCCAACAGTCGTAAGATTTTATCCCTTCTCCCAATAACACATATACACACACCCTACGTGCACGTACCCCACCACCACCACCACTATGCACTGGTTTTCAGCATTATTATATAAACATGTAGATATGTGGCTGGATCTTCCTTTGATCTCTGACAAATTCTGTCTTGGTCTCTCTTCCACCAGTGAGCTGCCAGCTTCTGTCTCTCATTCTCACTCCTCCTTTCTTTTGGACTTTGATGCTTGGATTGTATTGAAAAGCCAATTTGTATCAAATGATAAAGATTATCTATTCTATTTTTCTTTTTTAAATTAATTTACTTTTGTTACAGACATTTCTTCTTTTCCTCCACTGATTCCCCCCTCCCACACCCTCCCCGCTTTGACCTCAACTTTGTTGTCCATGCCCATTGTTCATACATACATGCATATAAGTTCTGTGGTTTATCTCTCCCCCACCACCCCCTCTTCTGGGGATTATCAGTCTGTACCGCACTTCCATATCTCTGGGACTACCTCATTCCTCAGACTATTATGTTCATTTTGTTCCACAAATAAGTGAGATCATATGATACTTGTCTTTCTCTGTTTGGCTTGTTTCACTTAGGATGATACTTTCCAGGTCCCTCTGTGTCGTCTCAAAGCATGAGAGATCTTTCTTTCTTACAGCTGCATAGTACTCCATTGTGTTTATGTACCACGGCTTTTTTATCCAATCATCTACTGATGGACACTTGGGCTGTTCCCAGATCTTAGCTATTGTAAATAGTGCTGCTATAAATATTGGGGTACATATATTCTTTCTGATTGGTGTTTCAGGCTTCTTAGGGTATATTCCCAGAAGTGGGATCACTGGGTCAAATGGCAATTCAATTTTTAATTTTTCGAGGTAACACCATAATGTTTTCCATAGTGGCTGCAATAGTTTGCATTCCCATCAGCAGTGTACAAGAGACCCCTTTTCATCTATTAACTTCTTTAGAAGGTTCCTGACAGTTTTATAGTCTGCTATGTAAAAGGAAGCTATCACTCTGTTTCTTCTTTTGAAAGCATTTATTTCAACTTCCAGTTCAAATCAACAGAATGGTTTTAAGTAGAGACATAGTGACTTAAGTTATTTGAAAACATGTATTTTCATTATGAAAATTAAGAATTTAAACATGAAGAGAGGAAGAGAGAGAAATTAAAATGTCTCCAAGGTGTAGAACACATAGAACAAAGTGTTCAACTCTGGCTATTAGTACTTAGCTCTTGCACTGGCTGTATCACTAACTCTCTTTGTGACTGAGACCAAGTCTTTTATCTTTACAGTACTGTTGTCTTGTCTGAAAAAAGTGGGAATTGGTCTGTAGATCATCATTCTCCACATTGTGAGTCTGTGACTCAAGTTCACATTAAAGCAAAAATGTGGAGAATGCATCTGAGTTTCAGGTCTGTTTGAGTTTGTAACTGAACAACTCTACCAATAAAAAACACAGATGTGTATGCATAATGAAGATGTATAAGTTTGTTGTTGTTTTCTTGCATTTCTTGACCTGCTTCTATCAATGTATCAAGTGCTTTGCCCTTGGGAGACATGGGTAGATAGAGTAGTCTCATATTCACATCAAAAGAAATCTGCAATTTTTTTTTTTCATTTGTTTAGATACAGACATTGTGATTTACTAGAAATATTACCTTTGGCCCAGCAGGTGTGGTTCAGTTGGTTGAACATTGTCCCATATACCAAGAGGTCACTGGTTCGATTTCTGGTCAGGGGTACATGCTTGTGTTGTGGGCTCTATCCCCAGTAGGAGGTGTGCAACAGGCAGCTGATGGATGTTTTTCATAGATGTTTCTATCTCTCTATCTCTCTCTAAAGTCAATAAAAACATATTTAAAAAAAATTATTTATTTATTTTTAGAGGAAGAGGAGGGTAGAGGGAGAGAGACAGGAACATCAATGAGAGGGAACATCAATTGGTCGCCTCCTGCATGCCACCTACTGGGGATTGGGCCCACAACCTGTGCATGTGCCCTGACCAGGAATTGAACTGGTGATTGCTTGTTGCATGGGTTGATGCTCAACCACTGAGTCACACCAGCTGAGCAATAAAAACTGATTTTAAAAAAAGAAATATTACCTTGCATAAGAGAGTATTCTAAGAGACCACAGCTTGTCATTCTATATTTCTTGGAGTTTGTGGTTATAAAGCAAGTGAGATTCAGAAGCTAATCATATACTACCTCTAATAATTTAGAGATGTGAGAATGTTGCTCCAACTAGATTATAACGTTACTGAGGAAAGATCATCTGCCTCATATATGCATTTTGTGTCACCCAAAAACCAAATGCAGTGCTATGCACATAGTACACAAGTTAGGAATGCACTTCCTTTCTGATACTAAGTTTCTGACTCATGACATCTTAGCCTTGTTTGGTGATTTTGATATTCTAATCCAACTTCAGATGTAATGTGGTAGAAACCAAGTGAAGAAGAGTGTACTACCTAGTGAAGCAGTCCAATGCACTGTAGAAAAGCCAGCCCTACGCTGTGTTGAGCTAAAATGTGTATCTCCTTGACTCTCTATAGTTTTTCACCAATAGAACCTTCTAAAGAAACAGAAAACGAGTCAACTTCTTGCCTTTATTTTTTTTCTTGTTCATTTCTAGAGTTTCTCATTTTTAAGTATTTATGTAAAGAACTTAATTGGCTTCAGAGTAAATACATAGCAAAACATTAAAAAATTAGTCATCATAAAGTGATGGGATGAGGTCTGTCAGATGCCTATTTCCATATTGAGCAAGATGAGTTCAGGTGATTTATTTCAGACGCAGTTGATTAGTGTTAAATTTGCACCATGCATTATTCTAAGTGCTTTACAAATATTAACACATTCCAAACTACAAAACAAACCTATGAGATAGATATTATTATTGACACCATTGTATTGATGAGGAGATGAAGTACAGATTGTTTAGGTAACTTGCCCAAGGTATTTCAACTAATAAGTGAGAGGTAGTATTATGAACAAGGCCTTCTGCCTATCTTCTCAACCATTATGCTATGGTGGGATATGTTTCATGGTTTATTTGTTTTTAAAGCAGGGATATTTCATTTTTTTCTCTTTTTTGTTCTCATAGGTAAATACCTAGTTGTTTAAATTTTCCATTTTTCATGAGACATTATTTACTTAATTTTAAATTGTTTCCCTTTTAAAGATCTGGAAAAGGTACTGCTTAAATATCTGAAGAAGATACTGCTTTTATTTACTCTGTTTTTGCTAAGTTGAAGCACTATACCTTTATTTTGATTATATAAATTTTTTTCCTAATTAATTAACTGATGTTGTTAATATCTGCATAAATTTTACTCTAGTCTCTAAGGATGCTGTTAGATCAGCCAGCTGTTTTCTGTCCTTGGGGAGGCTCTTTACTTTTTCCCATCTACGTCCTTTGTACCCTCCACAATGAATTTATTTAAATGTTCACTTTAGCTAAGATCAAGTATAAAACATCAAATAAATACCATAATTTGTTTATTTATATTTTTCATTGTCTTTAAATTCCTAACAACCCACCTATGATGTCTAACCCCAGTTCTATATCATTAACTGGGAACTTGGGCTTATTGAGTGCCTACTTCATACCAGAGTTTTTTTACATTTGTCATATGATTTAATTCTGCTAGGAAATGGAAATTCTGAGGTTAAATATTTTGACCAAGGTTCAAATTCAAGTGTTTGTGATTCTATAGCTCATTCTTTACAACACAGAAAAACTAACCTTTCTTTAATTTTTTAGGCCCTAGTTCCCTCATATATGCAATGACAACAAGTATATTGAGAGCATACTAAGTGTCAGGCACCAGGCTAAGTCCTGTCCCAAATTAGTTCACAGAAATAGGTGCACAACTATGATATAATGGGATCAGAGTGGATACTTCTAGTCAAACAGTGCTTTGAGAACCTGATGATCCCTTCTTCTTGGTGGAGTTGAGAAGCAGGCTTTAGAAGAGCAAGGTTGATTTCTTCCTTTCTAAGGAGGTACATTCATACATTCCATAATTATATATATATATATATACACACACACACACACACATACGTATGTATGTATCACTTGAAATCCATGAGAACAGGAACCATGTCCGATACTTTGAACATAGTACTTAATTTATATTTGGAAAATGAAGAAAAGCATTAGTTTTTGTAAATAAACTTTTGCCTATACACAACTGACGATACAAAGATTTTTAGATGAATAACTACTATGTTATGTGTACTGCCATCTTTATTATTTATATAATATTCAACTCAGCTAGTATTTATTGAGAACCTAGTTGTGTAGGTACTGTGTTGGGAGAGGTAATAGTAAATATGCCTATGGTTCTATTGATGTTTAAATCAAATTAGTGTTCTTGAATTCCACTGAACCTAGGGCAGTTTATTTTTTTATTATTAATTTATTTTTGTAAAAGGTGTTTCTCCTTTTTTCTCCATTGACACCCTCCTCCCCATCCCCCCCCCCATCCTATAACCAGTTTTGTTGTCTGTGACCATCGGTTATGCGTACATGTATATAAGTTCTATGATTTATCTCTTCCCTCCCACACACCCCCTCTTTTTAGGGTTGTCAGTCTGTACCCTACTTCCCAGTCTCTGGGTCTACCCTATTCCTCAGACTGTTAGGTTCATTATATTCCACAAATAAGTAAAATCATGTGATATTTGACTTTCTCTGCTTGGCTTGTTTCGCTTAGGATTATATTTTCTAGGTCCCTCCATGTCGTCTCAAAGGATAAGAGATCTTTCTTTCATACAGCTGCATAATATTTCATTGTATTTATGTACCACAGCTTTTTTATCCATTCGTCTACTGATGGACATTTGGGCTGTTTCCAGATGTTAGCTATTGTAAATAGTGCTTCTATGAACATGGGGTTACACATATTCTTTCTGATTGGTGTTTCAGGCTTCTTAGGGTATATTCCCAGAAGTGGGATCACTGGGTCAAATGGAAGCTCAATTTTTAATTTCTTGAGGTAACACCATTTTTTTTTCCATAGTGGTTGCACCAGTCTGCATTCCCACCAGCAATGTACTAGAGTCCTCTGTTCTCCACACCTTTGCCAACACTTGTTGTTTGATAATTTGTTGATGGCGGCCATTCTGACAGGTGTGAGGTGATACCTCATTGTTGTTTTAATTTGCATCTCTCTGATGATTAGTGATGTTGAGCATTTCTTCATATGTCTCTTGGTCCTGTTTGGAGAGGTGTCAATTTAGCTCCTCTGCCCATTTTTTAAATTGGGTTCTTTGTCTTCCTTTTGTTAAGCTGAATGAGTACTCTATATATTTTGGAAATTAACCCCTTACCTGTAATATCATTGGCAATTATGTTCTCCTATATAGTGGGTTGCCTTTCCATTTTGGTGGTTGTTTCTTTTGCTGTGCAGAAGCTTTTTTGCTTGATATAGTCCCAAGTGTTCATTTTTTCCTTTGTTTCTGTTGCCTTAGGTGATGTATCAGTGAAAATTCTGCTGTGTATGATGTCTGAAATTTTGTTGCCTACATTTTCTTCTAGGATTTTTATGGATTCACAGGTCACATTTAAGTCTTTTATCTATTTTGTGTTTATTCCTGTGCATGGTTTAAGTTGATGGTCTAGTTAATTATTTGCATGAAGCTGCCAATTTTCCCAACACCATTTATTAAAGAGGCTGTCTTTGCTCCATTGTATGCTCTTGCCACCTTTGTCAAATTAATTGAGCATAATGTCTTGGGTTCATTTCTGGGTTTTCTGTTCTGTTCCACTGGTGTATGTGCCTGTTCTTGTGCCAGTACCAGGCTGTTTTGATTACAGTAGCTTTGTAATATAACCTGATATTCAGTATTGTGATCCTGGTACCTACTTTGTCCTTCTTTTTCAAGATTGCTGTAGCTATCCAAGGTCTTTTTGGTTCCATATGAACCTGTGAAGTATTTGTTCTTGTTCTGTGAAATATGCCGTTGGTATTTTGATGGGGATTACATTGAATCTATAGATTGCTTTGGGTAATACGGACACTTTAATGATGTTAATTCTTCCAATCCATGAACAAGGTATGTGCTTCCACTTTTTTATATCTTCCTCTATTTCTTTTTTCAATGACCTGTAGTTTTCTGTGAATAGGTCCTTTATTTCTTTGGCTAAGTTTATTCCTAGGTATCTTAATTTTTTTGCCACGATGGTAAATGGGATTTTTTTTTAGTTTCTCTTTCTGTGACTTCATCATTGGTGTATAAGAATGCCGTCAATTTCTTGATGTTAATTTTGTATCATGCTATTTTGCCAAAATCACTTATTAAGTCTAGTAGATTTTTTACTTCTACATATAGTATCATATCATCTGCGAATAATGACAGTTTCACTTCCTCCTTTCCAATTTGGATCCCTTTTATTTTTTGTTCATGCCTGATTGCTGTGTCTAAGACTTCCAGCACTATGTTAAATAAGAGTGGTGAAAGTGGGCATCCCTGTCTTATTCCTGTTCTTAAGGGAAATGCTTTTAGTTTTTGCCCATTGAGTATGATGTTGGCTGTAGGTCTTTCATATATGGCCTTTATTATGTTGAGATATGATCCCTCTATTTCCACATTGCTGAGCATTTTTATCAGAAGTGGGTGCTAGATTTTGTCAAACGCTTTTTCAGCGTCTATTGATATGGTCATGTGATTTTTATTTTTCATTTTGTTTATGTGGTGTATCACATTTATTGATTTGCAAATATTTTACCAGCCTTGCATTGAACCTAGGGAAGTTTTGCTAGAATGTTTTAGATGGAAGCCATACTGTAGTGCTTGCAGGAGTTATTGGGAGTGAGGAAGAGGAGGTATCAGATGGGACATATTTCAGCAATGAAGACTTAGGAAGCTGTCCCTGAGAGAGATAAAGAGCTGACCTGTAGAAAAGTCACATGGATTTTTTTTTGCAGGGGTGGAGAGCAGAATTTCAACTTAAGAGATAATGGGAAGACATCTGGAAAACATGGTCAAGAAATGGATGAGTTCTTCATTATATGGGTTGACCTCTAAATCAGTAACCTTGTGGTCATAAACATAAGTTTTAAAAAATGATGTGTTTATAAACATGGATTTCAAAGTTCATGTCACTAAGGTTATCTTTTAAAACTTTGTTTGAAATTTTGAAAGTAAAATGTAAAAACAGTGGGCTGCGGCTTATTAAAGTTTATACATCTTAACATCTAGTTTACTAAAGTAGTCTTCAATACATATTTGTTCAGGGAATATATTTGTGAGAGATAAATTATAAGGAACTACTATTGATGTGCATTCAATAGTTGAATATTAGCTGTTTAGCCTGAATGATTTAGTGTACTTCCTTTACTTGCCTGATGGTAATGAGACAGATTTTATTTTTCATGGTTACTTACAAATCTAGAATTCTTAAAATACTTATACTCTGAAGCATCTTATTTGACTTTTGACAAACCGGATAACCCAAATTGTGCTGTTCCAGTGATTACTAATATGAAAGCCACTTTGTTACTTGTGATTTGAATGTTTTGTTGTTGTTGTTTGTTTGTTTTAGCAGATTAATGAACAATTTAATTTTTTCTTAAAACTAGTATTCAAGAAAGATGAACCCAAAATGCATCCTTGTATACTGACCAAAATAACTAAATACAAATGAAGTCAATAGTGTACCCCATAGCATGCTGCAGTGTATGTCAGTGAAATGAGCCCTACCCCACCCAGAGTCCGGACCCCCTGGCAAACACAGATATATGATTATGCACTGCGTAATGATACCATTAGGTGAGAACTTTGGTTCATGCTGTCGGCTGCCAAAGAGGTTGCACTCAAAACTGGAAGCCCGGGCAGTCAGTCAGCGGTGGTGGCTCATGGCATCATCTGTGCTCCTTCCACAACACCAGGTTAATACTGTGGTCAGGCATGCTTGTGGCAAAGACCAAGCCTGTGTCATTGTGCCCATCCAGACCATTCAGCCAGAGAGCTTTGCCTGCTAGGAAGCTTGAGCCTCTCTTTGATTTCCTGTACTCTGGTAAGGGCCAGTGACTAATCAGGCTCTGTCCGCAAATATACATGTAGCGGTTGTCAAACATCAGGGCAAAGACATCTCCAAAACCAAACAAGGCCAAGTTTGCTATCTCAGGAGTCTTGATGACTCTGAGAATATCGTAACTGGCAAAGTCAGGTTTGTAGAGGCCTAGTGCTGAACTACAGACGATGTATTTGCCATCAAAATGAAGTCTTGGTTGCAGACAGATACTTCTGTCCTCAAAGACAGTATCTTTAAACACATGCAGTTGATTTCTCTCCCATTTGGCCAAATCTTGATCTCATATTTGTCTGCATTTAAGAGGATGTAGTTTCCAGAGCTGTGCAAGAGCTTTTTTGCACTTCTGCAAAACCACCTTGGTATCCCATTTTGTGTGCCTGGTGAGTGTGTTCAAGTATATCACAGCAAATAAAGCCCATACTTTTCACAGTGAAGTCTGCAGAACCACTCACCAAGATATCCAGTTCATCATTGTAGTCAACACTGAACACCACCCCTGTGTGCCCCAGAAAGTGCTGGGTCCTGGCTCCAAAACTCGATTCCTAGCAGGCCACAGTGTTGTCAAAGGAACCTGTCACAATCTTCTGCTCAATAAACTTCACCACCTCACAAGCATGGATCTGGATACCATAAATGCACTGTCCTGTGCTCACATCCCACAGTTTTGCAGACAAGTCATCTGAACCTGTACTTATCCTCCATCTTTGTAGAAAGGTGCATCCACTGTGGCACTGTGCCCAATTAATGATGAGGTTTCAAAGGCTTCATGGTCCTCCAGTTGCTTCATTCTCAAAATAGCCTTCAAATAAACCTTCTTCCAATGCAAAGAGTCCTGAACAGAGTCATCTATCTGTCAACCCAAATTTTTACATGCAGTTTGACACACCTCTGTACAGGAACTTACCACCTATTCCAATGTTTAGAAACAAAGCAGCATGTGAGTAAAGTCTGCGGATCGAGCCATTTTAACAAATAAAAACTAAGTTCCAAGGACAGGGGTTTGAGGAAGTCCCGCTTGAGGAGAGTCTCCAGGTTATTGGAGAGATTACTGAGCTGGACTGCCCCACTCAGACTAATCAGGTGATCCAGTTTCATTCTCTGCAAGTCCATCAAAGAAAGAAATGTAACAGAAATCTTATCAAGCCATGTCTCAAAGTCCTTTCTCTCCATGAGGTTATAGAAAAATTTATCTGAGCGAGTGCCCTGGAGCCCTGGACCTCCCACAGGGCTCACACCTCCAGAACATTGCAGCGGCAGGGTCAGCTCTGCTGCTTGCCCTGTCGCCTGGACCAGCAAACGCCCCTTACCGTCCACAACTCGCAGGGGAGCCGGCTTGAATGTTTTTAGTGATACTACTGTTTAGTTGTACATAGGATTAATAATACCATTCATATTTAGACCCTGGGAATTTAAGCTCAGTTTCTGTCTTTGTGAGTTAAAAAAGTTTGTATTATGCTGAGAACCTTTATGATCTTTTGTGAAATTACATTGTTATTTACAATAGAATCAAAGTATTTTGGTCTCCTTCATTGATATATGGAATTATATAGCAGTCAAGTTTAATCATTTAAGTCATTCAGTACTTGGTGATATAGATGATAGAATATTAACCTTAATTTCCTCATCATCCCTGTGAGGTATATTTACCTGATTTTATTTATTTTTTTTCTTAATTTATTTTGTTACAGATGTTTCTCCTTTTTCCCCCATTGACACCCTCCTCCCCACTTCTGTCCCCCCTTAACAGTATTGTTCTCTAAGTCCATTGGTTATGCATATATGCATATAAATTATTTGGTTTATCTCTTCCTGCCCTCCTAGCCCATTTCCCTCTGAGTCAGTCTGTTCCCTACTTTCATGTCTCTAAGTCTATTTTGTTGAAAAGCTTATTTTGTTCATTATATTCCACAAATAAGTGAGATCATGTGTTGTCTTTCTCTGATTGGTTTATTTTGCTTAGCCATGATTCTTAATCTATAGGTATCTTCTGACTTTCCATATATGTTGGTACTTATTTTAGTGTACAGATTTCTTCCTGGCTATACTTAAGCATTTTGCTTGAGTTTTGCTCTCAAATTCCTGCTTTCTTTTCAGGCTTTTACTCAGATCTTGTACTGAAACCTTCCTGTGGAGAAATTTTTATTTTATTTTTCTAGTGTTTATGATTTGTATTCTCCAAATTTTGATATAGCAAGCTTACACATTAGCAACAGAGAGAGGACTCTTTGAAGGCGCTGGCTACGTTCACAGTTTTTTTCATAATTTCTAAATCTTGGTTCAAAGCTTTCACTTGGATTTGGATATCCATTTATCTTTTGTAAATAAGTTTTATTATTGGGGGAAGAATTTAGTAATCCCAAAGGCTTTTATACTTACCTTCTGCCAGCTGGATGCCAGATTTCTGGGCCACATGTTCTTTTGAATAGCAGATTTTAAACCCAATGTGTCAAGAATTTTCTAACTTATATGCCAGACATGTATGAAATGATATATTCAAAAATTATAACCAGTTCAGGATTCTCTGGCTTCCATAGATAGGCAGTACTGAACTTTTACATTATAATTTCAAGAAGCTGGGAAGAACATTGAGAGCCTGAAGATTTTTAAATTAGTGTTCATGACTCTATTATTATGACATCTGAGAACTTTAAAGATTGAAAAACTCAATATCACTATTTGGTGACAAGTTTAGAGTTGAGATTTGCAACAGATATATATTTTTTAAATGAGACTTTAAGAGTGCTCCTTGTTATTATCTACTTTGCATGGTGTTGGAGTGAATGAATGAGATAATGAATATAAAAACACTTAACACAGTGTCTGGCCCAGAATAAAAGCACTGTAAGTATTAACTGTTATTAACATCTAGGAATACCAATTTATTCTGATTGTGTTTTAGTGGTTATTTTGTAAATCCTAAACTCACTTTTGGAATTTTTACTCAATAAAATTCCCAATATCCTAATTGATTAGAAATTGATATGGAAAAATTTTAAATTTAAGTATATAATATTATACTAGTTGTATTAGTTTCAGGCATACAATATGGTGATTCAACATTTTTATCCCTTACTATGTGATTGCCCCAATAATTCTAAGTCATCTGTCATCATGAAAACAAACCACAATATTATTGACTGTATTCCCCTTCACACTTTTCACTTATCCCCCTATGCCCTCTGTTTTGGTAAACATCCCTATGGTCTTTGTGTTTGTTTGTGTGTTTGTTTAAATATTACATATAAGTGAAACTATATGGTATTTGAATTTCTCTATTTGATTTATTTCACATAGCATAATACCTCCTAAGTTTATTCATGTTGTTGCAAATGGGAAGATTTAATTCCTTTTTAATTCTGTGTAATATTACAGTGTGTGTGTGTGTGTGTGTGTGTGTGTGTGTGTGCCACTTCTATATACATTCATCTATCAGTGGATATTTAGGTTATTTCCATATTTTACATATTGTAAATAATGCTTCAATGACCATAGGGTGCATGTATCTTTTCAAATTAGTGTTTTGTTTTCTTTGGATAAATACCCAGAAGTGGAATTGCTAGATCCTGTGGTAGATCTAGTTTTAATTTTTTGAAAAAGCTCTGTACCATTTTTCGTAGTGACTGTACCAATTTGCAATTCCACCAACAGTGCACGAGAGTCCCCTTTTCTCCACATCTTCACCAACATGTTATTTATTGAATTTTTAGTGATAGCCATTCCGACTGGTGTAAGGTGGTATATCATTGTGATTTCGATTTGTATTTCCCTAATGACTAGTGACATTGATCATCTTTCCATATATCTGTTGTCCATCTGTATACCTTCTCTGGAGAAATGTTTTTTTGTGTCCTTTGCCCATTTTTTGATGGGATTGTTTATTTTTTGTTAATGAGTTGTGAGTCCATTGTATTTTTTAATATCAACCCCTTATCATACATACCATTTGCGAATGTTTTCTCCCATTTCATAGGTCGTCTTTTTATTTTGTTGATGGTTTTATTCACTGTGCAGAAGCTTTTTAGTTTGATGAGGACCATTTGTTCAATTTTGCTGTGTTTGTCTTGCTTGAGAGAATATATTTAAATAGATACTATTACGTTGATGGTACACAGTTTATTAACTATATTTTCTTCTAGGAATTTTATGGTTTCAAGCCTTACATTTATATAATATTCTGTGTGTATGTTTATCCTGACCAGAGGATAGTAGAAGAAATGATCTTTCATAAGATAAACAGGAAATAAGAGATCAAAACCTTTAACATTTGGTTAACAGGAGAAATATGTTAGATGATATATTTTAGCTAGCAATAGACTTTGGCCAGGAAGGTCAGATTGTTATAAGCTGGTAAACTGAGTCTGATTCAAAAAGCTTTTCAGAAATTAAAGTGGATCAGGTAGAGTATGGTAGAAAAGAAGAGTCCAAAGTTTGGATAACCTACATTAGAGAAGCAGTTGGGACAAAACCATATGTGCCAAGAAGATGGTGTTCTCTGAAACTGAAAGAGGGTGTCAAAGCAGTTGCATTGAAATTAATGATTAGATACAGACCAGCAACAGTCAATAAATCCTTATAATTTCAGAGGCAAAGTACTGCCTTTCCCCAGGGATTCAAAGCTACTGAGAGTGCCCTTCTGGTTTTCAGTGGTGTGAAATGCAACCACAACCAGGAATTAAGCTCCAATATATATGACTTGACAATGAAAGCAATGAATCAGGACAATTAGGTTAAACTTTTGGGAATCTGCCTACCCATTCTGAACACAGATTGCCAAGATACCAGATATGATGTAATTAGATCATGAGCTCTTCATATGTACACTAACAATTATGTCATTTTAGCCAAGTAGATGAACTTTTCTGGTCAAACTAATAAAAGGATATTTTATTCATCACTGGCTTTGATAACTGTTGTGAGCTCATTTAGAGTTATTTGGACTATTTTTATATTTGATGTGGACTTGGTTTTTGACACTCTCCTTTTTAAAATCTGAAATTGATTTAAATTACACACCATACAAAAGTTGGCATATAAATTATTTCACTATTTTTTTAGTCAAACCAGAGTTGGAATTGATAGATTTCACAGAGTTGTTTTTATTAAAGATGACTATTACTTTTCAGGATTAAGGTTTGACTTTCTATTCTCATGGTACAGTAGAACCAATCTTCTTTCAGGTCTCCACTGCTTTGAGGGTTTTGTAATGTTTCCTTTGAGACTTGTTGAGATTGACCTTGAGAAATAGAATAGAACTATTATATCTGAGCCAAGAAGATGACTTTATAATGATTTTATTATAGTTACACAACCGTCTTTAACATTAGCAAGAACACTGACTGCTTACTTGTCCAAAATTCGAAGAAATGTTTAAAAGCCAACTTATTTTACATTTTCTTTAAATTTCTCTCTAAAGAAGGGTCCATCTTTCCAATCCAGCATAAACCACTCTGAAAAATCAAGAGAAAAAATGGAATTCTTATTTTAGAGGTCTTTAAGGAAGGATACTCTAAGGCCTGTGTGAATACTGGGACATGTAGAACGTAAGGTTCTATACTGTCTGTGCTCCCAAAAACTGTATTTGTAACTGTTTACTAAAGCAGCCATCTCTTCAATTAACTCTAGACAATATATATATATAACATATATATATACTTTACCAATGCATATAATATGAATGTGAAATAATGCCTCTAGTAGGAGTAACTTGAGACACAAAAGGTAGAACTCTTGTGTACACTTAGATAGAAAACTTACTTTCCCAGAAAACTCCCTTTCAGTGCACTAGAAGTATTGTCATTGATGTATTAAACTACTTGGTCCTTGAAATCAGAGTACATTTGGTCCTCTATCTACATTTTGAGCCACAAAGTGTTTTTCTCTATCTGTTCACTATTTTTCTAAGTACTTCTAATGAGGTGTAGGGACTTTATTTTATTATATATATATATTTTTACTTTCCCAAACATTATTAAAGAAAAATAAATGATAGTAAATCTCTAAAACATAATTACTTTTCTGGGATTCTTCCCTTGAAAATGTGGTGTTTGATTTCAAAACATATACCAGGGCATGCCTTGTTTCCAACTGTACTAAGTAGGCGAGAGGCTGAAATCCTAAAATGTTCATCTTCCAACTTTCCCCAGTCTGTAGTCTACTGTTGGATTGGCAATAATTGCCTGAAAAGCTACTATGGCTTCATTATTTTTTGTCTGTAGATATCTGAGCTCTTCTATATGCAACAATCTCAGAATTTGAGCAGCTGCATTAAGAACTGCATCTCCTGTGTCAAAACCAAGAATATGCTTGTCTAAAGCAACAGGCAATCCCTCTTTTGCTTGACTTGCTTTAGCAATTGCTTCCTGTGTCAGGCGCTCTTGCACAAAAATGCGAATTGCCTTGAGCATTACCAGGTAATCATCATGTCCTTGAATATGAAGGTTAGCCAAAGCCATTACACCAGCCTTAAAATCAGGATTATTAACATCCAAGTTGATCAATGGCTCTGCATTTTTAGCTGCACTGTCAGCATTTTTTTGTATTATCAGCTACTGAGTTCTTGTATTTTACAGCATTATCTCCATATTCAAGTCTAACAGCTAAACAAAGAAGCCAGTCAATTTCTTCTTGTCGATCTTGAATCTTGAAAGGACAGTTAACATCTGTGAGATAATTTTCAAAGAACTTGGCCAGTCACTGTTGTGGATGTTTCTTAAATTACCTCTGTCTTCAATCTTGTAGTGTCTGATTTTCTGGTCTTCAAGCCAAACAATGAAGTTTCTAAATTCTGTTTCGTCTTTGCAGTTGAAGCCCGCAGGGTTGTGGTAGTCAAGGGCCATTAGCTTGCCTCAGATCATGGTCCCAACTTCTCACTCTAGTCCTCAGGGCTTCCTCCAGGAGTTGACAGGCGAGAAGCGACGGACTGTGGGCTACGAGCAGCGAAGGTACCAGCGACATGGCGAGGGGCCTATTTTTTTTCTTTTTAAACTTATCTTTATTGTTGAATGTATTACAGATGTCCCTCCTTTTTCCTCCTTGACCCCCTCCTCCTCACTTTCACCCCCATCCTGCCTTCCCCACACTATTGTCTGTGTCTATTGGTTATGTATATATGCATATAAGTTCTTTGGTTTCACTCTTTCCATCTGACCTCCCCATTTCCCATTGAGTTTCATCAGTCTAAAAAGCAATTTGTACTTAATCCCTTCATCTTTTTCACCCATTCCCCCAAACCCCCTTCCCATCTGTCAACCAACAAAATTCTCTGTATCTATGAATCTGTTTCTGTTCTGCCTGCTCATTTTGTTTGTACATTCAAGTGTTGATAGATATGTATTTATTGCTATTTTATTGTTTATATTTATTTATCTTCTTCTTCTCCAAGAAGACCTTTCAACATATCATATAATACTGGTTTGGTGGTGATGAACTCCTTTACTGTGTTCTTGTCTGAGAATCTCTTGATATGGACATCGATTCTAAATGATAGCTTTGCAGGATAGAGTAATCTCGGTTGTAGGTCCTTGCTTTTCATCACTTTAAATATTTCTTGCCATTTCCATCTGGCCTGCAAAGTTTCTTTTAAGAAATCAGCTGACACACAGGTAGAAAGATGGTTGCCTGCAAGACCAGAGGGAGGGTGTGTGAGAGAGTGAGTGAGTATGTGAGAGAGTGTGAGCAGACATGAAGGTGGACAACTAAAAGCCTGCAGTGCAGGGAAGTGTAGATGAAAGTTCCTGTGCTGTGAACAGGAGAAGCCGGCTACCATGGTAAGCAGCCCTTCAGGGCACTTCTCCCTGCACCACTGGGAGGTCCCACCATTTTAGAAGATCCTGGGTGTTCCCTGGGAGGAGGCAGTGGGAGCAGCTAGGGCCCAGCAACCTGAGCCCACAAGTGCACCTGGCACCATCGGACCAGTAGACATTCTGTGTCAAAACAGAACAATGCACAGTAGTGGAGCACCCAAGCTACTTGTATTAGAAGCAACAGACAGCCTGGAGCTCAGCACCATCCCACATAGTAGCAGCCTAATCAGGGTCGAGATATACCCGCAGCAACAGAGGCTGGGGAGCATACATCCATCCCCAGGCAAAAGAAACACAGAAGAGCAGCTGAGACCTATCCCCAAAAACTACAACAAAAACTGAGCAGGATTTGAACCCCACTGGGCAGCAGCATGCCCCAGCCACCAGCGGCTGGACCTGGGGGTCCAGTAGCTTACAAGTGCAGTGGGAAGTCAGAGCCCCAGAGAGACTGGTGCTATCCAGCAGATCACCATCACAACCTGCGGGGTGCTGGGGTACCAGAGAAGCCTGTGTGACCCAGCAGGGACTGTGCAATGCAGTTAGGCACAGAACCTGTGGGGTGCTGAAGCACCAGCGAGGCCTGTGCGACCCAGAAGGGACTATGCTATGCAATTACACCCAAGACCTGCAGGGTGCTAAAGCACTAGAGAGGCCTGTGCTACCCAGCAGAGACTGTATGATCTAGTTACCCCCAGGAACTGCGTGGTGCTGAATGACCAGAGAGGCCTGTGGAACCAGTAGGGACTGTACGATCTAGTTACCCATGGGGCCTGTGGGGTGCTGAAGCACCAGAGAGGCCTGTGCAACCCAGCAAGTACTGCACAATCTAGTTACCATAGGGATGTGCAGGGTGCTGGGGCACGAGGAAGGCCTGTGTGACCCAGCTGTGCACAAGCTAGGCATAGAGGATGTGAAAAATGAAGGTGAAGTGAATAAAAGCTATGAAGATGATCTCCCCGGACCAAACAGGAATTACAACAAAAATAAAGACAAATCTTCAGAAAAAATCAACAGAAAAGCAGCAGTACAGGACTATATAACCAGGGACATTGGAAGGATCTGCAGAGGCGTGAGAATATGGGAGGCTGGGAACCCATGAACAGCAGCAATATTAGCTGTGAGCAGCACCCTTGGGGAATAAAGACCAAGCCTGCTCCACAGCACAGAGAGACATGACAGAGTGCTAAAATAGCCACAGCCACTCACCTGGGGGCTACAGCATAAGGAGGGCAGACTGGGTTAGATCTCTGTGGGGACACCTGGGATTTGGAGGGCACTCTGAGTTTTTGCTGTGTTGCAGCCAAAAAGAACAGTGGCCAGTGTGCTCCTTCCCAGAGCTGTGGGGAAAAGCAGCAGGCCCTCACTTCGAATATTCAGCCTTTACCTAGTGAGGCAAAAAATGCAAATGAGGCCCATTAATAACCAGCATCTATCCCACTCTCTGGAAATCCTCTTATGCAGAACACCAGGGCCACATTCCAAATCACTGAGTAACTGAGAATACTAGGTACAAGGAAAAAAACTAGAGGATAACTGAACCTTTCCTGGGCTTGCAACTCTACCCAGGAATGTAAGACTTGACAGTATGTGTTTAACGTGGGCCCATCCAGGCTCATCCAAACCCAGTAGAGGGAGCCACAAACAGCAGAACATCAACACCCACAGGGAAAATTTGGCAGTCTCCAAACCCACTGAGATAGCCAAAATGGTGAAACAAAGAAACAAATCCCAAATGAAAGAACAAGAGAACTTTATCAAAGATGAGATCAATGAAATGCAGCTAAGAAAATTATCAGAGGTAGAGTTCAGAGCCATGATCTTAAGAAAGCTCAACAGCATGAGTAAGGACATCAGCACCATGAGTAAAGATATGGAAAACCTTGAAAACCAACCAAGTGGAAATGAAGAAAGACATAGCAGAAATAAAGAACACATTGGAAGGACAAACCAGCAGAGTAGAGGAAGCTGAGGACCAGATCAGTGAATTAGAAGACAGGGTAGAAAAAATCAACCAATCAGAAAACCAAAAGGAAAAAAAAAACAATTAAAAAACAAGAAGATAGCTTAAAAGAACTATGGGACAACAGGAAACGTAATAACATTCATAACATAGGAGTCCCCAAAGAGGAAGAAAATGGGCAGGAGTTAGAGAATATATTTGAAGAAATAGTGACACAAATCTTTTCTATCTAGGTGAAGGAAGAAGGCATTCAAATTCAAGAAGCACAGAGAGCCCCAAGTCAGAAGAACCCAAACAAGCCAACAACAAGTCATATAGTAATTAAAATGCCAAAAAGTAAAGACAAAGAGAGAATCCTAAAAGCAGCAACAGATAAGCAACAGGTTACCTATGAAGAAAACCCTATAAGGCTCTCAACTGACTTCTCAACAGAAACACTACAGGCCAGAAGGGAGTGGCACGAGTAATCAAAGTCATGAAAAACAAGGATCTGAATCCAAGACTGCTATAGGCAGCAAGGCTACCATTTAAAATAGAAGGTCAAATAAAGAGCTTTTCAGACAAAAAAAAAAAAGGCTAAGGGAATATATTAACACCAAATCAAAACTGCAAGATATGCTAAAAGAACTGCTGTAATTAGGAGAAGTAAAAGGAAGAAAAATAGAACTACACTAAACAAATATGGCAATACATAAGTACATATCAATTATCACCTTAAATTTGAATGGTTTGAATGCTTCAATAAAAAGACACAGAGTAGCTGACTGGATAAGAAAGCATGACTCACATATATGTTGTTTACAATAACCCATCTCAAAACAAAAGACTCACATAGGTTGAAAGTGAAAAAATGGAAAAAAAAAAACCTTTCGAGAAAATGGAAAGCAAAAAAAAAAAAAAAAAGCTGGGGTAGCTATACTCATATCTGATAAAGTAGATTTCGAAATGAAGACCATAACCAGAGGCAAAGAAGGCTACTACATAACATTGAAAGGATCTATCCAACAGGAAGACATAACCATGGTAAACATATATGCACCAAATTTAGGAGCACCAACATATATTAAAAATCTTTTGTAGGACTTCAATGGAGAAATAAACAGCAATACAGTCATAACAGGGGACTTCAGTACCCCGCTGACATCACTGGATAGATCTTCTAGACAAAATATTAACAAGGAAATACAGACTCTAAATGAAGTGCTACTTCAATTGGATTTAAGAGATATCTACAGAGAATTACACCCCAAAACTGCAGAGTTCACATTCTTCTTTAGTGCACATGTGACATTCTCAAGAAGAGACCACATGTTAGGGCACAAAATAAGTCTCTACAAGTTCAAGATTGAAATCTTATCAAGCATCTTCTCAGATGACAATGGCATGAAACTGGAATTCAATTGCAACAAGAACAAGCAAAGAAATTTGAAAATATGGAGGCTAAATAGCATGTTACTGAACAATGAATAGGTTAGCATGGAGATCAAGGACGAAATTTAAAAATTCCTGGAAACCAATGAAAATGAACACAACACAAAATCTATGGGATGCAGCAAAAGCCGTTCTGAGAGAGAAGTTTATAGCACTACAGGCCTACCTCAGGAAGCAAGAAAAATTTCTAATAGACTATCTAACCTCACAACTTAAAGAACTAGAAAGCAAACAGAAAGAAATCTCCAGAGCAAGTAGAAGGAAGGAAATAGTAAAAATCAGAAAAGAAATAAATGACATGGAGACCAAAAAAAAAAAAAAATTCAAAGGATCAATGAAACAAAGAGCTGGTTCTTTGAGAACATAAACAAGATTGATGGACCCTTAGCTAGACTCACCAAGAAACAAAGAGAGAGAACCCAAATACACAAAATCAGAAATGAAAGAGGAGAAATAATAACTGATACCAAGAAATACAAAGGATTGTTAACAGATATTATGAACAATTATATGGCAACAAATCGACAATCTAAGCAAAATGCACAAGTTTATAGAAACACATAGCCTTCGAAAACTGAACCGGGAAGAGATAGAAAACTTGAACAATCCAATAACAACAAAAGATATTAAAGATGTAATCAAGACTCTCCCCAGCAAACAAAAGCCCAGGCCCGGATGGCTTCACGAAGGAGTTTTACCCAACATTCAAAGAACTAATACTCGTTCTCCTCAAACTATTTAAAAAAATTCAAGAAGAAGGAACACTTCCAAAATCGTTCTATGAAGCCAGGATAATTCAAATTCCAAAACCAGAAAAAGACACTACAAAGAAAGAAAACTACAGACCAATATCCCTGATAAACATAGATGCTAAAATTCTGAATAAAATACTAGCAAATTGAATCCAGCAACAAATAAAAAATAATAATAATAATAATTCACTATAACCAAGTAAGATTTTTCCCAGGATGCAAGGCTTGTCCAATATTCGCAAATCAATAAATGTTATACACCACATAAACAAAATGAAAGAAAAAATCATATGATTATGTAAATAGATGCTGAAAAAGCAGTTGACAAAACCCAGCACCCATTTCTGATAAAAACGCTCATCAGTGGGGGAATAGATGGATTATATCTCGACATAATAAATGCCATATATGAAAGACCTACAGCCAACATCATACTCAATGGACAGAAACTAAAAACATTTCCATTAAGAACAGGAACAAGACAGGGATGTCCACTTTCGCCACTCTTATTTAACATAGTACTGGATGTCTTAGCCACAGCAATCAGACAGGAAGAAAAAATAAAAGGGATCCAAATTGGAAAGGAGAAAGTTAAACTGTCATTATTCGCAGATGATAAGATAGTATATGTAGAAAATGCCAAAGACTCCATCAAAAATTTACTTGACTTAATAAATAAATTTGGCAACGTAGCAGGATACAAAATTATCGTCAAGAAATTGATGGCATTCTTATACACCAATGATGAACTCACAGAAAGAGAAACTAAAAAATAATCCCATTTACCATTGCAGCAAAAAATTAAGATACCTAGGAATAAACTTAACCATAGCAATAAAGGACCTATTCTCAGAAAACTACAGGTCATTGAAAAAAGAAATAGAGGAAGATATAAAAATGTGGAAGCACATATCTTGTTCATGGATTGCAAGAACTAACATCATTAAAATGTCCATACTACCTAAAGCAAGCTATAGATTCAATGCAATCCCCATTAAATACCAATGACATACATCACAGAACTATAACAAATACTTCAAAAGTTCATATGGAACCAAAAAAAGACCTCGAATAGCCACAGCAATCTTGCAAATGAAGAAAAAAGTTGGATGAATCACATTACCAGATTTCAGGTTATACTACAAAGCCACTGTAATCTAAACAGCCTGGTACTGGCACAAGAACAGGCATATAGACCAGTGTAACAGAACAGAGAACCCAGAAATGGACCCAAGGCAATACGCTCAATTAATATTTGACAAAGGGGGCAAGAGCATACAGTGGAGTAAACACAGCCTCTTTAATAAATGGTGTTGGGTAAATTGGACAGCTACATGCAAAAAAAAAAAAAAAAAAATGAAACTAAACCATCAACTTACACCATACACAAGAATAAACTCAATATGGATAAAAGACTTAAATATAACTCATGAACCCATAAGAATCCTAGAAGAAACTGTAGGCAACAAAATTTTAGATGTCATACGCAGCAGAATTTTCACTGATACATCACCTAAGGCATTAGAAACAAAAGAGAAATTGAGTACATGGGACTACATCAAACTTAAAACTTTCTGCACAGCAGATGATACAATCATCAAAATGGAAACGCAACCCACTGTATGGGAGAGCATAATTTCTAATGATATATCAGATAAGGGGTTAATTACCAATGTATATAGAGTGCTCATACAACTCACCAAAAGGAAAACAAAGAACCCAATTAAAAAATGTGGTGAGGAACTAAATAGACACCTCTCTAAACAGGACCTACAAATGGCTAAAAGACATTTGAAGAAATGCTCAACATCTCTAATCATCAGAGAGATGCAAATTAAAACAACAATGAGGTATCACCTCACACCTGTTAGAATGGCTGCCATGAACAATCATCAATCAAAAAGTGTTGGCGAGGTTGTAGAGAAAAGGAGACTCTAGTACACTTCTGGTGGGAATGCAGACTGGTGTAGCCAGTATTGACAACAATATGGTGTTACCTCCAAAAATTAAAAATTGAACTGCCATTTAACATAGTGCTCTCACTTCTAGGAATATACCCTAAGAAGCCTGAAACACCAATCAGAAAGGATATATATAACCCCCATGTTTATAGCAGCACTATTTACAATAGCTAGGATCTGGAAAGAACCCAAGTGTCCATAAGTAGATGAATGGATAAAAAAGGCATGGTACATATACACAATGGAGTATTGTGCAGCTGTGAAAAAGAAAGATCTCTTATCCTTTGAGACTACATGGAGGGACCTGGAAAGTGTCATCCTAAGCGAAACAAGCCAAACAGAGAAAGACAAGTATCATGTGATCTCACTTATTTGTGGAATATAATGAATATAACAGTCTGAGGAATGGGGTAGTCCCAGAGACGTGGAAGTGGGGTACAGACTGACAGTCCCCAGAATAGGAGGTGGTGGGGGAGAGATAAACCACAGAACTTATATGCATGTATGCATGAACAATGGACATGGACAACAAAGCTGGGGACAGGGCTGGGATGGAGGGGGGAGAATAGTGGTGGAAAAAGTACAGACATCTCTAACAAAAATAAATTAATTAATAATTCAAAAAAAGAAATCAGCTGACAGTCTTATGGGAGCTCTGTATTAAGTAACTAATTTTCTCTTGGTGCTTTTAAGAACCTTTTGTATTTTGGTAATGAATTGTCTTGTTGTGGACCCCCTTGGGTTCATCTTGTTTGGGACTCGTTTTGCTTCCTGGACTTGTATGTCAGTTTTCTTCACCAAGTAAGGGTCTTGTCTTTATTTTTTCAAATAGGTTTTCAATTTCTTACTCTTTCTCTTCTCCTTTTTGCACTCCCATGATGTGAATGTTGGTACCCTTGAACTTGTTTCACAGGCTCCTTATACAATCCTCATTTTTGGGGATTCTTTTTTCTTTTTGCTGTTCTGATTGGGTGTTTTTGCGTCCTTGTATTCCAAATTGATGGTTTGCTTCTTAGTTTTACCTACCCTGCTATTGATTCCCTGTAAATTATTCTTTAGTTCAGTTAGTGTAGCCTTCATTTCTGACTCGTTATTTATTATGCTATTGAGGTCCTCACTGAATTCTATGAGCATCCTTATAACCAGTGTTTTGAACTCTGCATCTGATTGATTGCTTATCTGCATTTTATTTAGTTATTTTCCTGGAGCTTTGTTCTGTTCTGTCATTTGGGACATGTTTCTTTATCTCCTCATTTTGGCTGCCTCCCCGTGTTTTTTTTTTTTTAATTATTATTATTAATTTATTTTTATTACAGATGTTTTTCACTTTTCCCCCATTGCCACCCTCCTTCCAATCTCCCCCAACCCCCACCCAAACTCTAGGTTTGCTGTCTATGCCCATTGGATACACATACATGAATATAAGGTCTGTGGTTTATCTCTTTCCTCCCCCAACTCCTCTTCTGAGGTTTTTCAGCCTGTACTCTGCTTCTATGTCTCTGGTTCTATTTTGTTCATCAGTTTGTTTTGTTCATTGTATTTCACAAATAAGTGAGATTATGTGATACTTGTCATTCTCTGCTTGGCTTGTTTCACTTAGGATAATACTCTCCAGGTCCCTACATGTCATCTCAAAAAATAAGAGATCTTTCTTTCTTACAGCTGCATGGTATTCCATTCTGTATATGTACCACAGCTTTTTCATCCACTTGTCTATTGATGGACGCTGGGGCTGTTTCAGATATTAGTGATTTTAAACAGTGCTGCTATGAATATAGGGGTAAATATATTCTTTCTCATTGGTGTTTCAGGCTTCTTAGTGTATATTCCTAGAAATGGGAATATAGTCTCAAATGGAAGTTCAATTTTTAATTTTTTGAATTAACACCATTGTATTTTCCATAGTGGCTACACCTGTCTGAATTCCCACAGGCAGTGTACTAGAGACCCCTTTTCTCCACACCCTCGCCAACACTTGTTGTTTGATGATTTGTTG
This sequence comes from Molossus molossus, assembly GCF_014108415.1. NCBI lineage: Eukaryota > Metazoa > Chordata > Mammalia > Chiroptera > Molossidae > Molossus > Molossus molossus. The sequence goes on along the minus strand of NW_023425355.1, from coordinate 66,045,322 downwards.
ATGGCAGTCATTCTGAAAGGTGTGAGGTGCTACCTCATTTTTGTTTTAATTTGCATCTCTCTGATGATTAGTGATGTTGAGCATTTCTTCATATGTCTCTTAGCCATTTGTATGTCCTGTTTGGAGAGGTATCTCTTTAGGTCCTCTGCCCAATTTTTAATTGGGTTCTTTGTCTTCCTTTTGTTGAGTTGTATGAGTACTCTATATATTTTGGAAATTAACCCCTTACCTGATGTATCATTGGCAATTATGCTCTCCCATATAGTGGGTTCCCTTTCCATTTTGATGGTTGTCTTTTTGTTGTGCAGAAGCTTTTCAGTTTGATGTAGTCCCATGTGTTCATTTTTTTTCTTTGTTTCTCTGGTCTTAGGCATTGTATCAGTGAAAATTTTGCTGCGTATGATGTCTGAAATTTTGTTGCCTACATTTAGTTATAGGATTTTTATGGATTCAGGAGTCACATTTAAGTTATGTCAACTTCTCTTTCTGGCACTGGAACCCTAAGCAGGGAGCTTGTTGTGGGACAGAGACCCCTCACTCCTATGGGAGGACTTTCCCAGCTGAGGTGCCCCTCCTGATTTTTATCTGCCACATGTGGGTGTGGGACCAGCAGGTCCTTACCTCCACCCCTCCTACCAGTCTGGATATGGTTGCTTCTTTAATTTTATAGTTGTAGAACTTTCATTCAGCTCTATTTAAGAAAGTTCTGAATGATGAATGTTCTGTAGTTTAGTTGTCATTTTGATGTGGTTGTATGAGGAGGTGAGTACAGTGTTTACTTACACCGCTATCTTGACCAGAAGTCTAGAGTAGGGACTTTGAATTGAAACTGAGAATCTGAATTTATTGGCTATAATACCAGTGTTGAATTCATGTAAGGAAGCCTTCATTGAATGCCTACTAGATACAGTGATGAATCCCTTTATACCAGTGATTTTCAACCAGTGTGCTGCAAGAATTTTTAAAACATGAAATACCTGACTATTTAGTCAGGAGCACTGACCTCTTTCCCCTAACATTATCAAGTAAAAAACATGACAGCCCACACAATAATAGACATCCTGTATGAATGAATAAAAATTATATCTATTTTTTTCGTATTGGCAAAAATATTTTTTTGATGTGCAGAATTTTAGTATTTAGTTTATGTGTGCATGAGATAAAGAAGGTTGAAAATTGCTGCTTTACACCATTTAATGTGTTAGATGCTCCTTTTGTTCACCTCTTTGACAAATAATCATCCTTATGTGATTGACAAGTTTGACTACAGACTTACTTGAGCTGTTTATCTGTATTCCAAGAATAAATAAACATTTAATGATAGCTTTTGATTATTGTTTTGCTGTGTGTGTGTGTGTGTGTGTGTGGGTGTGTGTGTTCGTGAATAGTGAATGCTCAACCAAATCTCACCAGTGAGAAAATTGGCCTTGAAAATTCAGTTGAGTTAAATTCAGTATGTACTTTGGGAGGACCATGAACCTTTTCAAACCACTGGAGTGCTAGTTAAAATCCTGTAGCAGGAATTTACAGGGTGCCATTATAGTTTAAAAGTTATCATTTTAATTTAACTCATGGAGTGAACTTGTTCTGTAACAAAATCTAACTGAAAGAAAATCATCATTGAAATTTCAACTACATTTTAAAAAAGCATTTCCATTATAGAAATTAAGATTGAAAAATATTTGAGTCAGTAACAAAAATAGGAATACAATTGTTTGTCTTTAATAACTGGGGTCTTTGATAAGTGGGTAGTTTCAACACTTCTTCCTAATAACTATTAACTTGAACCAGTCACTGAAATCTCTTGGCCTCAACTTCAACAAGTGAACAATTGCCTGCTCAATTAGAGGTTGCCATTTAAGTTATTCTATAATCCTGTGTGCATTAATAAAGATGATACAGAATGCTTTTTAAAATGCAACAGAAAGCTTTACTTTTCAGTGTGTTTCTGTACTTACTTTTCTTGCTGACCTAACATGAATCACTGCCTGTCTTGGCCTAAGAGAGTCTGTGAATTGGAGAGAAACACTCTCACCTGCATCCACTTCCTTTCACCTTTGGTTCCTTGAGAATATGTTGGATGCATAAAGTTTGCTCAGATTGTGTGTCATAGGCTACTTAAATAAAACAATTTTCCAAGAGCAGATCATTGTAGCATACTACATTTATGGCCACAAAGTTTTTACTCTGTTTAAAATCTTTGAGAGAGGCTTCTGTTTTATAACACAGATACACTCTTTGTGTCACTTTCAAGGTCCTTCAGAAGCTAACCACACATTATTTCTCTTCCGCAGTATGAACCTGCCATCCCAGTCAGCCCACTTATGCTCACAATCCTACAAATATCAGGTGCCCAAACTTCTCTTCTCACACTCACTCTTGCTGTTCTCTCTGATGTTTCACCCTCACTTAAGTCCTCATTATTTAAGGCCCAGCTCCACTTTCTCCTGTTTGAAAACTCTCTTAACTACTCCAGGCCTGAATGACATTCTCTTCTCATTGTTTTTGTTGTTAATGCTACCGAATTTTGTTCTTATTTGTCTAGATTGTTTGCTTTTATTTTATATTTTTTGTTCTTGCCTCCCCAGCTCAGTAGAGGCTTCTTGAGTGCAGAGGCAGTGTCACAGAGCTCTTCTGGATCCCCAGAAGCAAGACACACAAGTCTGTGCATATAGTTGGTACACAATAATGTTTGTTGACTGATTGATATTTCCCCACATGAATATTTTAAAGGCCAAATTTTCATAAATTTTAGGGAATTACAATAAATATTTGTTAAATGGATAAAATGAACAATGGATATATTTACTTGTTTATTTTCACCCTTCCCCCATCCTCATCCATAGCAAACCAATTGATTGTATGATTCTCAGGACAGGGATTTTCTTTTGTTAACTTTTGTATCTCCAGCACCTACACAAGTGCCTAAGTCATACTAAATGCCCAATAAATATCTGTAGAATTAATATTCAGCAAAATCACCCCACATATATTAAATGCAATGAGTCTTGTGACTCATTTTGTATTTTACTAATCTCAAATACTTGAACATTAAAAGACATGAATTGCCAAATGTGTTACATTTCCATTGTCTTCAAGTTTAAATCCAGTATTGGGTGAATGAAGATGTTTTACTGGCATGGGGACTTCTGTCCCATGTACATAAGCAAGCAGTTAACCTATACTGTTTAATAACAGCTATGTTTAGAATCTATATTTTAAGTTGTTCTTATATTAATTTGGATTAGTTAAAAATATTTAAATGACAGTTGTTAGCAAGTTCTTATAATTTTGTATACTATTTAAAAAGAGATAAACCTTTGGCCCTGCTGGTGTAGCTCAGTGGTTGAACGTCAACCCATGCACCAAGAAGTTGCTGGTTCAATTCCCAGTCAGGGCACATGCCCAGGTTGTGGGCCAAATCCCCAGTGAGGGGCATGCAGGAGGCAACCAATCAATATTCTCTCTGACTGATGTTTCTCTTTCTCTCTTCCTCTCTCTTCCTCTCCCTTCCTCTCTCTCTAAAATCAATAAAGAAAAAAAACATAAAAAAGAGACAAACCTTTAAAAAGATAACTTTTTTTTTCAAGTAATGGCATGCTCTTTATTAAATTCTGTGTTTTTAAATGTAGTAAATTTTATAAAAAGATATTTTATAAAAAGATATTTTCAACATGTAATGCATTTATTTTATTCTTAATTTTTAAAATTAATTTATTTATTTTTGTTACAGATGTTTCTTTTTTCCCCCCACTGATCCCCCCCCCACCCTGACCCCAGCTTTGTTGTCCATGACCTTTGTTCATGCATACATGCATATAAGTTCTGTGGTTTATCTCTCCCCCACCACCCCCTCTTCTGGGGGTTGTCAGTCTGTATCCCACTTCCACGTCTCTATGACTACCCCATTCCTCAGACTGTTATGTTCATTATATTCCGCAAATAAGTGAGATCATATGATACTTGTCTTTCTCTGTTTGGCTTGTTTGGCTTAGGATAATACTTTCCAATTCCCTCCATGTCGTCTCAAAGGATAAGAGATCTTTCTTTCTTACAGCTGCATAGTATTCTATTGTTTTTATGTACCACAGCTTTTTTATCCATTCATCTACTGATGGACATTTGGGCTGTTTCAAGATCTTAGCTATTGCAAATAGTGCTGCTATGAGCATGAGGTTACATATATTCTTTCTGATTGGTGTTTTAGGCTTCTTAGGATATATTTCTAGAAGTGGGATCACTGCGTCAAATGGAAGTTCAATTTTTAATTTTTTTGAGGTAACACCATATTGTTGTCAATACTGGCTACACCAGTCTGCATTCCCACCAGCAGTGTACTAGAGTCCCCTTTTCTCCACACCCTTGCCAACACTTGTTGTTGGATGATTTGTTGATGGCGGCCATTCTGACAGGTGTGATGTGATACCTCACTGTTGTTTTAATTTGCATCTCTCTGATGATTAGTGATGTTGAGCATTTCTTCATATGTCTCTTAGCCATTTGAACTTCTTTGACAAAAACCAGTCACATACATTGCTAAAGCTGTTTGAAAGAGACACTGTAGAACCTATCTGTATTTCTTTCTATCACCATATGTATGAACTAAGATGGGTCTTTTAATCATTGCAAAAAATTAAATAACTTATTTGCTTCTTGTAAAAGATATACTAAATTTAGGACTCTGGGAGTATTGTGGGAAAATGTAATTAAGCTTTTAAAAATATAATGAAAATGATTCTGCACATAGACAAAATATCCTTATTTTTACATTTTTTTTTTTCGGAGAGAAAACTCAGTTTTCCATAGGATGCCTGTGAAATCATGGTTTCCATCTGCAGTGCTAAGCACTTCTCATAGGCCTTAAATAACGAATATTAGTGGACCACTAACCCTAACAAGCAAGGGAGATAGAACCTAAAGCAAATACGAAAACTTGAAAGCTTTTAAACTTTGTTAGTCTGCCTATTCAAGCAGCATGTGGCAAGTGTGTCATATATTTGTAGAGCCAAAATAAATGGCCACAAGAAATTGCAAGGTAATACAGATAGAAGGAAAGTTTAAAATCGAAAGAAAGAAAACATTTGTTTTCATTGTTTATTCAGGAGGTTGATAAATGTATTTAAAGAAATGCCTCTTCATATATTCCTTTAGGTGCCAAATAATATTTTTGTGATCTTCTGGACCAGCCATCGGCAATGTTTCTGTTATATGCTGGTTTGTGGAGAGAAAGCAAAAGAAAGGAGGAGACAAGGAAAATGTAGGAAATGTGGGCAAAAGTAGCTGCTAGCAAACACCAATCAGAAAGAATATATGTACCCCCATGGTTGTAGCAGCACTATTTACAATCGCTAAGATCTGGAAATAGCCCAAGTGTCCACCAGTAGACGAATGGATAAAAAAGCTGTGGTACATATACACAATGGAGTACTATGCAGCGGTAAGAAAGAAAGATCTCTTATCCTTTGTGAGGACATGGAGGGACCTGGAAAGTATTATCCTAAGCCAAACAAGCCAAACAGAGAAAGACAAGTATCATATGATCTCACTTATTTGTGGAATATAATGAACATAACAGTTTGAGGAATGGGGTAGTTCCAGAGACGCGGAAGCAGGGTACAGACTGACAATCCCCTAAAGAGGTGGGAGGTGGGGGAGGGATGAACCACAGAACTTATATGCATGTATACATGAACAGTGGACATGGACAAAAATCTGGGGAAAGGGCAGGGAGGGAGGGAGAGGGGGGAATCAGTGGGGGAAAAAGGAGAAACATCTGTAACAAAAATTAATCAATAAAAAAAAAAAAGTAGCTGCTAGCAGTTGCCGTGCAAACAGCTCTGGAACAAGCTACTATTTCCAGTAGATAAGTAGAAAATATTTATTCTTTTGTTTTACCAAGACTTCCATGACAAAAGTTGTGAATCTTTAAAAAAAATAAAAAATAAAGGAGATATATATATATATCTCCTCCTTTTTAAAAAAGAAGCACTTAATGAATCCAGTGTGTATGTACTTTTAGAGTAAAAACTTGTATATTTCCTTATGTTATGGCTTATTAAGAATTCTTATAGGTGAACATTAATTAAAAGTCAAAATTAACTTTCATTTTCAAGGAAGAATGCTTTGGAAATGTTTATATGACTCAAAGTGAAGTCTCCTTCACCCCATGCCCAGTTCAGTTTCATGACACTGATTTTTAAACAAAACATTTCAAAGATTAACCTACTATCCAAAGATATAGGCAGAAATTATTTGGGTATTCCACTTTTTTTTTTACTCTAAATACAGGATAATCTGCTGCTGTCAAATGAGCAGGGACAGATTATTTGTTATGGAACCTGAATGCTCTACAGATCAAGAATTCCAGGTATTAACATTTCAATTTAAAAGCTAGAATTGTGAGGAAATAATCAACTTTACAGGTCTAATAGATTCAAAACTGACAGAGGTGGCCAAAGTTCTTCCAGCCTCGAAGGTGCTCATCTGACAATACTTCTTGTTAGTGTGGTACAACAGAAGGGTTAATGTTGAATTATCATTTAATCTTTGACTTTTCAAAATAAGAATCCTAGCGAATGCTATAACATTCTAACTTTCAATGAGAAGATAGAGCTAACAAAACTGAGTAAGATATGATCTCTACCCTGAAGGAATTTACAATCTAATAACAGAGAAAAGCTAAGGGCTATAATGGAAGAAGGTGATACATGCCATAGGGGATACAGTATTTGTGACATGCTTAAGAGGGTGGGCTCTGAATTCAGACTACTTGGGTTTGAGCCATGGTTTGATCATTTACCAGTGACATGAAAATGTGCAAGTTCAAATTACTAAACCTCTATCCACCTCTGTTTCCCAATCTTTTAAATGGGAGCAGTACTGCACTCTCCAAGAGGGATCTGGTGAGCATTAAAACTTCATGCAATTCTAAGATATTCCTTTTGGTTACTATGCTAAGGTGTTTGAATGTGTGTTTAAGGGTGTTCTTAAGTCATAGTAGCTGGTGTACCATTCATGGTGATTTAGATGCTGATGTTGAAGTTAGAGTACCAGTGTGTGCTTCTAGAACTTTATTAACTCTCATAAACACTTTGCTTCTCTGTGTCTTGTTTCTCCTCTACTTAAATGAGCAAAGGAAGTTCCATGACAGCAGTGACCTTACCAGTCTTATTTAACATCTAAAACAGTGCTTGGCACATAGTAGATGATAGATAAATGTTGGTGCAGCACAACTCGGGGATATTATGAAGATGGTGATACCACAGACATTAATGTAATTTTGAGAAAAAATAATGGGTACTACCACAAACATGACTGGATTTTCTTGTTTAAGATTCCCAAGAGAGATAATAGATAAGAAATGACCTCTATTACAGTTCCCTGCTGGGATTTAATCATGAATTTGGAGTCAGAGGATCTTGCCTCAACTTGTGGCTCTACCACTTAAGGCTTTGTAACCTCAGATAAGTAACCTCTATGAGCTTTCTTCATCAGTATTTTGGGGTTACCACCCTTGCTTTAGAGTATTTTTTAGAGCCCCAATGATGAGTGAAATAAAAGCTCTTGTAAATTGCAAATACTATAGAAGTACAAATGTGCCAAGCAATGGTAACTTTATGTTCTACAATAGAGGACCACAAATCATAAAAAAGCAAAACTGTATTCCTATTACTCAAGTCTAAGGTAATGAAGATAAAGATGTATTGTCCCTCAAAATTGATCTTATTTAAAATACAGAGAAAAATGGACACACTCCCTGTTTCTTAAACACAGACAAGCAGAGCTGCATGAGAGAAATTATTTTCATTGTCACAACAGTTACCTTTAGTTGTTGCATCTAGCTTTTTATATGCCAGCTCCAAAAATAGTTCCAGTCTAAAGGCAGTGTTTTGAGGATTTGGCAAGGGACCCAGCAAAGGTTACAGGCCGAGTTAAGAAAACAAATATGAAAATTCCTTCTTCACTTACTATCTTACATAAATTGCATGGCCAGAGTCCATTTTCTGTTTACATTTTCATTTGTAAAAGTTCAAAATTTAATTTATTTATTATTTATTATCTGTTTCTATACTTCATGAAACCCTGTAGAAAAATATTTCTCCAGTCTGTTTGTATTTTGAGCAAATTACACACACACACACACACAGTTACACACACACACACATACACAAACACTCTTTTTCTTTCAAATGTGTTTGGGCAGCCTATATAATTTAGTTGTCAAAATTTTCTTTAAATATACACTTATTACCTCAGAATATACACATTTACAGTATTTTCCATTATACACTAAGTCAGTTACAGTACGGGACTTAATGTACTTTGTTTTTTTTATTTATGTTTATTGTTGAAAGTATTATAGATATCCCCTCCTTTTCCCTCACTGACCACTTCCTCCCATTCCAACCACCCCCTGACTCCCATCCCAGACTTCACTGCACTGTTGTCTGTGTTCATTGGTTATGCATATGTGCATATAAGTTCTTTGGTTTATCTCTTCCCACCTCCTTTCCCCTTTCCTCTGAAGTTCCACAGTGTGTTCCCTGCTTCCATGTCTTTGGATCTATCTTGTTCATCAATTTATTTTGTTCATTAGATTCCCCATATAAGTGAGAAATAAGCCAGTAAGAGAAAGACAAGTGTCACATGATCTCATGTACAAGTGGAATTTAATGTACTCTTTAAATTCAGTTTAGCAGCGCTAATTACAAGAATTTGTGTCTAAGGAAAATCTAAGAAAAATAGGTATAGCCAATGTCATCAATCATGAAGCTTTATTTATGTCTGTTTTTTTTTTTCATGTCTCTGTAGACTTTTAAAAATATAATAACATTATTAATATAAAATACATGTACTATTCAATTTACCCACTTAAAGAGTACAAAGTAGTGCCCTGGCCGGTTTGGTTCAGCGGTTAGAGCATCGGCCTGCGGTCCGAGAGACCCGGGTTCTGTTCCCGCTAAGGGCGCATACCTCGGTTGCAGTTTGTCCCCAGCCCTGGTCGGTTGTGCGGGTGGCAGCCACTCGATGTGTCCCTTTCACATCGATGTTTTTCTCTCTCTCTCTGTTCCTCTCTCTCCCTCCCACTCTACCTGAACAAAGGATGGAAAAATGTCCTCGGATGAGGATAAAAAAAAAAAAAAAAAAAAAAAGAGTACAAAGTAGTAAATGGGACCATTATCACTATCTAATTCGAGAATCATTTTTTCTTACAATATTTATTAATTTATTTCTGTTACAGATGTTTCTCCTTTATCCCCCCTAGACACCCACCTCCTGATCCCACCTCTCCGAGCATTGTTGTCTATGTTCATTAGTTATGCATACACGCATACAAATTCTTTATCTCATTCTTCTTCCCTACCCCCCTCGCCCCTCTTCTCTGAGGTTTGTCAGTCTGAACCTTACTCCCTTCTGTATCTCTGGGTCTATTTTCTTCATCAGTTTATTTTATTCATTATATTCCACAGGTAAGTGCCATCATGTGGTATTTGTCTTTCTCTGATTGACTTATTTTGCTTAGCATAATACTCTCCAGGTCCCTCCTATGTCCTCTCAAAGGATAAGAAATCTCTCTTTCTTACAGCTGCATAGTGTATATGTACCACAGCTTTTTTATCCACTCATTGATTGATGGACACTTGGGCTGTTCCCAGATCTTAGCCATTGTAAATAGTCCTGCTATGAATATAGGGGTACATATATTCTTTCTGATTGGTGTTTCAGGCTTCTTAGTGTATATTCCTAGAAGTGGGATCACTGGGTCAAATGGCAATTCAATTTTTAATTTTTTGAGGAAGCACCATATTGTTTGCCATAATGGCTTCACAAATCTGCATTCCCATCAGCAGTGTACTAGAGTCCCCTTTTCTTCCCACCCTCCCCAGCACTTGACATTTGATGATTTGTTGATGGCAGCCATTCTGGCAGGTGTGCAGTGATACCTCATAGGTGTTTTAATTTTCATTTCTCTGCTGATAAGTGATGTTGAGCATTATTTCATATGTCCCTTGGCCATTTATTTGTAAGTTCTTCTTGGAGAGGTGTCTACTTAAGTCCTTTTCCTATTCTGTAATTGGATTGTCTTCTTTTCTTGAGTTGTGTGAGTATTCTATATATTTTGGAAGTTAACCCCTTATCTGATGTATTGTTGACAATTATGCTCTCCCTTATAGTGGGTACCCTTTCCATTTTGATGGTTGTTTCCTTTGCTGTGCAGAAGCTTTTGAGTTTGATGTAGTCCCATGTGTTCATTTTTTTCCTTTGTTTCTCTTGCCTTAGGCATTGTATCTGTGAAAATTCTGCTGCGTGTGATTTGTGAAATTTTGTTGCCTATATTTTCTTCTAGGATTTTTATGGATTCACAAGTCACATTTGACTCTTTTATCGATTTTGTTTTTCTTGTGTATGGTGTAAGTTAGTGGTGTAGCTTCATGTTTTTACATGTAGCTGTCTAATTTTCCCAACACCATTTATTGAAGAGGATGTCTTTACTCCACTGTATGCTCTTGCCCCCTTTACCTAATATTAATTGAGCATAATGTCTTGGGACAATTTCCAGTTTCTCTGTTCTGTTCCATTGATTTGTATGCCGGTTCTTGTGCCAGTACCAGGCTGTTTTGATTACAGTGGCTTTGTAGTATAACCTGATATCAGGTATTGTGATCCCTCCCACTTCGTTCTTTTTCAAGATCACTGTGGCTATTCAGGGTCTTTTTTGGTTCCATATAAACTTTTGATGTATTTGTTCTAGTTCTTGAAATATGTCGTTGGTATTTTAATGGGGATTGCATTGAATCTATAGATTGCTTTGGGTAGTATGGACATTTTAATGATGTTAATTCTTCCAATCCATGAACAAGGTATATGCATCCAGTTTTCTATATCTTCCTCTATTTCTTTTTTCAGTGACCTGTTGTTTTTCTACAAATGGGTCCTTCACTTCTATGGTTAAGTTCATTCCTAGGTATCTTAATTATTTTGGCACAATAGTAAATGGGACGTTTTTGTTTCTCTTTCTGTGTGTTCATTATTGGTGTATAAGAATGCTGTCTATTCCTTGATGTTAATTTTGTACCCTGCTACTTTGCCACATTTGTTTATTAAATCTAGTAGATTTTTTATGGAGTCTTTGCAGTTTTCTATGTACAATATCATGTCATCTGCAAATAATGATGGTTTCACTTCCTCCTTTCCAATTTGGATCTTATTTATTTATTTATTTATTTATTTATTTATTTATTTATTTATTTTTTATGTCTAATTGCTGTGACTAAGACTTCCAGTACTATGTTAAATGAGAGAGGCAAAAATGGGCATCCCTGTCTTGTTCCTGTTCTTAAAGGAAATGCTATTAGTTTTTGCCCATTGAGTATGACATTGGCTGTAGGTTTTTCATATATGGCCTTTGTAATGTCGAAATATGATCCATCTATTCCCACATTGCTGAGGTTTTTTTTTATCAGAAATCGGTACTGGATTTTGTCAATTTTTTTTCAGCATTTATTGATATGATCATGTGGTTCTTATCTTTCATTTTGTTTATGTGGTGTATCATATTTGTTAATTTGCAAATATTGTACCAGCCTTGCATTCCTGGGTTGAATTCCACTTGGTCATGGTGAATAATTTTTTAATATATTGCTGAATCAGATTTGAAAATATTTTGTTAAGGATTTTGTCATCTATGTTCATCAGGGATATTGGCCTATAGTTTTCTTTCTTTATAGTGTCTTTAGCTGGTTTTGGAATTAGAATTATGCTGGCCTCATAAAACGAGTTTGGAAGTCTCCCTTCTTATTCAATTTTTTTTTTTTTATTAATTTGAGGAGAATTGGTGTTAGTTCTTCTTTGAATATTCAGTAACACTCCTCTGAGAAGCTGTCCAGGCCCTGGCATTTGTTTGCTGGGAGATTCTTGATTGCTTCTTCAATTTTCTTAGTTGTTATTGGTCTGTTCAAGTTTTCTATCTCTTCCTTGTTCAGTTTTGGGAGACTATGTGTTTTTAGAAATTTGTGCATTTTGCCTTGTTTGTTCAATTTGTTGGCTTATAATTGTTCATAGTATTTATTAATGATCCTTTGTGTTTCTGTGGTGTCATTTGTTACTTTTCCTCTTTCATTTCTGATTTTTTTTCTTGAGTCCTCTCTCTTTATATCTTGATGAGTCCAGATAAGGGTCCATCAATCTTGTTTATTTTTTCAGACAACCAGATCTTGGTTTCATTGGTATTTTGAATTGATTCTTTAGTCTCTATGTGTTTTTGTTTTTATCCTCACCTGAGGACATTTTTGCATTTACCTTCAGATAGAGCAGGAGGAAAAGAGAGAGAGAGAGAGAGAAACATCGATGTGGGAGAGACACATCTACTGGTTGCCACCCACATGACCCCAACCAGGGCCGGGGTTGAACTGCAACCAAGGTAAGTGCCCTAAGTGGGAACTGAAACTGGGACTCTCTGGTCCACGGGCTGATGCTCTAACCACTGAACCAAACCAGCCAGGGCTCTTTGTTGTTTATTTGTGCTCTGACCTTAACTATTTCTTTTCTTCTACTTTCTATGGGGTTTTCTTTGCATTTGCTTTCCAGTTCTTTAAGTTGTGAGGTTAGATAGTCAATTAGAAATTTTTCTTGTTTCTTATGGTAGGCCTGTACTGCTATGAACTTCCCTCTGAGTACTGCCTTTACTGCATCCCATAGAATTTGTGTTGTTGTGTTTTCATTTTCATTGGTTTCCAAGAAGTTTTTAATTTCTTCCTTGATCACCTCGGTAACCCATTTATTGTTTAATAGCATGCTATTTAGCCTCCATATGTTTAAATGTTTTTGTTGTGATTGATTTCTACTTTCATGCCACTGTGATCTGAGAAGATGCTTGATATAATTTCAATCTTCTTGAACTGGTAGAGACTTAGTTTGTGTCCTAACATGTGGTCTATCTTTGAGAATGTCCCATGTGCACTTGAGAAGAACGTGAATTCTGCAGTTTTGGGGTGTAGATATCTATTAAATCCATTTTACCTACTTCATCATTTAGAGTCTCTGTTTCCTTATTAATTTTTTGTCTAGAGGATCTATCCAGTGATGTCAGCAGGGTGTTGAAGTCTCTTGCTATGTTTATATTGTTGTCTATTTCTCCTTTGAAGTCCTCCAAAAGTTTTAAAATGTATTTTGGTGCTCCTATGTTGGATGCATATATGTTTACCAAGGTTATAACTTCCTGTTGGATAGATGGTTTCAATATTATGCAATGTTGTTTTTTTTTTTGGTCTCTACTTATTGCCTTCATTTTGAAGTCTGTTTTATCAGATATGAGTATCACTACCCCATATCTTTTTTCTTTTCTGTTTTTTTTGGAATATTTTTTCCATCTCTTCACTTTTAACCTATGTGAGTCTTTTGTTGTGAGGTGGGTCTCTTATAAACAACACATATATGATTCATGCTTTTTTTTTTTTATTCAATCAGTTACTCTGTCTTTTGATGGTAGACTTTAATCCATTTACATTTAAAGTGATTGTTGGTATGTACTTATTTATTGTCATTTTTTGTATATTGTTGTTCTATTTTTCTTCTTATTTCTTCTACTAATTACAGTAGTCCTTTTTACCATATCTTGCAGTGCTGGTTTGGTGCTAATATATTCCCTTAGCATTATTTATTTATTTATTTATTTTTGTCTGGGAAGCTTTTTATTTGACCTTCTATTTTGAATGCTAGCCTTGCTGAGTAGAGCAGTCTTGGATTCAGATCCTTGTTTTCCATGACCTTGATTACTTCATGCCATTCCCTTCTGACCTTTGTGTTTCTGTTGAGAAGTCAGCTGATAGCCTTATGGGGGGGTTCCTTTGTAGGTAACCTGTTGCTTATCTCTTGTTGCCTTTAAGATTCTCTCTTTGTCTTTAATTTTTGTCATTTTAAATATTATGTGTCTTGGTGTGGGCCTCTTTGGGTTCTTCTTACTTTGGGCTCTCTGTGCTTCTCATACTTATAAGCCTTTTTCCCTCATCAAGTTACAAAAGTGTTCTGTCTTTATTTTTATATATATATATTATCTAACCCTTGTTCATTTTCTTCTTCTGGAACTTTAGTCATATGTATGTTGCTTAATTTCCAGTTGTCCTACAGTTCTCTTAAGCTGTCTTCCTGTTTTTATTTTATTTTTTAATTAATTTTTAAAATTTTTATCACAGATATTTCTCCTTTCCCCCCAGACATCCCGCTCCCTAACCCGCCTGCTCCCCAAGCATTGTTGTCTATGTCTATTGGTTACATATACATGCATGTAAGCTCTTTGGTTTATTTCATCACTTCCCCCGACCCTCCTCCTCTGAAGTTGTCAGTCTGAATGGTACTCCTATCTATGTCTCTGGTCTATTTTGTCCATCAGCTCTTTTGTGTGTCTTCTTATTTTTTAATTGTTTTTTCTTTTTGGTTCTCTGAATGGGTGATGTGTTCTACCCTGTCTTTTAATTCTCTGATCCAGTCCTCAGCTTTCTCTACTCTGCTGGTTATTTCTTCCAGTGTGATCTTTATTTCTGCTATGTCATTCTTCATTCCTGCTTGGTGGTTTTCATTTCCAGTTGGTCAATTTTCAATGTTTCTATATCTTTACTCATGTTCTTGAGTTCTTGATTCATGTTGGTGAGCTTCCTCATTATCATCACTCTGAAGTCTACCACTGATAACTTGCTTAACTGCATTTCATTTATCTGTTCTTTGGTAGAGTTCTCTTTTTCTTTCATTTGGGTTTTGTTTCTTTGTTTCATCATTTTGTCTGTCTCAGTGGATTTTTGCACCTGCCAAAATGTGCCTGTGGGTGTTGGTATTCTGCTGGTTGTGCCTCCCTCTACTGTGTTCAGATGAGTGTGGGAGGACCAACATTAAAAAACACTGTCAAGTCTTACTTCCCTGGGTATATTTGCAAGCCCAGGAAAGATTAAGTTATCCTGAAGCTTTTTGCCTAGAGGCTATAAGTCTCAGTTACTTGTTGAGTCTTGTGTTATAGCCCTCAACTGAATGAAAAATCCCTCTGGTGTTCATGGTAAGTTGATTTCCAGTGGGTGGTTCAGATGCTTGCTGGCTGTTAATGAGCTTCAATTTGCATTTCTCTTTCCTGGCTGGGTGGTGTCAAATTATTGAGGGAAGAGCTGCTGCTTCTCCCTGGAGCTCTTTGAGTAAGATGCCTACCATTCGGTGGGGGAATGATATAGCACAAAACTCCCATTGTTATTCCAACTCTCCAAGCTCCCAAGTCTCCACAGAGTTCCAGTCCAGTCTGCCCTCCCTCTGCCAGAGTCCAAGGTGAGTGGCTGTAGCTAATTTAGTGTGCTGTCCTGGGCCTCTGTGCTGTGGAGCTGGCTTGGGATTTTAACCCTGAGGCAGCTGCCTCAGGGTTAAACAGCTGCTGTCTGTGGGCTCCCATCCCACCCTCTCATGCCTCCACAGTTTCTACCAGGTTCCATTTAGTGTTGTCTTTATGTCCCTAGTTATTGCATCCTCTCCGGTTGCTTTTCTGTTTTGTTTGTTTGTTTGTTTTCCCTGATGATTTGTCTTTATTTTATTTGTAATTCTAGTTTGGTACTGGGAGATGGTCTGTGTAGATTCTATACACTCCACCGCCATTTTGGAATTTAGTTCCAGAATATTGCCATGATCTCCAAGGAGACTGCATACCATTAAGTTGTAATTCTACTTTGTCCCCTTGCCCAGGCGCTCACAAGCACTAATTTGCTTTCTGACTCTATGGATTGCTTAGTCTGGATATAAATATAAATTGAACCATGCAATATACGGCCCTTGTGACTGGCTTCTTCCATTTAACATAATGTTTTTGAGGTTCATTCATGTTGTAGCATCTATCAACATTTCATTCCTTTTGATGGTGGAATAATATTACATTTTGTGGATATGGCACATTTTGTGTATCTATTCATTTGTTGAGAGAAACTCTGGCTTTTCTTCTATTTTTTGACTATTGTGAATAGTGCTGCTGTGAACATGACTGTATAAATATCTCTTTGAGACCCTGCTTTCAATTATTTCAAGTATACACCTAGGAATAGAAGTGCTAGGTCATAAAGTAACTGTTTAACATTTTCAGGAAGTGTCAGACTGTTTTCCACAGCAGCTACACTATTTTATATTCCCACCAGCAGTGTAGGACAGCTCAAATTTCTTCTCCATTTTTTCTTTTATTATAGCTATCTTGAAGAGTATATATATATATTTTCCCCCAAGAGGTCATGAGGTCATTTGCATGGCAACCTTAGTTCTCTAGAACATGCTTCTGCATGGAACATATTGTGAAATGACCCCTAAATAAATAAGAGAAGTCATAGACCTTCTGCATGAAAGCCCTGCACTTTGTTGCCTGAGGGCCCTCATTGACTGAGTAACTAACTCTTATTCAACATTTATGATCGGCTATTACAGAATGCTATCATGTTGACAGTCCACTGTGACAAGTAAGAGCACAAGTCTAAACCCTACAATGTACACCTAAAATTAATATAAAATAACACTGAATGTAAACGGTAACTGAAAAATAAAATTTTAAATAAATAAATATATTTTAAAGTAAAAAAAAAATAGAAGTGACAAATATCAAGTTGTCACTGAAGAAGAAGCACTATGATACTTCCCAGGACATTTATGACTCTAAGTGTTCAACCAGAGGGCAAATTGTATTCAATACTTTTTATAAAGCCAACGCTACATATAGTACATTTTAGAAAAAATTTTATGAAGAATGGAATTAAAAGCAAAACAAGGAAAAATGGCGGCAGAGTGAACGGAGCTACACAAACCGTCTCCCAGAACCAAACTGGAATGACAACTATAACACAGACAAATCGACAGGAAAAAGCAACAGAAAAGCAGCTTGGAGGACCATATAATGAGGGACACTGACTCCATCCCGGTAGGATTGCGAAGGCGCCAGACGGGGGCTGGGAGCCCAGGGTCGGCAGCTGGGCAGCTCGGCAGCTCGGCAGCGGACTTAGCTGGGAGAAGTGCCCTCGGGTTACACTCCCAGGTGGCTCCACAGCGCAGCCGGGACAGAGGCTGAAACAGCCACAGCCACTCACCTTGGGCTCCGGCGGAGGGAGGGCAGACTGGACCGGAACTGTGTCGGGACACTCGGGATCTGGAGGCCGCTCAGAGCTTTGGTTGAGTGCAGCCACCCAGGACTGTGGCCACATTGCTCCTTCACAGAGCTCTGAGAGAAGCAGCAGCCCGTCCCTTGGAGATCCAAACCCACCCTGTGGGCCATTGAAGTGCTAATTGAGGCTCACTAACGACCAGCATCTGCCCCAACCGCGGGAAATCCCCTTCTGCTAAGCACCTGAGGGAGCTTTTCAATCAACTGACAACCCAAAACTCATCAAGTAACCTAGACTGCTAGCTTCCAGGCAGAAAGCTAGAGGATAACAGTACCTTTTGGGCTGGCAACTTTAACCAGGAAAGTAAGACTTGACAGTGGTGTTCAACGTGGGTCCTCCCTCGCTCATCTAAACACAGGAGAGGGAGCCACAAACAGCAGAACACCAACACCCACAGGGAAAACTTGACAGGCTCCAAAGCCCACAGTGATAGCCAAAATGGTGAAACACAGAAACAGAAGCCAAATTAAAGAGCAAGACACCTCCACCGAAGATGAGATCAATGTGGAGCAATTAGGCATGTTAACAGAGCTAGAATTCAGAGCCATGATCTTGAGGAAGCTGAACAGCATGAGGAAGGACATAGAGACACTGAAAATAAGCCAATTGGAAATTAAAAACCAACAAGAAGAGAAAAAAATGATATATCAAAAATGAAAAACACATTGGAAGGTTTAAAAAGCAGAGTAGAGGAAGCTGCGGACCGGATCAGTGAATTAGAAGACAGGGTAGAAAAAAATCAACCAATCAGAAAACAAAAGGAAAAAACTATTAAAAAACAGGAAGACAGCTTAAGAGAACTATGGGACAACTGGAAACGTAATAATATTCACATCATAGGAGTCCCCGAAGAAGAAGAAAATGAGCAAGGGATAGAGAATATATTCAAAAAAATAGTGAGAGAAAACTTCCCTAATTTGGTGAGGGAAGAAGGCATTCAAGTTCAAGAAGCACAGAGAGTCCCAAGTAAGAAGAACCCAAACAGGCCCACACCAAGACACATAGTAATTAAAATGCCACAAATTAAAGACAAAGAGAGAATCCAAAAAGCAGCAAGAGATAAGCAACAGGTTACCTACAAAGGGAACCCCATAAGGCTCTCAGCTGACTTCTCACAAGAAACACTACAGGCCAGAAGAGAGTGGCATGAAGTAATCAAAGTCATGAAAAACAAGAATCTGAATCCAAGACTACTCTACCCAGCAAGGCTATCATTCAAAATAGAAGGTCAAATAAAGAGCTTCCCAGACAAAAAAAGGCTAAGGGAATACATTAGCACCAAACCAGCACTGCAAGAAATGTTAAAAGGACTGCTGTAATTAGCAGTAGAAATGGGAAGAAAAATAGAACCACACTAAACAAAAATGGCAATAAATAAGTACATATCAATAATCACCTTAAACGTAAATGGATTGAATGCTCCCATAAAAAGACACAGAGTAGCTGATTGGATAAGAAAGCATGACTCATCTATATGTTGTTTACAAGAGACCCACCTCTCAACAAAAGACTCACATAGGTTGAAAGTGAAGGGATGGAAAAAAATTTTCCAAGCAAATGGAAAGCAAAAAAAAGCTGGGGTAGCAATTCTCATATCTGATAAAATAGATTTCAAAATGAAGACCATAACTAGAGACAAAGACGGCCACTACATAATATTGAAAGGATCTATCCAACAGGAAAATATAACCTTGATAAACATATATACACCCAATATAGGAGCACCAAAATATATTAAAAATCTTCTGGAGGACTTCCAAGGAGAAATCGACAACAATACAATCATAGCAGGGGACTTCAACACCCCGTTAAGAGCACTGGATAGATCCTCTAGGCAAAAAATTAGCAAGGAAACAGAGATTCTAAATGAAGCACTAGACCAAATGGATTTAATAGATATCTACAGAGAATTACACCCCAAAACTACAGAATACACATTCTTCTCAAGTGCACATGGGACATTCTCAAAGATAGAACACATGATAGGACACAAACTAAATCTCTACAAGTTCAAGAAGATTGAAATCATATCAAGCATCTTCTCAGATCACAATGGCATGAAACTAGAAATCAATTGCAACAAGGACATGCAAAGACATTTCAAAACATGGAGGCTAAATAGCATGTTACTAAACAATGAATGGGTCAACGAGGAGATCAAGGAAGAAATTAAAAACTTCCTGGAAACCAATAAAAATGAACACACAACAACACAAAATCTATGGGATGCAGCGAAAGCAGTTCTGAGAGGGAAGTTCATAGCACTCCAGGCCTACCTCAAAAAACAAGAAAACTTTCTAATTGACTGTCTAACCTCAAAATTTAAAGAATTAGAAAGCAAACAAAAAGAAAACCCCAGAGCAAGTAGAAGGAAGGAAATAGTAAAGATCAGAGCAGAAATAAATGACATAGAGACCAAAAAAAACAATTCAAAGGATCAATGAAACAAAGAGCTGGTTTTTCTAAAAGATAAACAAGATTGATGGACCCTTAGCTAGACTCACCAAGAAACAAAGAGAGAGAACCCAAATACACAAAATCAGAAATGAAAGAGGAGAAGTAACAACCAACACCACGGAAATACAAAAAGATCATTAACAACTTCTATGAACAACTATATGGCAACAAATTCGACAATCTAAGCGAAATGGACAAATTTCTAGAAACACACAGTCTCCCAAAACTATTCCCGGAAGAGATAGAAAACTTGAACAGACCAATAACAACTAAGGAAATTGAAGAGGTATTCAAGACTCTCCCAGCAAACAAAAGCCCAGGCCCAGATGGCTTCACGAGGGAGTTTTACCGAATATTCAAAAAAGAACTAACACCCATTCTCCTCAAACTATTTCAAAAAATTCAAGAAGAAGGAAGACTTCCAAACACGTTCTATGAGGCCAGCATAATTCTAATTCCAAAACCAGAAAAAGACACTGCGAAGAAAGAAAACTACAGGCCAATATCCCTGATGAACATAGACGCCAAAATCCTGAACAAAATATTAGCAAATCGGATCCAGAAATACATCAAAAAAATTATTCACCATGACCACGTGGGATTCATTCCAGGGATGCAAGGCTGGTACAATATTCACAAATCAATAAACGTGATACACCACATAAACAAAATGAAGAATAAAAACCACATGATCATATCAATAGACGCTGAAAAAGCATTAGACAAAATCCAGCATCCATTTCTGATAAAAACGCTCAGCAATGTAGGAATAGAGGGATCATATCTCGACATAATAAAGGCCATATATGAAAGACCTACAGCCAACATCATACTCAATGGACAAAAACTAAAAACATTTCCATTAAGAACAGGAAAAGACAGGGATGTCCACTTTCGCCACTCTTATTTAACATTGTACTGGAAGTCTTAGCCACAGCAATCAGACATGAAGAAAAAATAAAAGGGATCCAAATTGGAAAGGAGGAAGTGAAACTGTCATTATTTGCAGATGACATGATACTATACATAGAAAACCCTAAAGACTCCATCAAAAATCTATTAGACTTAACTAATGAATTTGGCAAAGTAGCAGGATACAAAATTAACGTCAAGAAATTGACGGCATTCTTGTACACCAATGATGAACTCACAGAAAGAGAAACTGAAAAAACGATCCCATTTACCATCGTGGCAAAAAAATTAAGATACCTAGGAATAAACTTAACCAAAGAAGTAAAGGACCTATTTGCACAAAACTACAGGTCATTGAAAAAAGAAATAGAGGAAGATATAAAAAAGTGGAAGCACATACCCTGTTCATGGATTGGAAGAATTAACATCATTAAAATGTCCATACTACCCAAAGCAATCAATAGATTCAATGCAATCCCCATCAAAATAGCAACGACATATTTCATAGAACTAGAACAAATACTTCAAAAGTTCATATGGAACCAAAAAAGACCCCGAATAGCCACAGCAACCTTGAAAAAGAAGAACAAAGTAGGTGGGATCACAATACCAGATATCAGGTTAAACTACAAAGCGACTGTAACCAAAACAGCCTGGTACTAGCACAAGAACAGGCATATAGACCAGTGGAACAGAACTGAAAACCCAGAAATGGACCCAAGGCAATACGCTCAATTAATATTCGACAAAGGTGGCAAGAGCATACAGTGGAGTAAAAACAGCCTCTTTAATAAATGGTGTTGGGAAAATTGGACAGCTACATGCAAAAAAATGAACCTAGACCATCAACTTACACCATACACAAAAATAAACTCAAAATGGATAAAAGACTTAAATGTGACCCGTGAATCCATAAAAATTCTAGAGGAAAATGTAGGCAACAAAATTTCGCACATTATACGGAGCAGAATTTTCACTGATATATCACCTAAGGCAACAGAAATAAAGGAGAAAATGAACACATGGGACTACATTAAACTAAAAAGCTTCTGCACAGCAAAAGAAACAATCATCAAAATGGAAAGGCAACCCACTATATGGGAGAACATCATTGCCAATGATGTATCAGATAAGGGGTTAATTTCCAATATATATAGAGTGTTCCTACAACTCAACAAAAGGAAGACAAAGAACCCAATTAAAAAATGGGCAGAGGAGCTGAATAGACACCTCTCCAAACAGGACATACAAATGGCCAAAAGACATATGAAGAAATGCTCAACATCACTAATCATCAGAGAGATGCAAATTAAAACAACTATGAGGTATCACCTCACACCTGTCAGAATCGCCGCCATCAACAAATCATCAAACAACAAGTGTTGGCGAGGGTGTGGAGAAAAGGGGACTCTAATACACTGCTGGTGGGAATGGAGACTGGTGCAGCCGCTATGGAAAACAATATGGTTCTACCTCAAAAAATTAAAAATTGAACTTCCATTTGACCCAGTGATCCCACTGCTGGGAATATACCCTAAGAAGCCTGAAACACCAATCAGGAAGAATATATGTACCCCCATGTTCATAGCAGCACTATTTACAATAGCTAAGATCTGGAAACAGCACAAGTGTCCACCAGTAGATGAATGGATAAAAAAGCTGTGGTACATATACACAATGGAGTACTATGCAGCGGTAAGAAAGAAAGATCTCTTATCCTTTGAGACGACATGGAGGGACCTGGAAAGTATTATCCTAAGTGAAAGAAGCCAAGCAGAAAAAGACAAGTACCACATGATCTCACTCATGTATGGAATATAATGAACATAACAGTCTGAGGAATACAGTAGACCCAGAAACATGGAAGTAGGGCACAGACTGACATTCCTCAGAAGAGGGGGTGGGAGGGTGGGGGGTGGGAAGAGATAAACCACAGAACTTATATGCATGTATGCATGACCAATGGACATGGACAACTAAGCCGGGGATGGGGCAGAGGTGGGGTGGTGTGAGGGGTGCCAATGGGGTAAAAAGGTAAAATATCTGTAACAAAAAAATAAATAAAAATATGCATAAAAAAAAAAAAAAAGAATGACTCAGTGGACTTCCAGTCAAGATGGTGGTATAGGTAAACAGTATCGCATCCTCCCACAACCACATCAAAGTTTCAACTAAACTACAGAACAACCATCATTTAAAACTGCCTGAAATCCAGCTGAAGTCCTACAACTATGGATTTAAAGCAGCAGCTGCATCGAGACTGGTAGGAAGGTAGAGGTGGACTGGCTGGTCCCACACCCACATGTGGCGGATAAAAATCAGGAGGATACCTTGGCTGGGAAGGTCCTCCCTGAGGACTGAGGGGTCCCCGTCCCACACCAGGCATCCCGCTCACGGTTCCAGTGCCAGGAAGAGAAGTCCCCGTAACTTCTGGCTGGAAAAACCAGTGGGAACTGAGGCTCAGGGAAGCTGAGGTGGCTGGAACCCTAGGCAGCTCCTTAAAGGGCCCGCACACGAACTTATCGGACTTACTTCCTCTAAGATTGGAGGGGAGGCAGCTCTAGGGGTGCCAGAGACATACAGGGAAGAACTGAGCTGTTTGGCATTGGAGCAAGGGCTGGAGAGGCAGCCTTCTCCAGTCCAGATGTGCTGTCAGTGGCCTTTGTGCCTTTGGTGAGCCCTTCCCTGGGGCGGCAGACAGCCACCATATCTGGGACTCCAGCAACCTGGCTCACACTGGTTGCCCCGCCCTGGTGATTCCCTGAGGCCCCGCCTCATCCAATTTCAGGCCTACCCAAGCTGTTGCCAGTTGCTTAACCATTGGATTGGCCTGTCTTGGATCTTGCTTCAGGTTTTTCTAAATTCTTTCAAACAAGCAGCATCTGGTCTCAGATAGCCCCATACCTCTCGTTAAGTAATACACAGAAACAAACACAGAGAGGCAGCCAAAATGAGGAGACAAAGAAACAGGTCCCAAATGAAAGAACAAAAAAAAACCCCAGGAAAAGATCTAAGCGAAATGGAGATAAGCAACCTAACAGATACTGAGTTCAAAATACTGCTTATAAGGATGCTCAATAAACTTACTTAGGGCCTCAAGAGCATTAGAAAAGACCAGTCAAAAATGAAGGAGGCACAGTCAGAAACGAAGGAGGCACTAACTGAAATAAAGAATAATTTATACAGATTCAATAGTAGAGTAGGTAAAGCCAAGAAGCAAACCATTGACTTGGAATATAAGGAAGCAAAAAGCACCCAATCAGAACAGCAAAAAGAAAACAGAATCCAAAAAAATGAGCATAGTGTAAGGAGCCTCTGGAACAACTTCAAGTGTGCCAACATTTGCATCTTGGGGGTGCCAGAAGGAGAAGAGAGAGAACAAGAAGTCGAAAACCTATTTGAAACAACAATGGCAGAAAACTTCCTTAACTTGGTGAAGGAAACAGACATACAAGTCCAGGAAGCACAGAGAGTCCCAAACAAGATGAACCCCAAGAGGCCCACACCAAGACACATCATCATCAAAATGCAAAAGGTTCAAGACAAAGAGAGAATCTCAAAAGCAGCAAGAGAAAAGCGGTTAGTCACTTACAAGGGAGTTCCCATAAGTCTGTCAGCTGACTTCTCAAAAGAAACTTTTCAGGCCAGAAGGGAGTGGCAAGAAATATTTAGAGTGATGAAAAGCAAGAACCTACAACCAAGATTATTCTATCCTGCGAAGCTGTCATTTAGAATCGATGGACATATAAAGAGTTTCCCAGACAAGAAAAAGTTAAAGGAGTTCATCACCACCAAACCGTTACTATATAAAATGCTGAAGGGTCTTCTTGAAGAAAAAGATAAAATGTATGAACAAACAAAACGGCAATGAATACATATCTATCAACAATGGAATCTACAAACAAAATGAACAGGTAGAACAGAAACATTCTCATAGATACAGAGAACATTTTGCTGGTTGCCAGATGGGAGGGAGGTAGGGGGAAAGGGTGAAAAGGGTGAAGGCATTAAGAAGAACAAATTGGTTGATAGACTGACAAACCTCAAAGAGAAGGGGGTTGGGGTGGGAAGAAATAAACCAAAGAATTTATATGCATATATGCATAACCAGTGGACACAGACAACAGTGTGGGAAAAGGTGGGAGGGAGGTGGGAGTGGAGAGAAGGGGGTCAATGGGGGAAAAATGAGGAACATCTGTAATACATTCAACAATAAAGAAAAAAAAGGAAAAATAAATAAATAAAAAATAATAATAAAAAAAGAATGACTCACTGCCCTGGCCAATTTTACTCAGTGATTAGAGCATTGGCCCACGGACCAGAGAGTCCCGGGTTCAGTTCCTGCTAAGGGCACGTACCTCGGTTGCAGTTTGTCCCCGGCCCCAGTTGGGGTTGTATGGGTGGCAACCGCTCGATGTGTCTCTCTCACATAGGTGTTTCTCTCTCTCTTTTCCCCTCTCCCTCCCGCTCTATCTGAAGATAAATGCAAAAATGTCCTCGGGTGAGGATAAAAAAAAAAAGAAAAAGAATGACTCAGAAAAACACATGCTTTGCTTTGGAATGTATAAGCTTGTATGGGTTTTCTAGATACTTAATTTCCCATTGGCATCTGAAAAATTAGGTGATACTGAGCTTCATCTTGAATGTGGAAAGGACAAATAAAAAATTCAGATTCTATAAAGCTATAGAAGATATTGTTTAAAACAAGCAAATGAAATGTTTTGAAGAACTTTAATTCTACTTTTTTGATAAAGTTAACAGTTGATTTGCCTGATACTCAGAGCTTACTTTTGCTTTAGAAAAGCACTGTTATTTCAGTATTTGTTCATGGCATAATGCCAGTAAATTAACCTTTCATCTGTCTTATCAGCTGAATTGCTAGAATTTGTTGCTAGTTGACACTGGGTTAAACTACAAACCATAAAGCTGCACAGTATTTAATGTATAAGTGAACAGTGCTTTCTGTCTCACTTATTTGCACATGCTGAAATATTTTTTCTAAGTTGTTATAATATCCCTTCGTGGACACTAATAACTAATAGAGCATACACAGAAAAAAAACAAAACAAAACAAAACAAAAACACAGGATCTTTTCAAAGGATTTCTTTATCTGAAGCACATTAAACATTTGTAGCCTCTATCCTACCTTATTTTCAGTGGGTCTCCAGCTAGTTATATCATGACCATTTTATGTGATCATCAACAATTACATTTAAAGTACACACACAGAGTTACGTTGCAGAACAACTTAAATGTTTTTAACAAGTCCTGTTTGGGGGATTATGAGAGCAAATTATCAAACTCTCAATCAGAACATAGTAAAGCCAGTTAAAAGACAGGTTTTTGGTAGCCTCTATAAACTTGAGAAATGCAGGTGCATCTTAACTGCATAAGAATCTGTCATGTCAGGCTCTGGAATTTTCTGTGCAGTGGACCCCAGAATGAATTTCTGCCCCCAAACAGATAAAAATAAGCATTCTTTTTAGTTTAAATTGGGTTGTTGCCTTGTCTTGTATTGCAACAGTGAATCTTAGTATTTGCTAACTTTTACTATGCACAATTCTGCACTGAAAAATACCCATTTTATTGACAATGCTTGTACTATGTTGCACTGTCAGTATTTAAATGTTTCTTGTCTTAAATAGGATATAGTTTTTTCTTTTTCAAATCTAGAGTTTAAATCAGAAACATTGTACTATATTTGCTAATTTTATTTTATGTTTTTCTTTCAGGTTTCTGAGAAGTGTCTTTTCTGAAAACTCTGCTGCTTTGATTCCACTCTAGAGCTGCCACTTTATAAGCTCCTTTCTGTACGACCACCACCCCAAAACCTGGTGTGCTTGTAGTTCACCTTCAGCAACTTGTTCATTCTTTTTATTTCTTTCTCAGTTTTTCATAGTCAATTTCCCACATCCTGATTTTACAGCAAAATTTTTTTTGCAGTTGTAACATCCTTATCATTCTTAATCTTTAAAGTCAAGAAATAGGGAGAAAAAACTTGTCTCGCTATGAACTAAGACCATTCCACAAACTGAAAGGCAGCCAACAGCATATGCTTTTTGTCAGAATACTTGAAAACATCAACTGGAGAGCACATAATTCTTTTGAAAGTCCATCAATTATATGAAGTAACTTTGGCAGAAGAACAAAATAAAGCACTCAATATTTTAAGGTTTACGGTTGCCTGCTTATGAGTTGGTCTTTAATTTGATTTTTAGTTATTCTGATACAATTTTTATTGTATAATTGGCTTTTTGTTTGACTAGACCTAACTTGACTTAAATGAAAACCTGAGTGCTAATGAAGAAACATTTCACCAAAGCAACCTGTGATCTCTTTACATTTAGCTTGAATTCATTTTTAATCTTTTAACATCAGTAATACTGTCCTAGAGAGGGTGCACTTGGTTTTAATTTTGCTTTCAATATGACGGCTGTCAATGTTATGCTGGTTCGTGATACCAAGTGGCTGACTTTAGAAGTGTGTAGAGAATTTCAAAGAGGAACCTGTTCTCGAGCTGATGCAGACTGCAAGTTTGCCCATCCACCAAAAGTTTGCCATATGCAAAATGGTCGTGTGGTGGCCTGTTTTGATTTTTTAAAGGTGAGTGTCGTCTAAATGTGCATAATGTTTAAATTAAATCTGTTGATTTCTATTTTTTTTAATATGATGTGCTTTGAAATTGGTAAAGTTAATAATAGCATAAAATCAGTTTAGCTTTTTGTTTGTTTGTTTTTTAAGGCAGGATATAGACCTTGTATTTGTACAACTAAGCCAGACTAAAGTTCACCCCATCAAAGTCACTGATCAGGAGTGATAGACTTAAAGAAAAAAAACCCTCAAAACTCAAGAATTTTTGTAAGGATGAGAAATGTCAGGCTTGCCATATTTCTTTGTGTACGATTTAGGTTTTGAATACAGTGATCATAATCCTCATATAACCTAGAGAAGTCCTTTACTGAATTATGTTATCAAAATACACTTGAGGGACCAGTCAACTTTCTAAGAATCAAGTCAGACCTAGAGAGTATAAGGAGAAAATCTCACTACCCAGAAAGAAAATGATGGCATTTTGAGATTTCTTAGTCAAAGTATATTTTGAATGTTTAACTGAAACATATCACTGTAAAATTAGGTCCTCTCTTTTTTTTCTTCCTGAACTGCTTTTTGACCAATTTCAGATTTCTCAATACATTTTATAAAGAAAGCCCTATCGCCAAGATCAACATACCAAAACAATATGTACTAGAGAATAAACAAAACATGAATGCAAATAAGGTATTTTGTAGAATAGAACATATATAATTGCAGAACAAGAAAATGCACTGATTTTAATGTTCTATTCATAGCTATCCTTAAATTAAGGATAAAGATGTATCAATTAAAGCAGAGACATAAAAAAGCAATAAATCCCTGGTTTAACTAAGATTTGCTAGAATTCATTAAAGATATTTTTTCAAAACATATTAAAATGAATTAAGCTTAACATAAACTTTCTAATTTCTTGACATTATTTTATACTTATCATGACAAATTTTACCTCATTAACATTTTTATTTATTTATTGGCTAATAGAGATGTATTTCTTTGTGTAGTCTTTTCTTCAGAAAATGTTTATCAAGTGATATACTATTAAGTAGTTACTTTTACTTATTTACTTGTTTACTAGTCTTTGTTACAAACCATTCCAGTTCAAGAATAGAAACGTGTTGCCATAAATATAGTGGTAATTTCTACCATTAAAAATGTCTGGATTGCTCTTATTTGCAGTAACTATTATGACTAAAGGGCTTATTCTGTTTTCTTTATTTTGATATCATTCAAGTTTCCTCTATAATTATTTTATGTATTATTTAAGTCTACTGCTTCAAAACTGGGCAGTGCCATGAAGTGGAAAGGAGCACTGGATTAGTTGGGAGAAAATATGTCTTTCATCCAGTCCATACAAAAGATCTGGCACTGTGCTAGGCACTTTACATATTTTTTTTCCAGGAGATCTGGGGTACAGTCCCAGCCCCACTATTGACTTTAGCTACTTAATCTGACACAACTTGAGTTCTTTCATTTCTAACAGATGGGCACTCTTCTTTACTTATCCTCCACGATTATTGTGGAGACTCCAGTAAGATAAGATAAATGAAAAACCATCTATTACTATAAAAGTGAATTAAGTGAGAGGTTTTCTTATTATTAGCTAAGATATTTTTAGGAGTCTTCAAAAGCAGTTCTATTAAGTTAGAGTTTATTATTTAAAACTACATACACATGTTTCAAATGTATATGCCCAAATCTAGTTGCCTGAGTGCCATGTTACTTCTTCAAACTTAGTATAACTGTTTTTATGGTCTACTCTTTGATACAGAGTTCCTTCCAGGCTTTGTAATGTCTATCTTCCCAGGCAACTGGTGGAAGGAGACATGAGATATTCCTAATCGTTGTTATAGTTCAGATCAGTTCTTCTACTTAAAGACAATAGAATGCCATAAAGGAAACATTTTGAGGAAAGTAATATGGAAAGTGATTATTAACAAAATGCATACTGCATTATCACATTAAAACATCGAAAATTCAGAAACTACATAGATAATGGCCAATAAATATTGAAGAGCCACTTAGTTATTTAAATATACTATCTATTCACTGCATTGAGAGTTTAAAAAATAATTTTGCATTTTGTTAATACCTAATGACCAGTCACACAGGATATAGATGGTTTACATCATCATTACCTTCTCAAATTTTAAGAGAACCTTAATGTTTCAAATATACAATGGCTTTCAAAAAATTACTTTGCTATTTAGACAGTACATTTGTCAGAGTTTCATGTCTGTACAAAATATTTATAGTTCTATTCTTTCGTATTATGCCTTATTCATGGTATGCTTGAAATGTATGCTAAGTTGAGGTTAACTGACCGATGTGGATTGTACTATCATATCTATAATACATAAATAACACACCTTAATGGTTATTGCAAACTCCTTGAGTTCGTATAATTGGAATACCTTTGAAATACATCTGTACACTGTTTTGCCTTTTATGAGTGGTTAAATAACTAAAGCAATCATTTGAGGAGTTTTGGGTTATTTTATTTTATTTTATTCTAAGGACTCCTCTAACACTAGGTACTCTACCAGATGATGGTGGGTTTTTGCCTTCATAATAGGCACAATAAATATAATGTCGTATATTGACTCCATAATGAGAGAATATTATGAAAATAAGGAGGGCAAACTTGATGGCTAATTGTGCACTGTGCTGAAGTGCTATGCCTATGACTCTGTGAATGTTGAGTGTTCAATGATGAAGGATGCCCTATCTTCAGATGGAGCCCTAGAGTGTACAACCCATTAATTAATTTCCAACTACATAAAAGAGTATGGTGTTATGTTGATATGCAGCTGATTTTTACTCAGTTGCCTAGTCTTCCTGACACAATTTATTTAAAAATTTTACTCCAAAATATTGTTTTACCCATTCTGCACCAAATTTTTGATATTACAGTTTACCATTTATTTGAGTTGGTATTTTCAGTGAATTTCCTTGGTTGTTAATGAAGCATCATCACTAAAAATACAAACATAAAATCTTTGAGAGTATTTTCATAGCCAAGAACATTATCTTCATGTATTCTGCTTCAGCAATGTCATCTTGAACCTTTGCTTCCACACCTGAAGCAGCGTGTTATCACCTGTTTTCCAGAAAGAATATAAATACTGTCATTATTTCATTATGACATATCAACACCAATCACACCTGTCCAACCCACTCATCACTTGGGGTAGTTTTGTAACAAAAAGTTTTTGGGAAAGGCCTTAACAGTAGACATAATCAGAGAAAAGTCATGTCAACGCATATACATTCCTAAAATGTTTAAATTGGGTGAGGAATGCATATAAAATAGCACTACACTATTTTCAAACATCTCATATGATCACAAACATAATATTTTCACAAGTGAAACCTTTTCTACAGACCCACAAATGTGAATCTATCCTTGTAGGTCAAATTGTCCTCAGTTACCAGTATATTTTGTACTAGTATCACTAGTCACAGAAATTTTCACTAGGCTTAAATTTGATCATTTTTTTACTGAATATTTACCTCTTCACTGTTTGCTAAGGGAAAATTTACCAGGAGCAGAAGACTCCTAGAAACATAATCCCAAGGGTTGCTAGATTATGAAAAATTTTATAACCATTTTTTAGCCTTATCAGAAGGGTCTGCTGCACTATAAAGACATAAAAGTAGCACTTGTCATTCTTAAACTCAAGGAAAATAACATTAACTTAACGATCTCCATTTTTTTTTTTTATACTGACCTTAAAAAGTAATTATCTTTGGTGAAAATCAATGTTACTCTGGCCATTTCAAACACCACTTGAACGTCTCATGGACAGAGACAATAGTATGGTGATTGCCAGATAGGAGGGGCGTGGGAGAGGTAGAAGAAGGGAAAGGGGGATAAATGATGATGGAAGGACACTTGACTTGGGATGGTAAACATACAATACAATGTGCAGATGATGTGTTATAGAATTGCATAACTGAAACCTGTATGCTTGTATTAGCCAATGTCTCCTCAATAAATTCAAATAAAAAATTTGATAAAACACTTTTGAAAGTAAAACAGAATTGCAGTTACTACTTAAATATATATTGATAGCTCAGCCACGCTTTTTATTAATCTATTTTGCTACAGATGTTTCTCCTTTTTCCCCCATTGACACCCTTCTCAAGATCCTTCCCACCCCATCCCCAGCTTTGTTGTCCATGTCCATCGGTTATATATATATATGCATATAAGTTCTGTATCTCTACCCTCCCACCCCCTCTTCTGAGGATTGTCAGTCTGTACCCCACTTCCACGTCTCTGGGTCTACCCTGTTCCTCAGACGGTTATGTTCATTATATTTCACAAATAAGTGAGACCACGTGATATTTGCCTTTCTCTATTTGGCTTGTTTCGCTTAGGATAATACTCTTCAGGTACCTCCATGTCGTCTCAAAGGATAAGAGATCTTTCTTTCTAACAGCTGCATAGTACTCCATTGTGTATATGTACTACAGCTTTTTTATCCATTTGTCTACTGATGGACACTTAAGCTGTTTCCAGATCTTACTATTGTAAATAGTGCTTCTATGTACATGGGGGTACATATATTCTTTCTAATGGGTGTTTCAGGTTTCTTAGGGTGTTTTCCTAGAAGTGAGATGACTGGGTCAATGGGAATTCAATTTTTAATTTTTTGAGGTAACACCATAGTGTTTTCCATAGTGGCTGCACCAGTCTGGATTCTCACCAGCAGTGTACTAGAGTCCCCTTTTCTCCACATCCTCGCCAGCACTTGTTGTTTGATGATTTGTTGATGGTAGCCATTCTGACAGGTGTGAGGTGATACCTCATTGCTGTTTTAATTTGCATCTCTCTGATGATTAGTGATGCTGAGCATTTCTTCATACGTCTCTTGGCCATTTGTATGTCCTCTTTGGAGAGGTGTCTATTTAGTTCCTCTGCACAATTTTTAATTGGGTTCTTTGTATTCCTTTTGGTGAGTTGTATGAGTACTCTATATATTTTGGAAAGTAACTCCTTATCTGATGTATCATTGGCAGTTATGCTCTCCCATACAGTGGGTTCCTTTTCCATTTTGATGGTTGTTTCTTTTGCTGTAGAGGCTTTTGAGTTTGATGTAGTCCAATGTGTTCATTTTCTTCTTTGTTTCTGTTGCCATAGGTGATGTATCAGTGAAAATTCTGCTGCGTGTGATGTCCAAAATTTTGTTGCCTGCATTTTCTTCTAGGATTTTTATGGATTCATGAGTCACATTTAAGTTTTTTTTATCTGTTTTGAGTTTATTCTTGTGTATAGTGTAAGTTGGTGGTCTAGCTTCATTTTTTTTTTTTTTTTTTTTGCAAGTAGCTGTCCAATTTTCCCAACACCATTTATTGAAGAGGCTGTCTTGACTCCACGGTATACTCTTGCCACCTTTGTCAAATATTAATTTAGCATATTGTCTTGGGTCAATTTCTGGGTTCTCTGTTCTGTTCCATTGATCTATCTGCCTATTCTTGGGCATGTAACAGGCTATTCTGATTACAGTGGCTTTGTAGTGTAACCTGATATCTACTATTGTGATCCCTCCTACTTTGCTCTTCTTTTTTAAGATTTCAGTGGCTATTCAGGGTCTTTTTAGTTTCCTTATAAACTTTTGGAGTATTCGTTCTAGTTCTGTGAAGTATATCATTTGTAGTTTGATGGGGATTGCATTGAATCTATAGATTGCTTTGGGTAGTATGGGCATTTTAATTATGTTAATTCTTCCAATCCTTGAACATAATATATACTTTCACTTTTTTAATATCTTCCTCTATTTATTTTTTCAACAATATGTAGTTTTCTGTGAAGAGGTCCTTTACTTCTTTAGTTAAGTTTATTCCTAGGTATCTTAATTTTTTGCCACGATGATAAATGAGATTTTTTTTTTTTTAGTTTCTATTTCTCTGAGTTCATTGTTGATGTATAAAAATGCCAGTGATTCCTTGATGTTAATTTTTTATCCTGCTACTTTGCCAAACTCATTCATTAAATCTCGTAGCTTTTTGATGGAGTTTTTAGGGTGTTCTGTGTACAGTATGATGTAACCTGCAAATAATGACAGTCACTTCTTCTTTTCTAATTTGGATCCTTTTATTTTGTCTTCATGTCTAATTGCTGTGGCTAAGACTTCCAGTACTATGTTAAATAAGAGTGGGAAAGTGGGTATCCTTGCCTTGTTCGTGTTCTTAAGTGAAATGCTTTAAATTTTTGCCCATTGAGTATGATGTTGGCTGTAGGTCTTTCATATATGACCTTTATTATGTTGAGATATGATCCCTCTAGTTCCAGATTGCTGAGCATTTCTATCAGAAATGGGTGCTGGATTTGGTCAAATGCTTTTTCAGTGTCTATTGATATGATCATATGATTTTTATCTTTCATTTTGTTTATGTGGTGTATGACATTTATTGATTTGTGAATATTGTACCAGCCTTACATCCCTGGGATGAATCCCACTTGGTCATGTTGAATAATTTTTTTGGTATTGCTGGATTCGATTTGCTAGTATTTTGTTCAGCATTTTGGCATTTGTGTTCATCTGGAATATGGGCCTGTAGTTTTTTTTTTTTTTTTCTTTGTAGTGTCTTTTTCTGGTTTTGGAATTAGAATTATGCTGGCCTCATAAAATGAGTTTGGAAGTTTTCTTTCTTCTTGAATTTTTTGAACTAGTGTGAGGAGAATAGGTATTAGTTCTTCTTTGACTGTTAGGTAAAATTTCCTCATTAAGCTGTCCAGGGCTGGGCTGTTGTTTGCTGGGAGTTTCTTAGTTACATCTTCAATTTCTTTTGTTGTTATTGGTCTGTTCAAGTTTTCTATCTCTTCCCGGTTCAGTTTTGGGAGACTGTGTTTCTAGAAATTTGTCTATTTTGCATAGATTGTCAAATTTGTTGCCATACAATTGTTCATAGTATGTTTCAATGATCATTTGTATTTCTGTGGTGGTGTAAGTTGTTACTTCTCCTATTTTGTTTCTGATTTTGTTTCTTGGTGTGTCTGGCTAAAGGTACATTAATCTTGTTTATCTTTTCAAAAACAAGCTTTTTTTCATTGATCTTTTGAATTGTTTTTTTTTTTTTAGTTTCTACATTGTTTATTTCTGCTCTGACCTTTGGTATTTCTTTCCTTCTACTTGCTTTGGGTTTTTGTTTTTTTGTGTACTTTCTAGTTATTTAAGTTGTAGCATTGAAAAGTCAATTAGGAATTCTTCTTGTTACTTGAGGTACGCCTGTAGTGCTATGAACTGCCCTTTCAGGACTGCTTTCACTGCATCCCATAGATTTTGTGTTGTTGTGTGTTCATTTTTATTGGTTTCCCAATAGTTTTTAATTTCTTACAATGAGATTGGTAACCATTCATTTTTTAATAACATGCTATTTAGCCTCAAAGTGTTTGAATGCTTTTGTGTGTTTTTGTTATAATTGAGTTCTAGTTTCATGCCATTGTGATATGAGGACTTGTGTGATATGATTTCAATTTTCTTGAATTTGTAGAGACTTAGTTTGTGTCCTAACATGTGGTCTATCTTTGAGAATTTCCCATGTGCACTTGAGAAGAATGTATAGTCTGCAGCTTTGGGGTGAAATGTACTGTAAATATCAATTAAGTCCAAGTGATCTGGGTCGACATTTAAGGACTCTATGTCCTTGTTAAATTTTTGACTAGAAGATTTATTTAGTGGTGTCAGTGGGGTGTTAAAGTTACCCACTATAATCATATTGCTATTGCTCTCTCCCTTGAAGTCCTCCAGAAGTTTTTAAATATATTTTGGTGCTCCCATATTTGGTGCATATATGTTTACCAGGGTTATATCTTCTTGTTGGATTGATCCTTTTAATATTATGTACTGACCTTCTTTGTCTCTTATTATGGCTCACGTTTTGAAGTCTATCTGTCAGATATGAGTATTGCTAGACCAGCTTTTTTTTCATTTCCATATGTTTGGAAAAATTTTTTTCCATCTCTTCACTTTCATCTTGTGTGAATCTTTTGTTGTGAGGTAGGTCTCTTGTAGACAGCATATACATGGGTCATGTTTTAGTATCCAATCAGCTACCCTATATCTTTTGATTGGAGTATTTACACCATTTACATTTAATGTTATTATTGATATGTACTTATTTGTTGTCATGATTATTCTTTATACCTGTGTTTGTCTCTCCCTCTTTATTTCTCCTTTTTAAAATGATTCCTTTGGCATTTCTTGCAGTGCTGATGGTTGTAGTAAATTTTTAGCCTTCTTTTGTCTATAAAGCTCTTTATTTCACCTTCAATTTTGAATGATAGCCTTTCTGGATAAAGTAGCCTTGAATTCAGTTCCTTGCTTTTCATTACTTTGTATACTTCATGCCATTCCCTGATGGTCTGCAGTGTTTCTGTTGAGAAATCAGCTGAGTCTAATGGGAGCTTCCTTGTAGGTAATATTTTGTCTCTGTCTTCCTGCCTTTAAATTCTTTGTCTTTAATGTTTGTATTTTAATGACAATGTGTCTAGGATTGGGTATTTGTTGGTTCATCTTGATTGGGACTCTCTGTCTTTCCTGAGCTTGAGTGACCTATTTCTTCAAACAGAGTCTCTATTCCATACTCTGATTCTTCTCCTTCTGGTACCTCTATGATGCTGATGTTACTTTTCCTATTGTCCCAAAGCTCCCTTGAGCTATCCTCCTAATTTTTACTTGTGTTTTTTGTTTGTTTGTTTGTTTGTTTTTTAATTTGCCACTCTGATAAAGTGTTTTCCTCTACCTTGCCTTCTAATTTGCTATTTCAGTCCTCAGCTTATTCTAATCTGCTGTTAAATTCTTCCAGGATATTCTTCATTTGAACTATGACATTTTTCACTTCTAATTGGTTCTTATTTATTGCTTCTATATTGTTTTTTATGCTGATAAATTTTCTGCTAAGTTCATTGTAGTTTAAATTGTTTAAGCATCCTTTTATACATTACTTTGAACTCTAAATTTGATAAATTGCTTGCCTCCATTTTTTTTTTAAGCTCTTTTTTTGGATATTTCTCCTATCTTTTATTTGGGGCCATTTTCTTTGTTTCCCCATTTTTGCTCTTTGTTTTGTCTGTTTGTTTGTTTTTTTTTTTGTTTTTGTTTTGTTTTTTTTCGGTGTATCAGATAAGACTGCTATGCCTCCCAGTCTTGTTAATTTGCTCTTCTTGTGGGACCCAGTGGAGCAGTCTCCTTGATCTTCTGAGTTGTGTGTTCTAGGAATGATGTTATATGGGCTTCCCTGCTGAATTTGGGTCTTGATTGCTGTTGTCCATTTGTCAGTGGGATCAGCCCTCATGATTGTTGACTCTTAAGTCTCAACACTAACCCTGTCATGCCAACTGTTATATAGTTGTTTACAGAAAAGAAAAAAAAAAAAAAAGGCAAAACCAGACCAAACCAAAAAATACTGTAGAAAATATCAGCAACAAAAATTAAAAGAGCAACAACCTCAACAAAAATATTAAAAGACAATCAAAACACACACACACACA
The DNA here is from genome assembly GCF_014108415.1 of Molossus molossus. Lineage (NCBI taxonomy): Eukaryota > Metazoa > Chordata > Mammalia > Chiroptera > Molossidae > Molossus > Molossus molossus. Next base: position 66,008,700 of record NW_023425355.1, on the reverse strand, counting down.
CACACATACACACACAAAATATAGAAGGTGCAAGACCAAAAGAATTAGAGAAGGAAGAAAGAATATGAAAGTAACAACTGTAGACACCAGAAATAGGGTAAGTATAAACATGAACGTTAGAAAATAATGAGTGAAATAGTAATAATATAAAGAAAAAGATGGCATGGCGACAGGCAGGAACTAAGGAAGGGTGAGTGTGTGAAAGAGTGAGCAAGTGTGTGAGAAAGTGTGAGTGGATGTGAAGGTGGACAACCAAACCTGAGCAGTGCAGAGCCACAAATCAGAAAGTTCCAGTGTTGTGGACGGGAGCACCCAGCCACCACAGTAAGAGGCCCTTCAGAGTGCTTCTCCCTGTGCCACAGGAAGGTTCCACAATTTTGGAAGATCCTGAGACTTCCCTGAGAGGAGGAAGTGGGAGCGGCTAGGGCCCAGCAACTTGAGCTCACCAGCACACCCGGCACCATGGGACCAGTGGACACCCTGTGTCAACACAGACCAGTGCACAGTAGTGGAGCTCCCAAGGCACTAGTCTCAGAACCCGCAGACAGCCTGGAGCCCAGCATCATCCCCCATAGTAGCAGCCTGACCAGAGTAGAAATATACCCCAGAAACAGGCTGGGGAGCAGACATCGACCCCCAGGCAACAGAAGCACAGACCAGCAGCTGAGACCCATCTCCAAAAACTACAGCAAAAGCTGAGCAGGAGTTGAGCCCCACTAAGCAGCATCACTCCCCAGCAACCAGCAGTGAGACCTGGGGCTCCATAGAGGCCTGTGGGGTCCAGTAGCCCACAAGAGCAGTGGGAAGCCTGAGGCCAATACAGACTGGTACAATCCAGCTGCCCACCCCTGGAACTGCAGCTTGTGGGGCACAAGAGAGGCCTGTGTGACCCAGCAGGGACTGTGCGAACCAGTTACCCACCAGACTGCAGGGTGCTGAAACACCAGAGAGGCCTGTACAACCCAACAGAGACTGTGCAATCTAGTTACCCACAGGACTTGCAGGGTGCTGAAGCACCAGAGAGGCCTCTGTGAACCAGTAGGGACTGTGCCATCTAATTACCCCCAGAACCTGTGGGGTGCATAAGCACCAGAGAGGACTGTGCAACCCAACAGGGTCTGCGGGATGTAGTTACCCACTGGGCTTGTGGGGTGCTAAAGCACCAGAGAGGCCTGTGTGACCAAGCAGGGACTGTGCCATTCAGTTACCTGCGGGACCTGCAGGGTGCTGAAGCAACAGAGATGCCTGTGGACCCAGCAGCATATAACATAGGCATATAGCCTGGTCCAAAAGGGACTGTGCGATCCAGTTACCCACAGGACCTGCAAGGTGCAGGGGCACCAGAAAGGCCAGTGTCATCCAGCTGTACACAAGATAGGCATAGAGGATGTAAAATGGACATGGAGAAAACAGGAGCTATGCAGACAATTTCCCAGGACCAAATGGGAATTACAACTAAAATAAAGACAAATCCTCAGAAAAAAAGAAACAGAAGAGCAGCAGGACAGGACCATATAACCAGGGACACTGGTAGGATAGGCAGAGGCACAAGAGGGTGGTGGGCTTGGAGCCCATGGATAGCAGCAGTCTTAGCTGTGAGCAGCACCCTTGAGGAATAAAGACCAAGCCCACTCCACAGCATAGAGAGCCCAGACTAAGCACTAAAATAGTCACAGCCATTCACATGGGGCTTACAGCAGAGGGAGGACAGACTGTACTGGAACTCTGTGGGGACACCCAGGAGTTGGAGGACACTCAGACTATTTGCTGAGTTGTGACCACAAAGGACGGTGGCCAGGGTGCTCTTTCCCAGAGCGGTGGAAAAAAGCAGCAGCCTCCTCCTTGGAGATTCAGCCTTTCCCAGGTGAGGCAAAGAAATGCAAAGTGAGGCTCATTAATAACCAGCATCTATCCAACCCTCTGGAAATCCTCTTATGCAGAACACCAGGACTATATTCCAAGGCCATGAGTAACTGCAGAACACCAGGACTATATTCCAAGGCCATGAGAAACTGAGACTACTAGTCACCAGGAAAGAGCTAGAGGAAAACTGAACCTTTCCTAGGCTTGCAAATCTACCCAGGAAAGTAAGACTTGAAAATGGTGTTTAATGTGGGCCTACCCAGGCTCATCCAAACCCAGTAGAGGGAGCCACACACAGCAGAACACCAACACCCACAGGAAAAATTTGGCAGGCTCCAAAACCCACTGTGATAGCCAAAATGGTGAAACAAAGAAACAAATCCCAAATGAAAGAACAAGAAAACTCTGTTGAAGATGTGATAAGTGAAATGCAGCTAAGAAAATTATCAGAGGTAGAGTTCAGAGCCATGATCTTGGGTTCTCTCTCTCTGTTTCTTGGTGAGTTTAGCTAAGGATCCATCAATCTTCTTTATCTTTTCAAAGAACCAGCACTTTCTTTCCTTGATCCTTTGAATTGTTTTTTTGGTTCCCATGTCATTTATTTCTGCTCTAACCTTTACTATTCCCTTCCTTCTACTTGCTCTTGGGTTTTCTTTTTGTTTGCTCTTTAGTTCTTTAAGTTGTGACGTTAGATAGACTATTAGAAAATTTTCTTGGTTCTTGAGGTAGGCCTGTAGTGCTGTGAACTTCCCTCTACAAACTGCTTTCCCTGCATCCCATAGATTTTTTGTTGTTGTTTGTTCATTTTCAGTGGTTTCCAGGAAGTTTTTAATTTCTTCCTCGATCTCCATGGTAACCCATTCATTGTTCAATAACATGCTATTTAGCCTTCATGTTTTTAAATGTCTTTACATGTTCTTGTTGCAATTGATGTCTAGTTTTATGCCATTGTGATCTGAGAAGATGTTTGATATAATTTCCATCTTCTTGAACTTGTAAAGACTTAGTTTGTACCCTAACATGTGGTCTATCTTTGAGAATGCCCCATGTGACCTTGAGAAGAATGTGAATTCTGTAGTTTTGAGTTGTAATTCTGTCAATATCTATTAAATTCATTTGATCTAGCTTTTCATTTAGAGTCTGTTTCTTTGATAATTTTTTGTCTAGATGATCTATGCAGTGATGTCAGTGGGGTGTTGAAGTCCCCTGCTATGATTGTATTGCTGTTGATTTCTCCTTTGAAGTCCTCCAGAAGACTTTTAATATATGTTGGTGTTCCTATATTGGGTGCATAGATGTTTATCAAGGTTATATCTTCCTGTTGGATAGATCCTTTCAATATTATGTAGTGGCGTTCTTTGTCTCTAGTTATGGCCTTCATTTTGAAACCTACTTTATCAGATATGAGTATTGCTACCCTAGCTTATTTTTCCATTCCATTTGCTTAAAAGATTTTTTTCCATCCCTTCACTTTTAACCTACGTGAGTCTTTTGTTGTGAGGTGGGTCTCTGGTAAACAACATATATGTGAGTCGTGTTTTTTGTTTGTTTTTTTTTTTTTAATCCAGTCAGCTACTCTGTGTCTTTTTATCAGAGCATTCAAACCATTTATATTTAAGGTGATAATGATATGTACTTATTTATTCCCATTTTTGTTTAGTGTGGTTATACTTTTCTTCCTATTTCTTCTACTAATTACAGCTTTAAGCATATCTTACAGTGTTGGATTTGTGGTAATGTATTCCCTTAGCCTTTTGTTTGTTTGTTTGTTTGTTTGTTTTTGGTCTGGAAAGCTCTTTATTTGACCTTCTATTTTGAATGATAGCCTTGCTGGGTAGAGTAGTCTTGGATTCAGATCCTTGTTTTTCATGACCTTGATTACTTCATACCATTCCCTTCTGGTCTGTAGTGTTTCTTGTGAGAAGTCAGCTGAGAGCCTTATGGGGTTTCCTTTGTAGATAACCTGTTGCTTATCTCTTGCTGCCTTTAGAATTCTCTCTTTGTCTTTAATTTTTGGCATTTTAATTACTATGTGTCTTGTGTGGGCCTGTTTGGGTTCTTCTTACTTGGGGCTTGCTGTGCTTTTTGAACTTGAATGCCTTCTTTCTTCACCAAGTTAGGAAAGTTTCCTGTCACTATTTCTTCAAATATATTCTCTAACACTTGCCCATTTTTTTTCTCTTCGGGGACTCCTCTGAAGCGAATGTCATTATGTTTCCAGTTGCCCCACAGTTCTCTTAAACTGTCTTCCTGTTTTTTAATTGTTTTTCCCTTTTGGTTTTCTGATTGGTTGATTTGTTCTACCCTGTCTTCTAATTCACCGATCCAGTCCTCAGCTTCTTCTACTCTGCTCTTTAGTCCTGTCAATGTGTATTTTATTTCTACTATGTCATTCTTCATTTCCACTTGGTTGGTTTTCAATGTGTCTACATCTTTACTCATGGTGCTGATGTCCTTACTCATGCTGTTTGAGCTTTCTCAAGATCATGGCTCTGAAATCTACCTCTGATAATTTGCTTAGCTGCATGTTATTTATCACATTTTTGATAGAATTCTTTTGTTCTTTCATTTGTTATTTGTTTCTTTGTTTCACCATTTTGGCTATTTCAGTGGGTTTTGGAGCCTGCCAAATTTTTCCTGTGGGTGTTGGTGTTCTGCTGTGTGTGGCTCCCTCTACTGTGTTTGGATGAGCCTGGGTGGGTCCACATTAAATACCACTGTCAAGTCTTACTGTCCTGGGTAGTTTTTCAAGCCCAGAAAAGGATCAGTTATCCTTTAGTTTTTTTCTGAAGGCTAGTAGTCTCAGTTACTCAGAGCCTTGGAATGTAGCCCTGGTGTTCTGCATAGGAGGATTTCCAGAGGATGGGAAAGATGCTGGTTGTTAATGAGCCTCAATCTACATTTCTTTGCCTCACCTGGGAAAGGCTGAATCTCCAAGGAGTGGACTGTTGCTTTTTTCCACAGTTCTGGTAAGGAGCACACTAACTACTGTCCTTTGTGGCCGCCACTCAGCAAATTGTCTGAGTGCCCTCCAAGTTCCATGTGACCCCACAGAGTTCTAGTCTAGTCTGCCCTCCCTCTGCCGTAGCCCCCATGTGAATGGCTGTGGCTATTTTAGTGCTCTGTCCGGGCTCTCTATGCTGTGGAACGGGCTTGGTCTTTATTCCCCAAGGGTTGCTCACAGCTAGGACTGCTGCTGTCCATGGGCTCCAAGCCCACCACCCTCTTGTGCCTCTGCAGATCTTACCAGTGTCCCTGGTTATATGGTTCTGTCCTGCTGCTTTTTGATGCTTTTTTCCAAGGACTTGTCTTTATTTCAGTTGTAATTCCCATTTGGTCCTGGGAGACCGTTTGTGTAGCTTCCATGCACTCCACCTCCATTTGCACATCCTCTATGCCTATCTTGTGGGCAGATGGGTCATACAGGTCATTCTGGTGCCCCTGTACCTTGCAGGTCCTGTGGGTAACTGGATCGCACCGTCCCTTTGGGGACCAGACCCTATGCCTATGTTATGGGCTGTTGGGTAACACTGGCCTCTCTGATGGTTCATGTTGCTTTCAGTTTTATACCCCACATATGAGTGAAATCATATGGTTCTTGACTTTTTCTTTCTGACTTATTTTGCTTAGTATAATATTCTCAAGATCTATCCATGTTGTTGCAAATGACAGTATTTCATTTTTTTATTATGGCTGAGTAGTGTTACATAGTATGTTCCACATCTTCTTTATCCAATCTGCTATCCAATGACACTTTTGTTGTTTCTATGCCTTGGCCACTGTGAACACAGCTGCAATGAACATAAGGTTGCATATATCTTTGCAAATAAATGTTTTTGAGTATTTTGGGGGATAGATGCCCCTAAGAGGGGTTGTTGGGTCATATGGTAACTTTATTCTTAAGTTTTTTGAGGAAATGCCATATTGTTTTCCATAGTGGCTGTACCAGTTTACATTCCTATCAGCAGTTAATAAGGGTTCCTTTTTCTCCATAACCTCTCCAACACTTGTTATTACTTGTCTTGTTGATAATAGCCAAGTAGCCATTTTAACAGATGTGAAGTGATATCTTATTATACTTTAAAAACATTTTTTATTTATTGATTTTAGAGAGAGAGAAAAGGAAAGGGAGAGAGTGAAACATCTATGAGAGAAAACATCGATTGGCTGCCTCCTGCATGCCCCCTGCTGGGAATTTGGCCCACAACCTGGGCATGTGCCCTGACCGGGAATCAAACTGGCAATGTCTTGGTGCATGGGTCAGTCCTAACCACGGAGCCACACTGGCCAGGCTCATTATACTTTTGATTTGCATTTCCACAATAGCTGGTGAAGTTGAGCATCTTTTATATTATCCATTGGCCATTTGTATGTTTTTGGGTTGTTTTTTTTTTTGAGAGAATTTTCTGTTCAGGTTCTCTGCCCATTTCTTACTTGAATTGTTTGATGTTTGCTGTTGAGTTGTATGAATTCTTTATATATTTTGGATATTAACCCCTGTAGGAGCTATTTTTCTAATCAGAAACAAACAAACAAACACCGTTTCTAGAAAACAGATGTAAAGACAAAGCTGGTTTTTCTCAGTGGTTAGAGTTGTCAGCCTTCAGACAGAAGGGTCACACGTTTGATTCCTGGTCAAGGGTGTGTACCTAGGTTGCAGGTTCAATACTTGGACCTGGTAGCAGTTGTACAGGAGGCAGCCAATTGATGCCTCTCTTTTACATCAATGTTTCTCTCTCTCTCTCTTTCCCTTCTTCCCTGCCATTGTATGTAGAAAAAAAAAATCAATAGAAAAATATCCTTGGGGCAAGATTAACAAATATATGTGTGCATGTGTGTGTATAAATTTCATTATCTAATGAAACTCTTCACATGTTGGTGTATTTTCTCTCAAGATTTCTTTTAGTGACAACTGTTTCTCTTAAAAAAAAAGATTCATTTGTTCCATCAACTCCCAAAGGATTCTTGTACCTATGAAGGAATAATGTTTTTAAAATATGCTTACTTTAAAATATACCATTCCCATTCTGACTGATTTGGTTCAGCAGTTAGAGTCAATCCATGGGTTTGATTCTTGGTCAAGGGCACATGCCTGGGTTACAGGCTCAATCTCCAGCCCCAGTTGGGGTTGTGCAGGAGGCAACCAATTGATGTGTCTCTCTCATATTGATGTTTCCCTCCGTCTCCCTCCCTTCCCTTCCACACTATCTAAAAGTCAATGGAAAAATATTATCGGGTAAGATTAACATAAATAAATAAATTTAAAAAATAGACCATTCTTCAAATAACAAGTAGTCATCAGAAATTATGTTTATTAGAACTATCCCACAATAATAATAATAATAAACTCTACCTTCTATTGACTGCCCACCATATACCAGAAACTTTTCATATGCTTACTCTAATCCTTACAATAACCCTGTATAGACTTTACTTTTGGATGGGTCAGGTTTCACCAGTATGTGTTCTTGGCTAAGTTTCCTTGTTTGTGAAAACATAGAACCTACTAACGACTACCTGTGTAGTTACTGAGCATTCAAATAAGATGATCCAAATTAAGTGCTTGGAACAACACCTGGCTCATCATAAACACTCAATAAATATCTTTCCAAAAAATAAATTCTGGGTGCCCTGAAAATTTAAACATGAAAAATAAAATTACATCATGACAGTACTAGAATAACATGTAGGTAAACACTTATAATCCTGTGTGAGGAAGACCTTCTAAGCATTCTATCAAAGGCAGAATCAATAAAGCCAATGGATGATTAGAACTGACCACACAATAAAAATCATTTCTGAATGGCATAAAACACCACACAAGCAATAATTTGAAAAAAAAAATGTGACCCATATGTCAGATTATTTTAATATGCAGTGAGTTTTATGAATTAAAAAACCCACAAACATTAAAAAATATTTTCTTAATAAAAGAAGCAAAGGACATAAACAACATAGCAAGACAGTCTGATGTAACTAATTTGTTCTCTTCAACACTTTGAGCATATTTTATGAGCCCTATTGACACAAATGCTCTGATCTAACCTCTATGTTTCAGCTGTCCTTGTCACAATGAAATACTCCCCCTTCCCCACCCTGCCTCAATCCAGAAGACCTTCATGTTCTGCTTTAGTCCTTTGTGCATTGTTTGCATTTTTTTTCACAAAAGTGTTACTTCTAATCAGAAAAAAAAGAAAGATAGAAAAAAATATTTTAGACAGTGTTAGCCTTGGGTAACCAAAATCATCTTCATAAAAGAAAAGGTATTATATTAAAAATATAGTATTTGCATACTCAAGTCCTGAGAGAAAAGCTAAGAATTTAGTTGAGCATTTCTGCTACAGCCTGGGGCTGAGAATAAGGAATATTATTGTGTTTCAAATAACTTCCTTCTTCTTCTCCAATCAGTGTTTATATCTATATTTGATTCATTCACTCATTCATTCATTCATTCATTCATGCATTCACTGGATAGGTACCAACTGAGCACCTTTTGTGTGCCAGGCATTGTGCTAGCCATAGGATCTAGCAGTGTCCTAGAAACATCCTCTGCTCCCATGAGCTGACTGTATAGTTGGGGGAGAAGCAGGCAAAAAAGTAGTAAATGTTCATGTTAATAACTTATTTTTAGGTGTGAAGAAAAATAAAGCAAGGACACAGAGAGCAGCAGGGGCTGCTGTTTTATTTTTATTTTTTTAACTTTATTTTTTAGAGTATTACAGATGTCCTCTATACCCCCCCCCCCACCCTGCATTCCTCCCTTTCACCTGGTTTCCATCCAGGCCCAGGCCTTTACCATCCTATTGTCTGTGTTTATGGGCAATGCATACATGCATATAAATTATTTGGTTAATCTTTTGTTTTTCTTTATTGATTTATTTTAGAGAAAGAGGAAGGGAGAGCGAGTGAGAGATAGAAACATCAATGAGAGAGAACATCAATTGGCCACTCTTGCATGCCCCCTCCACTGGGGATTGAACCCACAACTGGGCATGTGCCTTGACCTGTAATAGAACTGGCAACCGCTTGGTGCATGGATCAACACTCAAACACTGAGCCACATCAGCAGGGCTGGTTAATCTTTTCCTGTCCCCCTAACCCCACTCCTCTGAGATTGTCAGTCAGGGGCTGCTGTTTTAAATAAAATGCTCAGGAAGGCCTCTCTAATGAGGTGATATTTGAGGAGAGGCATACAGGAGGTGAGGGAGTGAGCTATGAAGATTTATGAGAACATTCCAGGCAAAGAGAACAGTAACAGCAAATGCCCTGAGGCAGGGATAAACCTGGTATGTTTGAGGAAAATCAAGATTACTGGGGTGGGTACAGCTGGTGTGGCTCAGTGGTTGAGCATCAACCCATGCACCAAGAGGTCGTCAGTTCGATTTTGGGTCAGGGCATATGCCCAGGTTGTGGGCCAAATACCCAGAGGGGGAGGCATGCAGGAGGTGGCCAATCGATGTTCTCTGTCATGGATGTTTCTGTCTCTCTCTTCCTCTCCTCCTACCTTTCTCTCTCAAATCAATAAAGAAAAACATTTTTTAAGTGAAGGAATTACGCAAAACGACAACAATCCCTCATAGACATGGACAATAGTATGGTGATTACCTCAGGGAAAGGGGATGAGGGTAGGTAGAAGAGGGTATGGGGGGGATAAATGGTTATGGAAGGATACTTGACTTGGGTTGGTGAACACACAATGCAATATAGAGATGACATATTATAGAACTGTATTTCTGAAACCTATATAATTTTATTAACCGATGTCACCCTAATACAATAAAAATTTGATAAAATTAAGTACAAAAGGATATGCAGTGAGATTTCCCTCTCATCTCATTTTTCCAGTTAACCTGTTGACTTTTCAACCAATATATTTAGTTTTCTCTCTCCTACAGATATTTTATGTATATACATGCAAATACAAGGTGGGCAAAAGTAGGTTTACAGTTATGAGTATGCAAAACAGAATTTATTTAGCAAGTAAATAATGAAGGACGGCAATTTGAGCACTTTTGAGATTGTACCTAAGTGCACTGTGCCATTGTGATACTCTTTTGAGTTAATAAAGCTATTGTAATAATCATAGCCTGCATCTCTTTTTCTCTGTGAACAACTATAAACCTACTTTTGCCCACGCTCCATTTTTTACACAAATAGTAGCATATGGTTCTCCTCCTTGCATTTTTAATTAAAATATTAAAAGTAAGAGGATGGGGAAAGATAATGCCATGTTGATATTAATCAAAAGAAACCTGAGGTGCTATATTTATATTAAAGATAAACAGAATTGCACAATGATACTGGGTTCTAGTTAGTAACTGTTACTCACAGGCATATGTAAATACTTTATGTAGATACTAGTATTCAACAAATAAGTGAATTGATAATAGATAAAGATAGCCAAGTTTCTCACCATCAGAAAAAAAATAATTAAAAATAAGGAAAAGGCAAGGCTATAATGAATCCTGTGATATGGATTTAAGTGGAAACATCAGTATGAGCTCCTCTTTAATTTAATATGTATATGGACATACAGGTGTAGAAATAGATATAGATGTGTGTATGGATTAGTAGGCTTAAATATATTTTCTAGCTCTGTCTTAGGAGGACCTAGAAGCAATAATACCCCCATATTTAATAAGCACACCTAGCTCCCAGATCCTGGTTTCTAATAGCATTCTTCAAGAAAGAAACCAGGGCTCCTGGGAGTAATGGCTAATTCTGGATCAGTACAGGACAATATAAGGTGAATCTGTAATGCTTTGTGCTAGGAAATAAAAAAGTTTGGAGCATGACCAGAGCCAATCTGAAGAAGCTCCCAATGGCCAATGCATCAAGATTATTGAAGATAAGGAAAGACTGAGGAACTGTCACAGATTGGAGGAAACATGACAAATAAATGTAATGTGGTATCCTGCAATAGAAAGGATATTAAGGGGGAAATTTGTGAAATTCAAATAAGGTTTGTATTTTAGTTAATAATATTGTAATAGAGTTAATTTTCTGGTTTTGATAACAGTGCTATGTATGGCATGCAAGTTGTTGACATTTCAGGAATTTGAGTGAAGGGTATGCAGGGACTCAACTAGTTTTGCAATCTTTTGTAAGTCAAATTATTTAAAAATAAAATGTTTTTAAAGATCTAACTTTTTAAAGTCTTACACATGCATCTCCTGTCTTGTAATGCTCAGAAATACAGTGCAACATTGATTTTTGTTTTTACTTCTTTTTTTAAAACTTTGGAAATGGTAAGGAGAAAAGTGAAACTAATGAAATGGCTAATTCTGCGATTGACTTCATCTGGTTGAGTCAGATAGTTAAATAGTTAAGAAAGCATTCATATCCATAATAGCATTTCACAAGCCCGCAAATCAAGAATTTTGACTTTAGAAGGAAGACCATTCCATTCAAATTGTTACCATGTAAAAAACCGGAGATAAAGAGTCACTTGCCAAAGGTCACATAAGCAGTTATCACAAGAACCTGAGGACTCCTATGTTCTTGTAGTCATTTTAGGGTTTTGTCCCCTGTGGAGAAGATAATGGAGTAAACAACTGGGCTATTGTTTTATTAAACAAAATCATCTGGTTTTATCTTGTTCAGACTGCCCTATGTTACATTGGTATGCACTGCTTGTGAAATTGTGTTGCTCTCCTTCACTTTTTGTACTTCAAAAAGGGTGAAAAGCCAACTTTTCCTTTCCTAATCCTTCCTTCACTTATTGTTTCATGACAGTGTAAACTAGATTAATACTTTAAATTAAGGTTCATATTTAGTACTTTGACAATCATTTGGGCTATTAATTTTGAGAAAGGGGAAAAGAGACAAGGTGCTCTTTATTTAGACAGTTATCTTACTTAGTGATACTAAGCTTTGTTTAATTGCTGAGTCAGGACACTGAGCTATCTCTACTCCCTTGTCCATTCTTCTCCCTAAATCCTGCTTTGTTGAGTTAGCCAGAATTGGGTATTATAACTGCCTTTGGATCATGTACATCTCCATTGCATGAAACTCTTTGATGTCTGATTTTGTTATATACTCACTAGTATAATGCCCTGGCCAGCTAGTGAAGTACCTGTCACAGGTCAGCTGAAAATATTGCAGTCGCAGTTCAGCCTATTATAGATCAAATATTGTTTTGTAAAATAACTGGAATCTAACTCAACTCATTTAAAATGTTGTTTTATGGGAGCATAGCTCAAAATCTTTTTCTCTCCTCCTTGAAGTTAAGTTTGCAATTCTCTACCTGGTGAAAAAGGAGCTGTGATATGGTCATTATTAAGATTGATATTTTGGCCCTGGCTGGTTTGGCTCGATGGTTAGGGCATCGGCCCTCGAACCAGAGCATCCCAGGTTTGGTTCCTGCTAAGGGCACATACCTCGGTTGTAGTTTGTCCCCGGTCCTGGTTGGGGTCATGTGGGTGGCAACCAGTTGAGGTGTCTCTCTCACATCGGTGTTTCTCTCTCTCTTACTTCCTCTCTCCCTCCCACTCTATCTGGAAAAAAAAATGATACTTTGTTACAAGAACCCTATTTAGTACAAGAGATCTGAAAATCTGAAATTTGAGAACTGTCTACTATTTTGTCAACTCTTTTGTTTGGAAAAAACTCTTACATATCAGGGAAATATATACCTGATTCCACTTGATTATTAAATAATTCTCTTCATGTTGCATAGCTCTATGAAATTATTATATATATTATCTTTTTCTCTATTTTAAGTTTTGTGAAATGTAGATAAAAGGTACTTCTGTGCATATGGAAATAGAAATAATTCTTCTAGGAATGTGACTTTATTTATAGAACATCATTTACTTACTGCTGTTTTTGCCCTTAACAGATTAGCTTTCTGCTTGTAAAATAGGTTACCCTATTTTCCTCTCTCAGTCTCCTGCTTGATTGTTGACCTATAGGATTATATATGCCAGAGGATTGTTAGCTGTCTGTTATTTCCTCATTATCTCAAAATAATCTTTTCATTTTCTTCTGTATTTCCTCCACTATGTAATCAGTATTTATTTTCTTAAAATCATTTTGTTGTTGCTGCTGTCTAATCTAGATTTGCAATCCTGCTTGGATTTTCAATGCTTTTATTTTTGTGCCTTCAATTCTCAAGTTTTACTGCTATGTGTAATTACAAGTTTAACTCACACTTTTTCCTGTGTTTCTTCATATTGTTTTCTTAAAAGTACATAAATGAAAGAAAGATCTCTTATCCTTTGAGACGACATGGAGGGACCTGGAGAGTATTATGCTAAGTGAAATAAGCCAATCAGAGAAAGACAAATACCCCATCATCTCACTTATTTGTGGAATATAATAAACAGAAAATGCTGATGAACAAAATAGACCCAAAGTCATAGAAAGGAGTACAGTTCTGACTGACAAACTTCAGAGGAGGGAGTTGAGGGGAGAGATGAGATATACCAAAGAACTTACATGCATGTATGTGTAACCAATGGACATAGACAACAATGTTTGGGGGGAGAGGCAGGATAGAAAGGAGGGTGTCTGAGGAGAAAAAAGAGAAACATCTGTAACAAAAATAAATTAATTAATAAAAACATGAGGGAAAAGCAGTTAGTTACCTACCAGGGAGCTCCTATAAGACCATCAGCTGATTTCTCAAAAGAAACTTTGCAGGTGAAAAGGGAGTGGCAAGAAATATTGAAGTGATGGAAAGCAAGAACCTTCAACCAAGATTATCCTGTAAAGCTGTCACTTAGAATCGATGGACATACAAAGAGTTTTCCAGACAAGAAAAAGCTAAAGGAGTCCATCATCACCAAACCATTATTATATGAAATGTTGAAGGGTCTTCTTGAAGAAAAAGAAGATAAAAAATATAAACAAACAAAATGGCAATAAATACATAACTATCGACAACTGAATCTACAAACAAAATGAACAAGCGGAACAGAAACATTCTCATAGATACAGAAAACATTTTGTTGGTTGCCAGATGGGAGGGGATTTGGGGGAATGGGTGAAAAAGGTGAAGGAATTAAGAAGTACAAATTGGCCCTAGCCAGTTTGGTCAGCAGTTAAAGCATCAGCCCGCAGACCAGAGAGTCCCGAGTTCGGTTCCCACTAAGGGCACATACCTTGGTTGCACTTTGTCCCTGCCCTGGTTGGGGTCATGTGGGTGGCAACCACTCGATGTGTCTCTCTCACATCAATGTTTTTCTCTCTCTCTTCCCCCCTCTCTTCCTTCTGCTCTATCTGAAGATAAATGCAAAAATGTCCTCAGTGAGGATAAAAAAAAAAATTTTTTAAGTACAAATTGATTATTAGACTGACAAACCTCAAAGGGAAGGGGGTTGGGGGCGGGAAGAAATAAACCAAAGAACTTATATGCATATATGCATAACCAATGGACACAGACAACAGTGTGAGGAAAGGCAGGAGAGGCGCGGGAGCAGGGAGGAGGAGGTCAATAAAGGGAAAAGGAGGAACATCTGTAATACATTCAACAATAAAGATGTTTAAAAAATAAAATAAAAACATGAAAAATAAATAAATACAATATCAATTTGATTAAAAATAAAAAATAAAAGTAACTAAATGATTCCATTTGTTCTTTAACCTTTCGTTTTCTAAATTCTACTATTTTGATTTAACCATGTTGTCTCTAGAGTTAAATAATTTTTTCAATGTCTTATTCATGATGAGTCTGTATAATATTGCTTAGTATCATGTCTTATCTGCTGTTTAGTGAAGTAGATGTGTCTATAGGATCTATCAATTTTGGTCATAGGCATTTAAGTGCATGGTTTATTTATTTATTACTTTATTGATTTTTAGAGAAAGCAGAAGGGAAAGGGAAAGAGAGATAGAGACATTAATGAGAGAGAACATCAATTGGCTGCTTCTTTCATGCCCCCCCCCCCCCACTGGGGATCAGGCCCACAACCTGGGCAGGTGCCCTGACTGGGAATTGAACCGGCGACCTCTTGGTGCATGGGTTGACGTTCAACAACTGAGCCACACCAGCCAGGCTGAAGTGTATGCTTTAAATTTAATTTTTTTTTTTCTTTCACAACTGGGCATATGTTTTTCTATTGAAACTCAAATTTGTATTTATCCACTGGAAATTTGTAGAAAATAAATTAGCCTTTTATTCTTATCCATGATCTTGTGGATAGACACTGGATAGTGAAGACAGTTTCTACATTCTAAAAACCATCCATTAGTTTAAAAATATAGATAAGAGTCCACAATGATATAACTTAAATATGATTTAAGTATGAAAAATTCCTTAAACTAAAACATAGCCTATGTGTCAGCCATGATTTGTTAGCTAACTGTATAGCACTAAGGTTTTTTCTTTTTTCTTTTTTAAATTTATCTTTATTTTTAAAAGTATTAGAGATGTCCCTCTTTTTTTCCCCCCTTAACACCCTCTACCTCACTTCCCCCTCCAACGGTCTTCACCGCACTGATGTCTGAGTCTATTGATTATGCATATATGCATATATGTTCTTTGGTTTATCTCTTCCTGCCCCCTACCCCACTTCCCTCTGAGGTTTTTCTGTCTATTCTCTATTTCCATGTCTCTGGACCTATTTTGTTCATCAGTTTAATTTGTTCATTATGTTCCACAAATAAGTTAGATCATGCGGTACTTGTCTTTCTCTCACTGGCTTATTTCACTTAACATAATAATCCCCAGGTCCCTCCATGTCATCTCAAAGGGTAAGAGATCTCTCTTTCTTACAGCTGCATAGTACTCCACTGTGTAGATGTACCACAGCTTTTTTATCCACTCATCTACTGATGGGCACTTGGTCTGTTTCCAGATCTTAGCAATTGTAAATTGTAGCACTAAGGTTTTAATTTCTTTCTTTAGCATGCAGAAATGCAAACAAAAAAACTTTTCTCTATGACTTTAAATGCTTCACCCATCTTTTATGCATCTAGGTATATTGAATAGGCAGCATTGTAGTATCAATCATCTCTTATTCATTTCCAAATACTTTTTGGAGGCTACATTTTTTTAAGATGACATTTTTTTATTGCCACATTGTCACATTGCCTTAATATTTTTGTTCACCTTATTTCAGAAAGATAGTTAACACTGCAGTAACAATTTGAAGCTGTTTATGTCTTCAAGAGCTCTGTGTTCTGGTGTTAAGTATTTGATGAACACCTATCCCAGAAGTTGTTTTTCTGTTGTTAATGTTTCTGCTAATCACATGCTCCATTAGATATACTTAAAAATTTTCCAGCTTTTGTAAAAACATACTCTATATAGTTTTTGCAGTTTCCTTTCTATTAGCCTTGAAAGCATTTATACAGAAACAAATTAATTCTTAACTTCAAAACAACTGAAAAGATTTCAAATCTTGTCTGTCTGATTTTATTTTGCTAACACCCACTAGAGGAAGGATTTATTTTTTTCCAACTTTATTGAGATAAAATTGATATATAACATTGTGTATGTTTAGGGTGTACAACATGATAATTTTATACAAGTATGTATTGTGAAATGATTACCACAGTAAGGTTAGTTAGCACTTCTATCACCTCACATAATTACCTTTTTTATTTTTTGTGGTAAGAACATTTAAGATCTCCTGTAGCAACTTTTAAGTATATAATGCAGTGTTATTCACTGTAGTCAGCTTGCTGTACATTAGATCCATAGAATTTGTTTTAACTGGAAGTTTGTATACTCTGACTAATATCCCCAGCCCCTGGTAACATCCATTCTACTCTCTGATTCTAAATTTAGCTTTTATAGATTCCTCATATAAGTGATATTATACAGTATTTTTCGTTCTGTGTCCTACTACCTCTGTTTCTCTTTATAGAAAGACCAGCAGCAGTGTTCACTTTGTAGGACTGTTGGTTGTGAATTACTACAAGGATTTTATAAATGTCAGGGGTCATTTAATGCTGAAAGTTCTATAAAACCCATTCAGAGTTCTATATACATTTAATTCCCCAAAGAAATGATCCATCCAGCAAACATTTATTGAAATCTATTACTTGTTAGGCACAAGGCTCAGTACTGTTCAGAATACAACATTATGGAAGATGCAGGCCCTGTCTGACCTCTTAGTATGAAGCTGTTTGTGTTATTTGCCCAAACCAGGTACAAACTAACTGCTAAAAGAGTCTAAAGGGAGAGGCAGGAGTTGGAATTACGTATAGCTGTACTGATTAAAGATGTAATCATGTGAGAGGGGCTGTTTGAGATATTTTTTGAAAGAGGGATAGGAAGACATTCCAAGCAGAAGGAATACCCTGAACAAAGATAGAGGGGAAAACTGTGATGTGTATTTGGGGAGTTGAGCATTAAGTCAGCCTGGCTGAAGCATAGAGCTTCTGTTGGCAGAGAAGTAGCCTCAAAAGTTAGTGAGGAGCTTAAACTTTATTTTGTAGCTCTGAGGAATCTGACAATTTTTAAGTGATGACATCATCAGCCTATGCAAGATGAATTGGTAGAGCAAAAGAGACTGGCAAGAGGGGGACTTCTGAGAAAGCTGTTTAAGTATTAAAGGTAAGAAATAACAAGAATTTAAATTAGGTGATGGCAGTGGGAAGGGAAAGCCAGTAATGGAGCTGAGATACTGCTGAAGTCAATATAGTTAAGTAAGAGGAGGTTGACATTCTATTTCAGGCTATGACTATTGTGCTCATCTTGATATCCAGTCTGCCATACTTGTTTTGGTTTCACATTAGATGCTGTCTTGTTTCCCACTGTATCTTTTGTGCTAGCACATATAGCACATATTAGGAGTTTAAAAATTATTTGTTAAATGAAACATGAGCTTATTGAATCATTTTAAGAGAGGGAGAATAAATATGGGCTCCCCTGCAAGGTGCCCAGTCATCTCTCCATCTGCATTTGTACTTCCACTCCTAGTTCACTTAAGTGTTGTATACACCTATTTTCAAACTTTTCTCATTCAACCACATTTTAACCTAGATTTGATGACCTACAGATTGCTGTTTTTTGTTAATTTAATTATGTTCCTTAACATTATAGACATGTTCTTTGAACAGAGGCTGATGAATACTCTCCAAATGTTGCATTTTGAGTGCTTTTACCCTATATATGGATTTTTAAATCTTTGCTGAGTGATCATTGATAAATATTATTTTTAAGTAATTAGTATGATAATCTAGTAATATTAAAGCAATTTTTTTTTGCCTTTAAATGTTTGAAATTGAATTTTATAGCAAATGGTAAGCTTTTAAATCAAAGTATTCTTGGAAACCTGATTAGTACTAATGTCATTCTGAGTCATAATCTGCAGAAAAGGGTTTTGTGTAAAAGATGACTGTCTAGTCTAATAGAAATATATTTAGTTTAATTACTAGCTATTGCTCTGAATGTACAGGGATATTTTCAAAGTCTAATAAGTTTGATCATGGAAAGGCAAAGAACAATTCTCAGAGAGAGCCCATGCATTGACATTTTAAAATATACTTAACTAGAACCTTCAATAACTAGAAAGTAATCCAAACAATCTGCTTTTTTAAAAAATTAGAAAATAAAAAATGGGAAAGTAATTTCAAGATGTTATTTTTTTAAATGACCTCTAGACTTATTAGCTACATCTTGGAGTTTGTGCAATCAGTTCAGTCTCTTATATCTTTTACATCTTCATCTCCATTTTTGCATAGTGATTTGTTTTTCAGAAAAGATGACCCTGAGGCTTTGGGTCCAGTCCTTAGTACTCAAGATATGATTCAGGTTTGGGCAACTGACTCTTTCAGGCACAGGAAAGGTGCCTGGAACATTTTAGAAAAATGTTTCAATAAAGAAAGGAACTTAAACTTGACTATTGTAGATAACGCTGTAATGAACATAGAAGTGCATATATTCTTTTGAATTAGTGTTTTGAGTTCCTTCAGCTATATTCCCATCAGTATTTGTGGAATATAATGAACATAACAGTCTGAGGAATGGGGTAGTCCCAGAGACGTAGAAGTGGGGTACAGACTGACAATCCCCAGAAGAGGGGATGGTGGGGAAGAGATAAACCACAGAACTTATATGCATGAACAATGGACATGGACAACAAAGCTAGGGAAAGGGCAGGGAGGGAGGGGGAGGGGGGAATCAGTGGGGGGAAAAGGAGAAACATCTGTAACAAAAATTAATCACTAAAAAAAAAAAAAAAGAAAAAGAAAGCTATGGTAAATTTACACAATGGAATATTTCCTGGCCCTAAAAAAAGAAGTAAATCTTACCTTTTGCAACAGCGTGGTTGGACCTGGAGAGTATTATGCTAAGTAAAATAAGTCAGTCAGAAAAAGACAAATACCATATGATTTTACTTATATGTGGAATATAATGAATAAAATAAACTAACAAAATAGAAACAGACTCATAGATAACAGAGAACACACTGAAAACTCTCAGAGGGGAGAAGGTTTGGATGGCTGGGTGAAAAAGGTGAAAAGATTAAGCAAAACAAAACAAAACAAAACCTCAGGCCTCAAACAGAGACAACAGTATGGTTATTACCAGATGGAAGGGGGGTGGGGGAAGGAGAATTGACTTTGGATGAACACATAATACAATATATGGATGATGTATTATAGAATTGTATACTTGAAATCTATATAATTTTATTAAGCAATGTTACTCCAGTAAATTCAATAAAAATTTAAAAAAGAAACTTAAAATTATTTTAACTATTTAGCAGCATTCAGCTGATGTCATTAATATTTTAATGATATACATAGTTGTGGCTTGCATATGTTTAATAAGCTACTGACAGCTAAAATTAAACCATGACTCTCACTTTTCCTAAATTCTGAAGACCTCACTAGATGGCACATGACATTTGCTCCTTCTTTGAAGTATTAGTGATAAAAGATATTTAATCATATTTCACTTGTTTCTCCCCCAATTTTCCAACTAGAGAAACATAAGAAAAAAATCACATTACTTGCAAGTCAGAGATTGTAGAGAAAAAGGAAAGAAAGAGAGAAGGAAATAAAAAAGAAAGAGAGAGAGAGGGAAGGAAGGGAGGAAGGGAGGAAGGAAAAGGTAAACTTTGGAGACACCTATTGAGAAAAGCTTCTCATTTTGAAATACTTCAGCTCCAATAATAATGTATTTGAAACAAAATCAAAATAAAGGTGTAATGAATAAAATAATATACTAATGAAAATGTGGTGATAAAAAAAAGTAAGACTCCCAGGAAGATCATTATTTATGCCATTTTTATCACACATTTTCCATTATAAACTCATCTTTTCTTGAAGCGAAAATGAAGATCTGTGATTAATTATGGCTCAGAGATGTCTCATTGTTCCTACCAAATTTGCTCCTCCTCTTTCTCAGTAACACCAGTAAATCCACCACTAGTCATCTTTGATTTCTACCCCATAGTTTTTCTTTGATTTCTATTGCTAAGTAGGCCAAATGCTAGAGCACCTCCCAGTAACATTCTTCATGCTTCTGCAATTGCAGGAGAGATAAGATATGTAAATTCCTTGTGGGCAAGTTTCATATCCTGTTCTTCTTTAGGTCTTCCACAGTATCAGCAGTCTTTTCACAAAGAGGTCCTTATTAACCGGTATGCTTTCTTTTATCAGGCCATAAGAACAATGCAATTCATTACTTGTCCTATTTACTGTGGTTGCCAGAAAGCTCAGAGCTAAATTTTCTGCCCAGTTGAAGCAATTCACCTTAGTCTAGATTTTTTTATGTTTTTTTTTAATAAATATATTTATTTATTTATATATATTTATAGATTGTTGCTATTATCTCACCTTCACCATTATATCACTCCACCTCTTCAGGCTTATAATAATGATATATTGTAAATGTATATTTCTTGTAAGTGATATTAAGGCTTTTCTGGGAAAATATAGTTGCATAAATAGTGAGAAAGCAAAGGAGCAAGGGAAGGAGATAATTCTGTTTCTGAATTTCTTATTTAAAGTCTATTAAGCTAGCTGAATGTTTTTGTTTTTGTTTTCGTTTTGCTGTGTAAATGGATTGCAGGCATTCCAAAATGCAAACTGGCGGCTTCAGTTTTAACAGGCTTCAGTGATACCCAGAAGTAAACTAGGTTCTACTGAGACTACTCTTAATACATAAACAAAAGAGTAATGAATATTTGGATCTCCTTACACATGTTTTCTTTACAATTAAAATGACATAGTGTTGTATGCAATGTACTGTTTTCTTACAGCATACCTGCAGGGTACAAATTATGAACTTTGGATTTAGTGCTTGTTTTGAGGTCTGGGAATCTATTGATGCTTCAGCTGTTTGTCCATGCTGAAATGCCACAGTCAGCACTGGGTTGTTTGCTTAGTTGATGTGAAAAGTATTTCCCTCTTAGCTTGTCTTTTTCCAGATATTATTTTGGGTAGTGAGGAGAAGGGGCAATCCTTACAATTGAGTAAGGTTTCTGCAGTGAGTGAAGGTATGAATTTATTGGGAAACTGAGGAGAATGTACTACAAAATCCTTTATCTGCTTAAATTTGGGTATATAGCAGGCATTTAGAAAAAAACACCCTGGGGAGGTATGTAGAGCAAATGCAAGCAACATGTCTTACAGAGCTCATAAGCTCATATATTTAACTTTATATCTAATACCACTCAATACTTTGTAAACAGAAAATGAATGTTTCTGAGGAGTAGTAGAGTAGAAATTTGAGAAGCCCAGTCCTTTCTTTTTTGAATGTTTTAGACTGGTCTTTTTTTTTTTTTTTTTTTTGATACTCACCTGAGGATATTTTTCCATTTACCTTCAGATTGAGAGGGAGGGAGAGAGAGGGAGAGAAAGGAAGAGCGAGACAAACATCAGCATGAGAGGAACACATCAACTGGTTGCCTCCTGCACAACCCTGACCAGGCCCAGGGACGAACCACAACTGAGGTATGTGCCCTTGACTGGAATCAAACCCGTGACTCATTGGTCCATGGGCTGACGCTCTACCACTGAGCCAAACCGACCAGGGATGGTCTTCTTTTTAAAAATATGTATGTTTTTATTGATATTTTAGAGAGAGAGAAAGGGAGAGAGAGAGAGAGAAACATTGATGTGAGAGAGAAACATCAATCAGCTGCCTCCTGTACGCCCCCCACTGGGGATCGAGCCCACAACCTGGGCATGTGCCCTGACCAGGAATGGAACAGGGACCTCTTGGTGTACGGGGACAACACTCAGTCCACTGGTCCACATTGGTGGGGCAGACTGGACTTTTTTGATATGACTTCTAACATCATTACTGAGGTCAGAGATGTAGAATTAAGATATCAAAATCACTTGATATTTGAATTATCACTAACGTATGAAAATTGCTTAATAAATAGCTAAATCCGTTGTTGGATAGGACAGTATTCCCATAGAGAAGAGGTTCTCAAAAGAGTTCTTGGCAGACTAGCAGCACCAGCTCTCCCTAAGAACTTGTTATAAATTCTCAGGTCCCACAACACAACTGCTGGATCAGAAACTCTAGAGATGGGTCTGAGAGTCTGTGTTTTACAAAGTCTTCCTGGTGACTCTGATGAACACTAAAGTTTGAAAATTATTGGTTTAGAGAAAACCATGCCAGTCCAGGAGAGTATCAACTAAGGAGGATATTTCTTTTATATATATATATATTTTTTTATTTTTTATCCTCACCCAAGGACATTTTTCCATTTTTTGTTCAGATAGAGTTGGGAGGGAAAGAGAGGGAGAGAGAGAGAGAAACATCAATGTTAAAGGGACACATCGAGTGGCTGCCACCCACACGACCCAACCAGGGCCAGGGACAAAGTGCAACTGAGGCACGTGCCCTTAGCGGGAACCAAACCTGGGTCTCTCCAGACCGCAGGCCAACGTTCTAATGCTGAGCCAAACCGGCCAGGGCAGGAGGATATTTCTCAGTTTCAGAATTCTCAGCAGCCTGTCCTTCAATGCTTCTTCCTTCCTTTTACCCACTTTTCAAATGGCCTTGTTCTTGGGCTATTGTTTATGTTCAGATGCAATAGAAATAAAATGGTGTCTGTTCTGGAAGACTTATATACACTCAAACCTCAGTTGGAACGTCTCCCATCATGAACAATTCAGTTCTCTACCCAGGTGTCAAGGAAAAACAAATGTCTTGGTTGTCAACTTTAGTTCTTGACCTGACAGCACGTTCATGCTGATATGTCAGCATGAAAAAACGTGTCTCTCAGATCACAAAAAAAGGTGAGAATGCCCCATTATGAGTCAGTTTAGCTAAACATCTCCTTGTTAACATCTCAGGAAAATGTGCTGTGAATTTTTTTTGTTTTGCTTTTGTTGCTAGCAAATGGATAATTACACAATTTTAAAACATAAGGAGGCCATCAAGAGTGCCAATGTTGAGACTTTCGGTCAAGATGGCAGCATAGGTAAACTCAGTATCATGTCCTCCCACAACCACATCAAAGTTACAACTAAACTGCAGAACAACCATCATTCAAAGCCACCTGAAATCAAGATGAAGGGAAGTCCTACAAGTACGAAATTAAAGAAGAAGCCCATGGAGACTGGTAGGAGGGTGGAGGCAAACGGGCTGGTCCCACACCCACGTGTGATGGATAAAAATTAGGAGAACACCTCCGCTGGAAAGGCCCTCCCTGAGGACTGAGGGGTCTCCATCCCACATCAGGCCCCAAGCTCAGGGTTCCAGTGCCAGGAAGAGAAGTCCCCATCACTTCTGGCTGGAAAAACCAGCAGGAACTGAGGCTTAGGAAGGCTGCGGACTGAGAGCCCTAGGCAGCTCCTCTTTTTTTTTTTTTTTTTTTTTTTATCCTCACCCGAGGACATTTTTCGATATTTTGTTCAGATAGAGTGGGAGGGAGAGAGACAGAGAGAGAGAAACATCGATGTGAAAGGGACACATTGAGTGGTCGCCACCCACACGACCCAACCAGGGCCGGGGACAAACTGCAACCGAGGTACGTGCCCTTAATGGGAACTGAACCCGGGTCTGTCCAGACCGCAGGACAATGCTCTAACCGCTGAGCCAAACCGGCCCGGGCCAGGCAGCTCCTCTTAAAGGGCCCATGCATGGACTTATTGGACTCACTCCCTTTAAGCTTGGAGGGGAGGCAGCTCAAGTGGTGCCAGAGACATACAGGGAAGAACTGAGCTGTTTGGCACTAGAGCGAGGGCTGGAGAGGGAGCTTTCTCCTGGACAGACATGCTGTCAGAGGCCTTTGTTCCTTTGGTGAGCCTTTCCCTGGGGCGGCAGACAGCCACCATATCTGGGACTCCAGCAACCTGGCTCACACTGGTTGCCCCGCCCTGGTGATTCCCTAAGGCCCCGCCCCACCCAACTTTCAGGCCCACCCAAGCTGTTGCCAGTTGCTTAACCATTGGATTGGCCTGTCTTGGATCTTGCTTCAGGTTTTCCTAAATTCTTTCAAACAAGCAGCATCTGGTCTCACCTAGCCCCATACCTCTCGTTAAGTAATACATAGAAACAAACACAGGGAAGCATCCAAAATGAGGAGACAAAGAAACAGGTCCCAGATGAATGAACAGAACAAAACCCCAGGAAAAGAACTAAGCGAAATGGAGATAAGCAACCTAAGAGATGCTGAGTTCAAAAACTGCTTATAAGGATGCTCAATGAACTTAGTGAGAACCTCAGTGAACTTAGAGAGGGCCTCAAGAGCATAAAAAAGGACCAGTCAGAAATGAAGAATGCACAGTCAGAAATGAAGGAGGCACTAACTGAAATAAAGAATAATTTACACAGATTCAATAGTAGAGTAGGTAAAGCCAAGAAGCAAACCATCAATTTGGAATATAAGGAAGCAAAAAACACCCAATCAGAACAGCAAAAAGAAAAAAAAAAAATCCAAAAAAATGAGCATAGTGTAAGGAGCCTCTGGAACAACTTCAAGTGTGCCAACATTTGCATCTTGGGGGTGCCAGAAGAAGAGAGAGAACAAGAAGTCAAAAACCTATTTGAAACAACAATGGCAGAAAACTCCCTTAACTTGGTGAAGGAAACAGACATACAAGTCCAGGAAGCACAGAGAGTCCCAAACAAGATGAACCCCAAGAGGCCCACACCAAGACACATCATCATCAAAATGCAAAAGGTTCAAGACAAAGAGAGATTCTTAAAAGCAGCAAGAGATAAGCAGTTAGTTACCTACAAGGGAGTTCCCATAAGACTGTCAGCCGATTTCTCAAAAGAAACTTTGCAGGCCAGAAGGGAGTGGGAAGAAATATTCAGTGATGAAAAGCAAGAACCTACAACCAAGATTATTCTATCCTGCAAAGTTGTCATTTAGAATCGATAGCCATATAAAGAGTTTCCCAGACAAAGAAAAGCTAAAGGAGTTCATCACCACCAAACCATTATTATATGAATGTTGAAGGGTCTTCTTGAAGAAAAAGATAAAAAATATGAACAAACAAAATGGCAATAAATACATATCAACAATTGAATCTACAAACAAATAAACAAGCAGAACAGAAGCATTCTGATAGATACAAAGAACATTTTGTTGGTTGCCAGATGGGAGAGGGGTTGGGGGAATGGGTGAAAAAGGTGAAGGGATTAAGAAGTACAACTTGGTTGCTAGACTGACAAACCTCAAAGGGAAGGGGGGTTCGGGGTGGAAAGAAATAAACCAAAGAACTTGTATGCATATATGCATAACCAATGGACACAGACAACAGTATGGGAAAAGGCAGAAGTGGGGAAGAGGGAGTCAATGGGGGAAAAATGAGGAACATCTATAATACATTCAACAATAAAGATAAGTTAAAAAAAAAAAAAAGAGTGCCAATGTTGCTAAGGGTGTGAAAGAAACAATGATCACAGGAAACTGAAGAGGTAGAAAACCTGTTGTTGATTGGCTTTTCGGAGGCAGTGATATGTGAAAAAGCGAAGATGCTCTATGTTGAGCTCCTCAAAGACACCTCTAGAAAGAGTGCTAAAAGTGATTCCTTTAAGGCTAGTAAGGGGCAGTTTGATAAATTTAAAAAAATAAGTGTTTGTTTATAGATTAAACAGCACATTAGACATGTAGTGTATATAAGAAACGTTAAAACAGAATAATTTGGGGGTCTGGAACAAATTAATTCAATTGTTAAAACAGAATAATTTGGGGGTCTGGAACAAATTAATTCAATTTACATTATTTCTAATCGGAGAAAATGATTTGGTTTTTGAACAAATCGCTTCTCAAACAGCCTTCCAGAACCATTTAAGTCCTAGGTTCCACTGTGTATATCTTTCAGAGGCTTATTATGCTCCCGATCCCTACCCCACAAAGAGAACCATAATGTTTACTAGCTAGTAAGGCTTAATTAGAGATAAGACTTTGAAACATTCTGCACAAAAGACAGCAGTTTAGTTCTTCTTAACCCAACATTTCTCAAAATTCTTTGATCACAGAACCCTATTTTTGTGGAGCATATAGAAACTTATCACAGAACATTACATCACAGATAGTGGGCAAAAGTAGCATCAGTGTCTAAATGTATGAAACCAAAAAGAAAAAAAATATTTTTCTATTATAACCCTTTGGAAATATTAGTGACTTTTTAAATATTCCAAGAGCCCTATTGTAGGGTGTTTCTAGCTGCTATAAGTGAAATTTCAAAATTTTATATGCAGCAAGTGTGGGGATATATATAAATATATATATATTCATTGGTTCTAATGTGTATTATATATTTATATGTATTATATATTTGTTAGATTTTAACAATAGAAATATATGTATGTACATATATATCATATATTCAAACATGTTTCACATTTATATGAGTCAATCTTGGCTTCTAAGAGGTTGGCATACTGAGATAAAAATAAAAAATAAAAAATTAGCCCTGGCCAGTTTGGCTCAGCGGTTAGAGCATCAGCCTGCAGTCCAGAGAGACCCGGGTTCGGTTCCCGCTAAGGGCATGTACCTCAGTTGCAGTTTGTCCCCGGCCCTGGTTGGGTCGTGCGGGTGGCAGCCACTCAATGTGTCCCTTTCACATCGATGTTTCTCTCTCTCTCTCTCTTCCTCCCACTCTATCTGAAGAAAAAATGGAAAAATGTCCTCGGGTGAGGATGAAAATAAATAAAAATTAAAAATAAAAAATTAGTTCAAAGATTTATAAACAGTTTTGTAATGAAATTCGATTTTAATATTTGACCAATTTATATAAATAATATTCAAAATCCTTTTGCTACAATTAATTACTTGTTAGTATTTTAAGTACCATTAACATCTTCTCTTCTTGTCTATTATTTGTTTTGCTTTATTATTCTAACTTAGCAGGGGTAAAAAAAGACTCCCTGATTTCTTTTAATCATTTTAATATTATAAATAAAATATAACAGCAGTTTGGCAAAGTAAAAATTTTAAAATGTACCAACCAAAAAGTGCGATGCTCCAAACCTTTTTATAAAATATAAATTATTTAAATGTTTAGTCTTGTTTCTGAAGAGAATTTTTATTATGAGAGACCTTAAAATAAGAAGCTTGTGATGGTAGACATGTGTCTCTTAATTAGATAAACAGGTCTCCCTAAGTAAACATTGGCTTATTGCCAGTTGAAAAGGGAGCAGTAATTCTTTTATCTTTTCAGTTATTTGCAAGGATAAGATTAAATCCTGAATCGGCTTCTTTATCCTCTGCTAGTTCACCTATAATACCACTGAGCTGTGGGAGCAGCAACTGTTTAATATCCAGTTTAAGAAGAGAGGTGTCCTTGGCTCTTTAACATTTTATATAAGTTTCCTCTCTACGCATACGATAATTTACATTACTCACAATATCAAGAATTACTCATATAATAATGCATTGCTTTTGTGGAGAAGTGGCAAAACATAGTTTGTAATCTGTCATATTTTAATACTTAATTTATAGTAACAATTTTAGTTCTATTTTAAAGAACTAAAGAAGATAAATATGTCTATTTTTTACATTTTGTAGTGATTTAATTTTTAAAACATACTAAATTTCAGTTTATCTTTTTATTTGTTCATATACCTCTGAAGGATATTGGGGCAGAAGTGATTTCTAGAAAAACTGATGAACATAATTGGAAAATAATTTAGCCATTATGTAAAGGTAATCAGAATCCAGGGAACTTACATCCCAGCCTAGAACTCTTTCTAATAAAATATTGAAATCATATTAAATTTTAGATTTATTGCTGCTTTGTCTAGGAACAAATGTGTGAGAAGTCAAAGTATGAATAGCCTGTGACCTGAGTCCAAACAGTTGATTGATTTCAACACTGGATTTGTTGTTATTGTTATTTTCCCTATCACATTATCTTTAAAAGTATAAGTACACTTCTAGATTCTGCATGCCCAATATTCCAGTCACTTATTATAAAATACAGATTCCCAACTATCCTCAGCAAGTATTTATAACACTTTGTTTTTTAAAAGCTGTGGGAAATTCTAAATGATAAGTTATTTTGAATAGAATTGATGTGTTTATATTATTAAAGCAATTACTTGATGTATGCATGTATGATTTGTATTTGAAATCTTTAGTTTTATTTACTTACCCCAAAATAAACTGGCAATATAGAAAAGAAAATAAACATAACTCTTGTTCATTTCTTACTTTTGAAGTACTGAAAAAATCAAAGCCTAGTTCCCAGGCCCACAAATCATCACCTACTTTGTACCACCTCAAAGTATGTGCATTCTCTGGTCACTTAAATAAAATTCCCACTACTACTGGACTTTTGGTTGTGTAGTCTTTTGTGAAGTGGTGTTGTAGTATATGTGAATTCTCATTTGCCTGTGCTCTTAATGGAATGATACACTTCAGAAGAACACTGTGTACTACTTTATGATACAGTTGATTTGTTGTCATTGTTTGGACATTTTCTCTGCTTTGTAATAATGTTGAAGCTATAGCACTCAGACATTTGTGGTCTGAGAAAACCTGCTTCTAAATGGCACTACCGTGTTTTTAAATTTTGTTTTTCTTTATTGACTTCAGAGAGAGAGGAAGGGAGAGGGAGGAGAGAGATAGAAACATCGATGAGCGAGAGCATTGATTGCCTGCCTCCTGCATGCCCCCCACTAGGGATTTGGCCTGCCATCAAGAGAGACCCGGGTTCGGTTCCCGCTAAGGGCATGTACCTCAGTTGCAGTTTGTCCCCGGCCCTGGTTGGGTCGTGTGGGTGGCAGCCACTCGATGTGTCCCTTCACATCGATGTTTCTCTCTCTCTCTCTCCCTCCGACTCTATCTAAACAAAATATGGAACAATGTCCTTGGGTGAGGATTAAAATAATAATAATAATAATAATAATAATAACGTAAAAAGAGTCATCTTTTAGCATGATAATGACAGTCACAAAATGCACACAACCAACTCTTTCACTAAGCTCCACTTCCATCTGTTCCCTATGTCCACTGGATTTTGCTGGACTGTTCTTGTGTCAAGTCATAGTTGTTTGTATTTAAACTCTCATAACCCAACTCCTGATAATATGACCTGCTTCTCCCAAACAAATTGGCAAAATTCTATTGTGCAAATATTTAATAAAAAGCTGAGCTAAAAGAGGACAGGTTTATACTAATCGTTCTGCTTCAGTAAGGATGAAAGACTTAATGCATATAAAGCACTTTGAACAGTGCCCAGCACATAGTAAATACACAATAAAGTTAATTGTGATTATTCAGGTGTACATACTAAAAAAAAAAAAAAAAAAGACATTCAGTTACCTTGTTTTACTTATTATCAAGTCGCCCAAGATCCCTAGATGCTTAACAAAACATCTCATTCTCCACAAATATGTCTTAAATAGTTTCTGGAAATGCCTAACAGCCAGTTGATGTGCAATAATCTTAGAGGGGAAAAAAGAGGCCCAGACAATAGAAATATTTGAACTGTTTTATTCCTCAGTTTAGTTAATGTCAAAGTATTGTGAGGTAATAGCATACTGGTTAGGAATGTAAACTCCAGGTCCAGAGCACCTGTTTCAAGCCCAGCTCTGCTATATTAGATCCGTCACCTTGTGTCTGTTTCTTTAACTCTCTGTTTCTCAGTTTCTCAGTAAACTGGGTTTTATTGTGAAGATTAAATGAGGTAAAGGACTTTGAACAGTATCTAACACATGATAAATACGTAATAAAGTCAGTTCCTATTATTCAAGTAGATGTGGTGTGCAAACAAAGGGAAACAAGATCTCAGAGTTCTATAAATCCCTTAAAGGGATTTTGTCATTATGACCACTTTCAAGATATTAATGTAAAATATAATTTTATGGAGGCCTCAACCTGGTCTCTAAATATGTGTCAGCAATTTCCACATGCCAAGTACATGTGCTAAAACTATATATACAATTATTCTCTAGCACATTTATAAATGGTAGGATTTAGTTCACTTCTAAAGGTCATTTGACCTTATATCCCAGAGTCTAGTATATAAAGTCAATGTGAAACATGAAACAAAATAAAACCAATTAAATGATTATATTTAGTAGAAAAATAAGTGTAAAAGATTGGCACAACTGCCCTGGCCTGTTTCGCTTAGTGGTTAGAGTATCTGCCCACAGACCAATGAGTCTTGGGTTCGATTCTGGTTAAGAACACATACCTCGGTTGCAGTTCGTCCCTGGTACTGGTCGGGGTCATGCTGGAGACAGCCAGTCAGTGTGTCTCGCTCAATTTGATGTTTCTTTCTCTCTCCCTCTCTTTCCCTCCCTCCCACTCTATCTGAAGATAAATAGAAAAATATCCTCAGGTGAGGATTAAAGAAAAAAAATATATTGGCACAATGATATTTTACTATACTTAGTTTATTTCACTGTATCCCTTTATAAAATATTTTTTTTCCAGAATTAAATTTTATTTGCTTTATATGAGACACATAAACTGGATTCATTTTATTTTTCAGAAAGACATGTTTTTTTTTAGTTTTCAGGGAAGGCACAATAAAGCTATAGTAGATCTGTTTTATTTTATTTTTCTCCTTACTAAAATAAGGGGACTATCACATGCCCCTTGAACATTTTTTATGGTTAATATAGAGGGTATGTTTTTAAAGAACACTATATCCCTATTAGTGCATTTTTCTTCCAATAACTCTTGTTCCAGCTGTTGAAACTGACTTGAGTTCAAATGAACAGATTTTTGAATTACTAATTAACTTTTTCTGTTCTTTGCTTTGCTTTATTTTTCCTTGTTTTAGATTTGAGATAGGCATTCTCCGGTAGAGGTCATATTTCAAATTCTTCTCTGTAAGGATATGAAACTTTATGGTTGAGGATTGATTTATTTTAAAACATAAAACCTCCACTTATCATTTTATCTTCTTTAAACTAATTCCATTTCTAGTCATATTGTTTGTGGATAGCCTTGTTTAGGTTCTTTAAAAACCAGAAAGAGTTTCATCACCATCAAATATTAACTTCTCACTGAAAGCAGGTGAGTTTAACAAGGTTACTATATTTACTAAGTTAGACTGAGAGAGGATACTTTTAAAATACACATATTTTTAAAAGTAATCTCAGTATTTTATCTAGAACTTTGTCAATTCTGTTCAAATCCCTGAAACATACATTCTGGATGAAACAATATATTTGGTAGCTATTCACGCCAGGCAGCATAGATCTTTACACACACACACACACACACACACACACACACACACACACACACACATCTTTAATGTTGAAAGTATTATAGATGTCCCTTCTTTTTTCTCCCCATTGACACCGCCCTTCCCTCTTTTGCCCCACCCCCCACCTTCACCAAGTTGTTGTCTGTGCCCATTGGTTATGCCTATATGCATATAACTTCTTTGGTTTATCTCTTCCTGCCTCACCACCCCCCTTCCCTCTAAGAGAACAGAGAACAGACTGATAAACCTTAGTTGTTATTTTTAAAAGAAAAATAATTTGTATCAGTAAATTGCTTTCTTATGTTTGCAGAACAAAACAAACATTAAGTTGGCCTAATTTTCAAATGCTTTTTAAAAGAATCTTTGGCAAAAAGAAAAACCATTTTATTTAAATATATAATGCGTTTGGAGTTTGGAGCTTTTTAGGGGGGTGAGTATTTGTCTGATACTCTAAAATGCCTACAGTTTTAATGACAAGTTAACATAAAGGTTTCAAAAATACTTTTGGTGATAAAAATATATTATATTATTAACAAAATGTAGTTGTAGTCTGTGCCTCAAAATATTTTTATGGCAGTCCATGTCATCAAGTAAAATTTCTGCTTGGAATTGTATAGTTGGTATTAGTTTGGTAACGGGGTAGGAGTATGAAGAAAATGCTTATTTTAAGGTAGATACATTTTGCTCTATTTAGTGTTTGAAACATGATTTCACACTTATGAATTTAGCTGGACCCTGTAAACAGCCACAATTTTAAATTTCTTTATCTGAAAGAAGATTTATGTTTAGCAAAGGAGGAACTGATTTTCATCTTTGTGCCTCTAATTTTAAAAAGCATGAGGCAAATCAATAACTATATCTGCCCCTAATATAACCTCTGGAGGGTTACGTGTCTGGCTATAGAACTGTAATTATCTATTCTTAGCAGCATACTGAGCTCTGCAAAGATACATTGTTTAAATCTGAAAAATAATCAGTGCCTTTCTCACCTTATACCCTCCATATAAGTTTGCAAGATATTTGTCTAAATTTAACTTTGTAACTTTCACTTTCTTTTTATTTAGAGACAGGAAATTTAATTTTACCAAGTGGAAACCCCAAAATTTAAGTTGAGAGCAAAATTAAGACTCTTGGGAATTGACGGGACCGCCAAATATGTTCTTACTTCCCAAGATTTAGTGCAGTTAAAACTCACTTGAGTCCCTTAAGTCATAGAAAACTTAAGCTAACTGGAGTGGGTTCAAGGGACAGAAGTCATAGTGTAGGAAATCCAGTTAGACAGATAAGACTCGCAGTTGTAACTTCAGAAGTTGCCTAATAAACATTCAAATAAAAGAAGAAAGCCCTAGAAGCCATTTGGAAATATCTGATAGAACTTAAAGCTTTGGCAAGGGGTGCTGGGAAGATGATTGTGGGATCTTTCTTTATAGCAATCATAGGAAAAATCACCATTTTGTTAGCTTTGGGGAAATCAAGTAAGCAGATCTTCGAATAATGTTGTTTTGTTATCAAGTTGATGAGGGAGAAAAATTTATTCCTGGCCAGGGCCACTATCTCTGTGGAGTTTGCATGTTTTTCCCATCCCTGTGTGGGTTTTCTTTGGATCCTCCAGTTTCCTTCACAGCCCAAAGATGTGCATGTGAGGCGAATTGGGAGAACAGGAGTGTTTGAGTTGTTTCAGTCTGAGTGAGTGTGAGGGTGTTAGTGCACCTGTGATGGAAGGGTGTCTTGTCCAGGATAGGTCCCACCTTGTGCCAAGAGCTGCTGGGAGAGGCTCCAGTCACCCATGAACCTGAACTAAAATAAACAAGCTGGAAGATAATTCCCTTATTTGTTTTGATTCATCTTTTTTATATGTATGTATAGCTACCATTTATTTTCATGTTTAATATTACAAGTGTTTTGGGGTCTTTACTTAGAAGGTTGATAATGTTTCTGTGACCAGAATTATGCTGTAGGAACTTAACTGGTGTTTATATCTTTTAGCCTCTGGTAAAATTGGTTTTCTTATACATTATTTCATTTAAAGGCTCAGTTTCCAAGAACCTGTTGACAAAGAGAGGACTTACTGTATTAGCAAAAATGTTAAATATCATTTCAATGGAAGACCCAGTTCTTTGGAGTTCACTATATTTTCCTATTTAGGAGGAAAAGAGAAATGGAAAGTATAAAGGAAAACTAACTTAACTTATAGAATGACACAGGGCTTGGTTTGAGTTTTAGTAGGAGGTAATTGAATTAGATCAGTATTTTCATGAGGATACCCTAATGAGATACATTAAAAGGTGTTAAAAAGAAGAATGGTCCTGGTCAGGTGGCTCAGTTGAAGCATAGTCCCGTACAACAAAAGGCTGTGGGTTCGATTTCCGGTCAGTACACGTATTAGGTTTTAGGTTCAATCCTCATTCAGGGAGCATACAGGAGGCAACTGATCAATGTTTCTCACTCCCTTCCTCTTTCTCTAAAGTCAATAAACATATCCTCAGGTAAGGATAAAAAAAAAAAGAAGGATGGTTTCTGTGATTAAACTATGTTGGGAAATGCTGAGTTAACAAAAGTAATTAGGTTTCTTTACTGTAGGACATATAAGAAAGAACATTTACTATGCTCTCGTGTGTTGTCAGTCTACAAGAGAAGAATATAGTTTGCCATTTCTTACAAGTATTTAACCAGGCAACTCAGTTTTTGAGGCTTCTTGGGAATAGTGATCTGTGGTACACATTCTGGCAAATGCTGGACTAAAAGATCTCTAAGAGCCTTTCCAACTTTACTGTTTAATATTTCTATGACGTGTTGTCTATTATCATATAAACTTCCTCAGTGAAGTACAATTTCACTCTTTCTGATAGTACTAATTTTGAATCTTCGATAATTCCAACAAAGGAGTCTGCATTCTAAATGAATATAAAATAATTTCAGGATTGCACCTAGAAACTGATTCCTAAATGTTCAAAATTGCCACTTTTGTGAATACACACACACACACACACACACACATATATATATATATACTGTAGGACATATAATATATATATATATATTTTTTAATGTGGAGCTACTATGGATTGCCATTTTTCCTGAATAAATGATTTTGTTCATTAGAATTAATCATGCCCCTCTACTTCTCCCTGTCTTTTAATATGCATGATCAAGGTTGACTGAAAAAGAAATCTATGCAAAAAAATATCCATGACATTTCTGCATGTTTTGAGTAAATATCTACATAAATCTTTTGTGTGCATATAGAAACATGATGCTTAGCAGTCATTCTCCTGGGCTTCAATAAATGATTGTTGTTTGAATTTGAGTATCCTGCAGACAGAGCTGAAAAAAAAGTTAATCTGTTCTTCTCACCACTCCCCACACACATATAAAAACCTTAAAACATAAAAGTCTTATTTTCCTGTAATAATTCATATGTTTCAAAATTTTGTATAAATTTGGTCAGTAGTTAGGTGTGGCGGTCACTCACCATGCCTGTCTTCTTCCTTACCTAAAGGAGGAGCTCTGGCAGATATCAAAGTCATTTGAATATACACTTGCACCACTCTGGGTGGGAAAGCTGAGTGGCTGACAGAGTTAGGAGCCCTGTGAGGTTTTTTTGTGGGAGGAGCCATAGAATCAAAAACTGCTTTCCCCAACAGTCAACGTCCTTAAATTCCTTCTAGCTGGTCAGGTAAGCTGGGACTGAGAGTGCCTTCTGGTTTACTCTGGGCAACTGAAGGCCAAATAGAACTGGGGCTGATTCCATGGAGAGGGCTGTTTACAACTTTAAGGTAAAGGGGATAAATTGAGTTTTGGAGAATTTGACCCTATTTAGCTCAACTCACCAAGGTAGAATAATTAATAGGGAGAGGGTTGACATATAATACATTGTTTTCAGCATATTTATACTAAAAAGTTATTTGTTGTTTATCTGAAATTCAAATTTGATTGGGAGTCCTGTATTTTCATATGATAAATTTGGCAACCCTAGATAGGATTCTAGACAGAAACCCTAGCTGGGAAGAAAGAGCATAAGTAGCTGGTTTCCTCTTTGTCCTTGTTCTAAATTCCTGTGGTAGATGACTGGATGGGGTGTCCAGAAAAGGGAAATGAGGGATTCCTACTAACAATAGATTTGACTGACTCTTGGCCGAGATACCCTTTTATGTTGGTTCATAACAAATTATATGTAGTAAATAGATTTTGAAGTTGCATGATTTTATGTGTATTTTATTTCTTAGAGTAATACATTGAATGTCATGATTTTTTCTTTCCTTTTTTTGTTATATTTAATGACATTTATGTTCACTTCCATCAACTACTTTAAAGATAACTTCCATGAATACTTAACATCAAAAATGCCTTTAAACTTTTGGTAACTTGGTACCAATGTTCTTCAATTGTCTCTAGGTTTTAATTTGATTCTGCTTGGCTGTTTTTTAAACAGACATGATGTATTCTTGAGGAGCTTATTATTGAACAGATATTCATTTAATATTTTTTAAAGCGATTGAAGATATTTGATTAGATCGGGAGAAATTGGGGAGAGGGCAGGAAGCATATTTGTGGTAGTGGTGAGGCAGGCTTGGTTTCACTGTGAACAGCAACTGTGATGTTTTGTTATTTGCCCTTCAAAAAAATTCAAGTAAAAAAATTAAGGTCATGATTAATGGAAAACAAATGTTTAATATGAATGCAGCTGATTGTATGTCTTGAAGTACAGGGAAACATTTTTCTTGTAAGAAGCCAGTATATGCAGTAGAGATACATAAGAAGTCTCCATCTACATGATTATCCCAAAGCCAGGTATTCTACTTTTGTCCAAGTAGCTTCTGGGAATTTGACTTGCAGCTTGTTCAGAGAAATGTAGGGTGGGGGTGGAGCAGTCTGAGAAGGCAGTTAGTTTATTCTAAGCGAACCCTGGAGATGCAGTGCTCCCCCTAGGCAGGTCCAGATGCCCTCTAAATATGAATATTCTGCAGGTTCCTTTATTCAGCTCTGTGGCGTCCTATATCCTGGGGGTTCCTATGACCACAGACCCCTGCAATTAAACCAGAGTTAGTGTCTGTATACTTCATAGATTCTTGACACTTCTGGTTCAGTTATGCTGAATTATCAGAATATTTCAACCATATGGTCACAAACATCTCTGAGTATATATTCGTAGTGGAAAAAGAGATGCAAATTAGTTATTTTCCGGGCTTGAATAGGATAACAGTTCATTTGGAATAGATCACCAGGAACAACCTTAGTCATGTGTTGGCTATGCCTCTTTTCTTGGAAGAAGAGAAAAGAACTTACGAAAGGAAATAGCAAGAGAAAGAATTAGGCTTCTAAGGCAGACTTAGTGTTAGGCACTATAAAATTATTTTCACAAAGTTTATTCATTCAATCAGCAAAGTTTTATGGAGTGGCCACTATTAAGCAGGCACAGAAACATTCCTGGAGATTCAAAGATGAGAAAGATATAGCCCTGCCTTTAGATAAGCTCAAAGTCTAATGGGAAGATAGGCATGCAAACAATTTATCACAGTGTACACAGTGATAAGTCCAACCATAAAACTGAGTACAAGGTGCAGCTGGAGGCACAAAAGGAGAGATAAGTGGGAGTGGGGGTGAGGAGATGGGCCCAGGAAAATTTTTACAGAGGAAGAGTCATTTGAACTGAAAATCCATATTGGGTAGTGAGAATCTGAAAACTTGGCTTCTGTCCTTATTGGGCTGCTTATTAATTAGGATAAGCCACCTCATCTCTTTCTCTGTGAGATAAAGGTGCACAAGGTGTTCTTAAAATCTGTTTCATCCCTAAATGTTGCAATTTTGGTAAACAAATTATCTTAGTGGGCTATTTCAGAACAATGGTGTGATTGTTGAGCCTATTACTCCCTTCATCTTTTGGAGGTCACAATTTGAAAGCTTTCTTGAGACAGATAAGCAAGAAAGTTATTCTGGTTTGCTCCACAGTCATTGCCCTGTATATGTATATCAGTGCTGACTACAGTGGAGGGTGTGTGTACTTGGCTGGCCCTCTCCATGGGGTCTTCGTTCAGCCTCATTAATTTTGCCTTCAATATATTCAGGAAATGGTTTATTATAGACATTTTTAAAAAATGTCTTGTCTGTATCCCAAATTTAAATTAAAACCTGAATGCAAGATTGTAAAGATGCTATTTGTGCATATATCAGTATTCATAGATGCTACAGCATTGGAGGAGAAAATAACATAGATTATATTTGTTTTTTAAAGATAGAACTCTAAAAGGAAGAAAGTGGGAATTTGTCATTAGTATGCTGACATCTGGCTAATATTCAGTCTATGTTGATATGCCTCACTTTTAGCTCTTTCATAGTGTTTCTAACTTTTAATAAGTCTACAGTGGTTTTAGGAACCCAGCAACCTAGTACATATGATTTGTAATTTTAAAATTGCTGGTACATCCTTTGAGAGGCCATGTCTAAGCATGTACGTAGGTTTCAGTGGGGTAATATAAAATCAATAAGATTTTTTTTTTTACATTTCTTTTTTGCTTTTTTAAATTAATTTATTTTTGTTACAGATGTTTCTCTTTTTCTCCTCATTGACACCTTCCTCCCCATCCCCCCCACCCCGTCCTTGGCTTTGTTGTCCATGTCCATCGGTTATGCGTACATGCATATAAGTTCTGTGGTTTCTCTCTTCCCTCCCCCCACCCTCTCTTCCGAGGATTGTCAGTCTGTACCCTACTTCCATGTCTCTGGGTCTACCCTGGTCCAATATTTCTTTTTAGTAGATGACCATTTAAATAGAATAACATTTTTTTCATAGAACAAATCATCGATTCATTACCTTATTTAACTTTTAACTTTTGGTAGGCTAGCAGAGCAGTGAGATATCTTTGAAAATGTAATTTAGTTATTCTATTTAGGAGGAGAATTTTCCCCCATAATTCAGAATGTATTTGAAGAAGCAAGTCATTTTGCAAACATGTGTTTCTGTTAAGATACAGTGGGTGACAAAGTCTAATTATCAGCTTCATAGGGTCCTTTTCTTATTCTGATTGACGGTAGAACTTTCTCTCATGAGAAAGTATATTTCACAGGGTTTT
This sequence comes from Molossus molossus, assembly GCF_014108415.1. Classification (NCBI taxonomy): domain Eukaryota; kingdom Metazoa; phylum Chordata; class Mammalia; order Chiroptera; family Molossidae; genus Molossus; species Molossus molossus. The sequence continues at coordinate 65,970,223 of NW_023425355.1, read as the reverse complement.
TCTACAACCAAGTATATGGTAACCCTTGTATCTGACAATATCGCATAGTTAGTTCCCAAGACTTAGGTGGAATTTGAATCTCTACAATGCTGTTTTCTCTCTTAAATCAAAAGCTTTGTACTCATTTTTGAAAAGCTTGGGGGTAGGGAAAAATAGATTGAATTTTGGAAGTTTCATAAATACTCTGCAGCTTTTTTTTGTGTCTGACATCAACTTTTTGATGCAGATGCATTTTAGAAATTTAATTGACCATTTTCTTCCCCTGCTGCTTTTTTGGATGCATTTTCAAAAAGAGTAGATAAGAGAGGGAATCTGGAAGATCTATAGGTGTAGTAGCACTTATTTCAGCAGAGAATCACTTTCCTATTTAATCACTTTGTTATTTTCTTAAGTCAGTTACATAGTGAAAGGCTAGATGACAATGATTTGTTTTTAAGGCCAAAAGAAGTAGAAAAAGTAAGGCTAGCATAAATGTCTGTGCTCTAATCCCTTCAATACTTTTTAAATTTTTTCATGTGTATGTGTAGGGGAAGGAGAAAGAGATTTTCATGACTTAACTAATTTTTGCTACTATTTTTAGGATATAGCCAGCTCTGCCAGTAGATGGTGACTATCATAGACACAACATTTGTAATGGTTTATGACATCATCTAATACTTTGCACTGAGCACATGGAAACTCTGAACCTGGGGGTCTAGAAAGAGGACATGGAGCACTATTGACTTGGCTTGGGAAACCTGAGGGGTGACTTTTTTTTTTTTCAGACCAAGAACCTTTCTGGGCTTTCATAGATCCAGTGTGAAAGGATATTTTATGACACATTCAGAGTGCTTAGCTAGTCTTAGGAAACCTTTCTAGTTCATAGACTTTTATTTTTAAAAGAACAAAAACAATAGGTGGTTATATATTGTGCTGGGCAGTCTTTTCCCTGCCTCCACCCTATCATTCAAACATGCTTACCAAAAAGTCTTAATTCCCTATGAGGATTAAAAGCAAATATTAGCCAATGTCAAAAAAGGTTTGCCCCCTCCCTCCAAACTCCAATTAAAATATTTTGATATATAATTAACTCTGTGTCTCTTGAAGAATGAATACTATACAGAGTAGATTTATTAATATCAAATGTGAATATAAATATATTTTTCTGAGTTCTAAAGTAGTTTTTTAAATAAATAAGGGGTTTGGTTTTCTTTTGAAATATTGTGTTCCACAGATAACATTCATATTAAATTATTTGCTCTTCTCATCTACTGCTTAGGTAGAAAATGCAGATATTTTTGTTTTGTATAAACTTTTTTTTTTAACATAATCAAAAGTCTCTGGTAAGGTACTATTGCTGTGTACCAGCATTGCTATAGAATTAAATTATGGATTCTGTCATTCAAAAGAGAATCGTTTCTAAATCAAGTAAAATATCATAAGATGTATATATATATTTTTAATATCATGGTGCCTCATATTTCATAGTTTAGTTTTAAATCCCAACTTGATGTAATTTTTAAAGAACAATTCTTTCTTTTATCCTATTTCTGTATACTGTTTTGCTTTGTTAAAAAAAATGTCATTAGTTTTCCAGGATAAAAGCTTAAGAGCCTGGGTGATGTGGCTCAGTGGATTAAGCATCTTCCCCTGGACTTAGAGGTCCCAGTTGGACTTCTGGTCAGGGCACATGCCAGGATTCTGGCTTGATCCCCACTGGGGGGCATGCAGGAGGCATCCGATTGATGTTTTTCTCTCACATCGATGTTTCTCTCTCTCCCCTCCTCTCTCTCTAAAAAAAAATCCATAAAAACATATATTTTGAAAAAGCTTAAGAAAAGTAATTATATGTTAAAGATAATCACATAAAAGCACAAAGGCAGGTAGTAATTCTTTATCTGTAGATTGGCAGGACATGTGCTAAATACCCCGTTTTCTCTCTCCTTTCCTTTCTCCCCCCTCTCTTGATTGCATTCAATGCAAATGATGTTAAAACTCTAAATTGTAACAAATGTTAAAATCCTAATGTATTTCTTTTGCTTTTTAAAAAAATAATCTATTGTTTCTAATTTCTGAGTATAAGATACAGTCCTCAATATGCAGCTTTTTTTTTGGAGGAGGGTTTACATATTGTGTTCTGTATAAATGTCCATTGTTGTGTTTGCCACTTGTCTGGGAAAGCTGTCACGATAAGTTTACAATTCTAAAGCAATCCTGCTCATCAATTGCTTAATTTCTTTTTTCATTGCTGCTATGTAACTGTCCTAAAGTATGGGGATTTGAGCAAGGGTCCTAAATGTGAGTATGCAGTAAAGGAGAAAATATTGTAAGGGGAAGAAAGGTCAGGAGTAAGTTCTTTAGACCTGGTAGGGGGCAGAATTTCCAAATGATGCTGCAATTAGTGATAAAAAGGACTGAAGTTCAAAAGAGGAGTCACATAGAGATTTAAGATCTGAGCAATTACTGCAATATATAAAATTTTGCAAGAATTCCAGTTTCTCAAGGGAAAAGAGATTAGAGAGGAGAGCAAAGGATTTAGGACCAAACTTTGGGGAAATCTTGAATGTTAGACTGTGGGAAGAAGAGAAATGCTGAAATATAAAATAGCATGCTTTGCTGTGGAAGCCACCAAGTATCACTGCTTTCTGAGCCAGATAACCTCAGTTATGCTGTGTTGAAACTGAAGAATCTAGGGACTAAAATCTGTGTGACAGTCTTTACCTTGGTGCAGGTTGTGGTAAGTATAAAGAGAAGCTCATGTTATCTGTTGGGAGGCATATTAATGGGGAAAAATCTTCATTATTGTGATTTTTAGCACACATAAAATTTTTCTTACAGCTCTTATATGTGCTGAAATTATATAGCTATTCTTAGGCTACTTTTATGAATTTAGGAAGATTAGGTTAATCCCATTCTCAACTCTTACTACTAATAAATTGTTCCTTTTCCAGGTCTTGCAGAGAAATGTAAAGGTACAATTAAACTAAGATATTATTTGATTTTATAAATCATTTAATTTGAATAAAAGTAAATTGATCAATGGAAGAAATAAAAGGAAAAACCTAACAGAAAACAATAGTTAAACCTTTAATTTCTCAAGCTATGTATTAAGTTGTACTCATCTTCTTGTCAGGGGAAGTAAAATAATAGAGCCACCTTGTCCTAATTATGTAATATTTAAAAGAGTTGCAGTGCATCTGGTTTTGCATTATACATAGCTGTATAAAGTTTTGAAGGAGACAACTTGATTCTCAGTGAAATAGGAATGCTTTAGTAACAAAATAACCAATTATGGAGAAGCGATTATGTAAACCATTTAGATATCATAAATAAGGAAATGTTCAAAACACTTGATGAACTAACTCATTTTCTCCTGGGAATTCAGGAGGCCTAGCAACTTGTATTCTTGGATCAAAACAAAAAAATTGCCTTTTTTTCTTCATCCCTCTCTAGCATCTTTAGGGGGTAAATTGCTTGCAGTTTTGCTTGTCGTAAAAGAATTATGGTGAACCTAATAATGTAAATGATTATTATTATTATTATTATTATTATATAAATGCTTTATATAATGCTCACGAGTTAAACACAACAACAGGCCACACTTGACAATGTAGTAAATATCTGTCCAGTTTTGCCACCACATAACAACACCATACTCAGTAGCCATGTCAACATTTAGGCAACACCAAAGACACTTGATTCCACAAGACTGACATACTGTTCTGTTGGAAATGCCTAAATCATCAATAAAACATCCAAGTAGCTGTGACTCCAAAATAAACTTTGATCTCAATTATCCAAGTGATCTAGAGCCATTGCCTCTGGAACCTAAAGAATAACATGGCTGCCAGGTGTAGAGATTTATTCTATGGTTAACAGTATGTCAGTGGATTTCAGGATTTATCTTACATTATATAGATTCAGGAAAAAGAACTTTAGACCCCAAAATGTCCAGAATAATGGGTCTAAACTTTAGAAAATATATTTATGTGTATATAGTATATTTATATATTTTTCTCCACCCCTCAATTGAGGGAAAATTTAACAATTTTTTCTTAATTTTCTTGATTGTTTAATATACTTTATTCCTAACCATATCATATTTTTAGAAATATTAATGAAAATTAGCCTAATTCTTCATTTTTAGGGTCGGTGTGCTAGAGAGAACTGCAAGTACCTTCACCCTCCTCCACACTTAAAAACACAGCTGGAAATTAATGGACGGAACAATCTGATTCAACAAAAGACTACCACAGCCATGTTTTCCCAGCAGATGCAGTTTATGCTCCAAAATGCTCAAATGTCATCACTTGTAAGTCACAGCATTGTCTTTGAAAAACTGTGTATTGAGTGCCTTATTTTAAAAAGAATATATACGTATATAAAAATATATATATTGGAATAACCTTGCAGGGCCTTTAGGAAGTTAGTTACAGAAGGATTTAGGACACACACTAATATATTAATTGATACTACAATGCTGTCCTGAATGTGAAGGGAGCAATCAGGAGTGTTTGATTTTATTTATTTATTTAATTTGTTTTTCTTTATTGATTTTAGAGAGAGAGGAAAAGAGAGGGAGAGAGAGATAGAAACATCAATGAGAGAGAACATCGATTGGCCTCCTCCTACATGCCCCCCACTGGGGATCGGGCTCACAACCTGGGCATGTGCCCTGACCAGGAATCAAACTGGTGACCTCTTGGTGCATGGGTCGACGCTCAGCTACTGAGCCACACCAGCTGGATAGGAGTGTTTGACTTAAAATCTGGGTTGTATTTAAGCATGAATTCAATTTATAGAATATTAACAAAGGAACAGGGGCATTTTAAGATAAGGAGAATGTTTGATTATTATTAAATGATGTGAATCTGTAAATTCTAGCATATTAATAGAAACAGTTTTTGATGGTGGTTTTATTGTTACTTTTTATTTTGAAATAATTTTATATTTAAAGAAAAATTGCGAAGATAGTACAAAGAGTTACCATATTATCTCTCACCCAGTTTCACCCTCTGTTAATACATTTCCATGGTCTCATCAAAACTAAGAAACTGACATTTACACATTCCTATTAACTAATTTCCAGACTTTATTCAGATTTCATCATTCGTGTACTCTTTCTGTTCCAGTGTCTCATCCAAGGTACCACAGTGCATTTATTTGAATATGTTTCCCCTCTCTCCTCTGGTCTGTGACCATTTTTCAGTCTTTCCCTGTTTTCTACAACCTTGAAAGGCTTGAGAAATACTGGTCAGATATTTTACAGTGGTATTAATTTAACCTTTGCAGAAATTAATAAGATTATGGTGTCATTCTAGACCAGTATCTACTATTTTTATGGTTCAGTGAACTTAGATTATTTAAAAAGCAATTTTTCCTATTGAGAATTCATCTTGTTTTGCTACCTTAAAATATTAAGGTGCAGTTTGGTCTTTCAGAGGTAATTGAAAACTCCCTTTTCTACTGAATTTACCAGGTCTTAAATTTAGTTCAGTAGTGTTTCATTCTAATTTCAGCTGTCCTACTTGCTTTAAATCTTTAACGAGATACTAATTTGAAAGAGTTATGTTATCTTTATTTGTTATCTATTTCATCAGCGACTAAGTAATAAATGCACTGAAAGATGTATATAGCATTTAAATACAATGAAAATGTGGGTGCTGAGAATGGATTGACTATCCCATTATAAAGTTGATTCTCACAATTCAAGGAGATATGTGTAGATTGGGCACCCCTTAACTAGTCTATATGTATAGATAATGCACAAAACAGGTGGTGAGGACATTGATGAGCCACTAAAATTTTGTAGTACAATTTTCATTTCCCAGAATGTCTAGACAAATTTAAGTAAAACAACAACAACAACAACAACAACAAAAAACAACACAGATTTTATGTTCTATACTATTAGTATGCCAAAAAAAAAAAAAAGATTTGCCTTGGAATTCACTGTTGATTAATTATATTATAAAATAGTTGCTAGAAGCTCACCAGTGAGCTCCTCATAGTTCCCCTTTTGCCTTCAGGATTACTTTACATGGTTGAACTCCTTCAAACTGTTTCCTAGGCTTTCACACACTGAAATATTTCAATTTCTTTTTACTTCTAAAGGGGTAGGGAAAAGAAAGTCTACTAGTTACTAAAACAGGATTAAAAAAAAAACAAACAACAACAACAACAAAAAAAACCAGAAAATTGAATGTGCTCAATGAGTCCAGAAAATGTAAGTAGATGGGGAATAAATCAAGGGAGTTCACCATCCTTACCACTTCTCAGCCTCTTGTGGGATGTCCCAATTTCAGACTGAGGAAGGAACAGGAGCCAGATTTTATCACACTCTTGAGCCAGCTTTTCCTATGGAGTTGGAGTATATGTCTTTTCACAAGTCAAGGGACAGCATCAGAATAGCAATCAAATGTCCTGTTTCAGGGAATCAGAGCAAGACCTAGGGTAAAGTAGGGATAAAGACAGAAGGCTGACTATTCATTTTCTATTCAGACTCCAATAGAGTCTCTTATTAGACTCTGAAAAAACTACTCCCTATTCCCCAGTGTGACCCAGCTTTTTTAAAGTCTTATAAAAGATACATTGAGTTTTCTGACCTCTGTGACTTCTAATTTGACTCTTAATGCTTTGTATAATAGAATACATTTCCCTTATTTCTTCAGTAAGTATAATTTTAGATTTCGGGCTTTAGAACATGACACACAGTAGAAGTTTATTTTATAGCATATCACAAAATACAAGACATTACTTAGAAGACCCCAGGGAACAATTGGAAATTGCTTTTCTAACTTGTAGATTATTTAACAATAGCTGTTGTGGTGTGATAAACTGATAAAACATTATTTTTTGCAGTTATATCGTGTAAAAAAATTAACCCCACAATGGTTGATATGATCCTGTTTTGAGGTCTAGAAAGCTGCTTTGTAGGCATGTTGAAATTGAGATAGTGACAATTTTAAGTGACATTTACTAGTCTGATTTGAAAGAAATGTTCTTTATTATGGATCTTGATATTACTATAAAAGTAACATATGATTACTTAGTTTCTTTGGTACCTACTCTCCCCAAACAATTCTCTTTCCCTTTTAACACCCTCCATAATCTGAATATTTTCTCGAAAATAGTCAAGCTTTTGTTTAAATTTTCAGTCCTAATGTTTGTATGGTTACATATTAAAACCTACTTGATATCATGGCTTGAACTTCAGGACTTTTCATAAAACATACTTTGATCTGTTTCAAGGATACCAGAAGAGCACATCTGCCTTTAGAAAACTGAGTATGGTTTGCTTATTATAAGCCCTCAGATAAAGGGAATGTCAGCCTAAATGGGATGGTAGGTAGAGAACAGATTCTGTTCAGTGTGACTGAACAATGAATAAAAGTCACACCTAGTCAATTTGGGTGAAATGCTTGCTGTAGCAGGCAAGTTTGTTCACTGTATTTAACAGGCCTGAATTGACATTTGATAATATAAAAATCTACCTCTGAAAGCTTTTGTGAACCCTATTGAGGAGTTTTAGCAAGTGAGAGAAACAGTGTGACTCTCTAATGTTTTTCAACATTATTTAAAAAAGAAAATTTCTGATGTTCACAGCAAAAATTTATTAAGTTTAATAACTCCTCTTGGCATTATTAGGGAGGCCAAAATGAGTACTGTACAAGAATTTTAGGAAAAGTAGACACACTGGGTTACTCTCAAACAAGCTAATGGTTTAAAATTTCAGTTTCACAACTGGGAATTTTCATTACAGGGAGAAGGAATCTCACTGTTGGATGAAATGTATGGATGTATAAAGTGGACATGGTATTATAAAGTTATTTAAAAATTTTTGATTGAGGTATTTTGCATAAGTTAGACCTGTCCATATCTAGTAAATTTCTTTAGATTCTCTCTGAATGTGCTGATTCACATGGAGGCATTCCTTTACACACAGGTAAACTTGACGCAGTCATGTATTTACCTGATGATTTATTTAGAGATTATTGGCTTGGCACACTTGGCTCAGCCATTGGGGTGTGCCAAAACCCCTTGTCTGCTTGATGCTTTTCATGGCTTACACGCCTGTGGCCAGGTTATGGTGTCCCAAACTGCAGAGGCTATAAGCATGGGTTTCACCCCAAGCTTTTTCTTTATCAAAGATAGAATCATGTGACGACTGCCTGGACCCTCCCCACATTTTTACATAATTTTCATAATCCTATTTACAAAATTCATTTCTCATAAACAAGCATATGTTTTTTCTGACATTGATAAGATAAGAAATGAAGGTTGTGTGACACTTCAGAACCAAAAGGGTAAAAATAGGAAGTTCCGGTAGATAGGAAAAAGGGAGATATACTAATTAATAAATATTATCATTATTTTTAGACTCTAATGTTTCTAATGTTTTTCTTCTTTTTTATATAGGAGCTATAAGCTAAGAATTATTTTATGAAACTTTGGACTAAAACAGTTTTAGGTGACTTGAAGTAAAATTGCAAATTATTTGTTTACTTTTTGAGAAAGTTTAATAGTTAAATGATTTATTAGTTAAAGACAAAAAGATAATATCTTTCCCTCACCAAGGTACATTATACATTTGGCATATTCACATCAGAGGTACATTTTTGCTAGTTCACATAAACTAATTTTATTGCCTGAATTCTTTCTCTATTATCATGGCTTTTTTTATTAAAAATTATGATGAAAAAAGTGGGCAAGGTATTTTGCAGATTTTGAGGAAAAGGAAATTATGTCTGTATTCCAGATTAGTAATTTCGTGGTCAGTATAAAAATTATAATATATTTTAATGGTGGTTCTTCAGTGGGTTTCTCAGTTCACCCACTTGCAAAATGACAAATGATGACATTTAGCTGTTTCATATCGATGTGGTGACATTAAATGTTTTGTAAAGTGCTTTTTGCAAAATGTTGAAGTCAGTGGATAACATGCATTATGTAATTATAAGGCTAATATGCTCTTAATATAATTATGACTGTCATTACCATGTTAAGTTTCACATTGACTGAAGCTGACCAAATCACATTACAGGAGTACGTGGAGTGAAACCATACTATGAGCCCACATTTCATCTAGATTTCACTACATTCTCTAAAATATTAGAGATTTTACTCATAGAAACTGAAGCCTATCATTGTTTATTTGTTTAACAAATAGACTTACCTTGAGGTTAGTGAAGGCTCAAGGCTCCTCATTTGCATGAACTCCTTCCAAGGGCCTTGGAGAAGCCCAAACAATATGTTTACAATGAGCTTATAAAAGGTGCAAAATATATTTCTGTATAAAGTTCTCCTCCCCAACTCTACTGAACCCTACAGATCCTGGATTCACTCCTGATTGCAATTACTGGTCCAAAGTAGAGAAGTTTATTCAGATCCTTTCCCAAGGTTGTGTATGTTACACTGCTTATAGCTTCTTTTATAGTAAAACAAAATAAACTACACTAACAGTAGGTTTTCTGCCTTGTGCCAACTATGTTAATACACAATGTGAAATCCTTTTTTCAAAAGTTAAACAAAAATGCTACAGTTTTGCAGACAAACAGAGGGCATTTGTACATATCTTTTACATAGCTCAGTTTCTTTGATAATGATAAATCTCAACGTTCTCCCTGTATCCTCCCTTATATTTTCCCATGGGATATATTAAATGTAATCTCCTCTCAGTACATTTTGTGTCCTTTTCCCCTGGGGCTAGTTAGCTCAGTTGGTTAGAGTCTGGTGCTAATGAAACCATGTGGGCCTGTCAGCTTCCTTGATCTTGGTCATGGTCTAAGCTGTAGCCAGCTACCTCAAAATTGCTTGCTGTTGATCACCAGTGAGATGAAGGCAGGAAGTTGGGAGAGCTCTGTAAAAAGCTTTTTCACTGATGGAAGATAAACAAAACAACAACAGTAGCAATAAACAAAACCAATGCTTGACAATTTCACCTATAAAGGATGATTTTTTTTTTTTCTTATTGAAGCCATCCCCTTGCTCAGATCTCCATCAGGAGACCTAGTATAAATCCTGTGGTTGCCCCTGTACCTGATAATAATCTTAGTTAAACAGCCCCCCCCCCCCCAAAAAAAAAAACCCACTAATTTTCCTTAATATCCTGTAAGGATCTAGTAAATATTTTAAACCCTTCTTTACCTAGTCTCCTCTCTTAAACCATTCTGTGGAGAGCAGTCATATTAACAAGTCACTAGTTTCCTGGAACTAAACATTTTGTGATAAGAAGTTACATATTGTTTTTCTCAGAACTCTTCATTGAACACCTTTTGGTACTGATGACTTAGCCACTACAATGTAAAAATGCCTACATACATATGTGTGTATGTGTGCACCCATGGACATCCACACACATGTGTATGAGTGTATAAAATACCTTGTGCTTCTCATACTGTTTGTTGTAGCATTTAACACTTATATCAAAAGACAATTTGTGAGTGGCATTCTTCTTAAAGTCTCTTCAGTACAGAGCAAAACTGATGATTTGTCCACTGCTTTCATTCCTTGAGTGTTTCTTTTGCACTGTGATTTTTTTTTTATCCTCACCCAAGGACATTTTTCCACTTTTTGTTCAAATAGAGTGGGAGGGGGAGAGAGAGAGAGAGAGAGACATCTATGTGAAAGGGACACATCAAGTGGCTGCCACCCGCACGACCTACCAGGGCCGGGGCAAAACAGCAACTGAGGTACGTGCCCTTAGCAGAAACCGAACCCGGGTCTCTCCAGACCGCAGGCCCACACTCTAACCGCTGAGCCAAACCGGCCAGGGCTGCACTGTGATTTTTTAATTAGTTTTTTCTAATTGGTAATCATAAAATAAGTCAATGGCTTAGGGATACCTTTTCACTCAATTCAGTAAATATTTATTGAGAATATACTCTGTGCCAAACATTTACGAGAGCAAGAGGTGGATAAAAAGGTGAACTAGAAACAGTCTCTACCCTCTAGGAAAATATGACAATAGTAAGATGGTGAATTAATGTTTTTGTGACCTCCTTAATTTCTGATATACACCTGATTCTCTGTATTTGTATAGCTTTGGGCTTTTCTTTTATTTCTCCATAGAGTTATCTTGCTATTAACCATTTGAGGTTTTGTTTTCATTTATGTTATTTTGGTGATTGTGGTGGTGGTTTTTGAACACCTGGTCATAATCCTTAGCATCCATTTATCCTGGACTTGCACTGATATGTTTATAGTCTCCAGTCTCTCTGTGGGTTTTTTGCTTTTCTGAGATCTTGCCATTCCTCTCCTCAAAAAAAAAAAAATCTAAAATATCTATAATTTGTTTCATACCTTTTGTTTAAATTGAGTAACGATTTGATTTTTTAAAATACTTTTCCTTTCCTAGTGGGATGTTAAAGTTAATTTAATTGTCATTATTATTACATTGTGGTTCACCAACAAATAATTTTTCGGTCAGTTCCTGTTCACTTCTCAGGAACAACGTCAAAATTATCTTGCTCACATAAGGAGAAATAATTTGCCCCCTTGCCAGATCCTTGCCTCTAGTCATCATCTGGTGTTAATGCTGATCTCTTTGTAGGTTCTCTATTATAACTCCTGGCTTACTTTGCAAATTCTCATCCACCAAGTACAGGCAGATCCAAACCAGGATTTGTCCTTTCTTGTATGCTATACTTTACACCTTTTATACCCACAATAATCTATTGATCATTCACCTACCTGTCTACCTTCAATGCTTCCTTTTACTTGGAGAATTCTGTGACTAATAAGGTCAAAAAGTCCAGGTCTAGGTGAGAACAACTATCCAATTTTGACCCTTGAACTTATTTTTTTCTTAGTTTTTTCTCTGGAGCCATGACTTATTCATGAACAAGTATGATTAGCACATAAACACCACTATCTGCTTGTGTCTGTTTATAAAGTTAACTCTAATTACCACTGGACCAATTAAATAGTCAAGGTTATATGGGCCTCCCACCATGCCTTTTGGCCATTTCAGTGAACGCAGAAAATCACACAAAGGGTTTGGAGATGACCCAACAAAAACTGCGAAACCAAGATTATTCATTTGTGCTCCATGTGAACAGTTACCAAAGTCTGATAGAAACTAAAATTATACATTTCAGTGTGCTTTGGGATAACCTAAGGATAGAAATATGCATGGTGATAGTGAAACTGGATTCATTTTATACTATATAAATGCTTGTAAATGAGCAATAAAATTAGGTATTATGAGTGCTAGTAAAAGTTAAGAGGACTATTTTCTGGTAATAAAATTGAATCAACAGTCCTGGCCAGTTTGGCTCAGTAGTTAGAGCATTGGCCCACAGACCAAAGAGTCACGGGTTTGATTCTGGTCAATTGATGTGTCTCTCTCTTTCTCCTTCCCACTCTGTCTGAAGATAAAATGTTCTCTGGTGAGGATTTTTTAAAAAGTCTAAAATTGGGTCAACAAATGGTTACCAAATGTTTACAATCCTATGAAAGAAAATGTTTAGTCATCCACCTCTAGATAGGACTTCAGAGATGGAAAGCCTCAATTATTATATTCCTTTCAGGCCAGGATTAACCAAAGTGACTTAAAGAATTTTGCATTCATTCCACGATAATTGTAATTGACCTTGATATTATTGAAGTAACTACAAGTAGATCTAGGCTGCTGGGGAGACACAAAGACTGATTTAGCTAACATTTACTTTTTATTTCTTTATATTAGCTTGAGGAATAACGCATTTAAGTATTAAATCAATGTTTCTAAAATGTGTGTGTAAATTGGACATATCTATTTGAGGCATAGCTTTTCATCAAATTATATTATTTTTCAGTGATGCTTCAGAATCCTTTAAGACCAATATGTGATGACTCCTCAAATTTTACCTTTATATAGGATTACATCTATCCTTGTCACTGAGTAGTTATTATTAATAACAAGTAGTTAAGAACCCTAATTTTAGTGATTATTTAAAAGAACATTTCAGTGAATATGTTAGTATTGGTTTCTAAAGCCAAACTTTTTCAACTTCTAGAATATTGCCACAAGTATTAAATTTACATCAAGAGATTTGTATATAATTAGCATATTAATCCAGAAATTGATGGAGTGCTTTATTTTTGGGAATCCTTTAAATGACTAAATAGTAAAGATTTTAGGCTTTGTGGTACAATGGGAAAATTTGAGGATATTATGTAGGTACTTCTATAATAAGAGAGAAAACAAATATCCACAACTTTTTATAAAAAAAGAAAGCAGAAGATAACCAAGAAAATTTTACCCTCAAAAAAGAAGGAAAAGTTGGAAGTTCAGAACTACTATAAATGGGAAGCATTGCTTATATGTACATTAGACTTAATTATTATTAATTGATCAGTATGTATTAGTCATTAATGATGTTTTTAATCTGGAAAATCGACTTGCATGCAGGTCTTTCTTTTAATTCAATAGTTTTTTATTTTATTATTTAAAAAAATTTCTTTATTGATTTTAAATAGAGAGGAAGGGAGAGGGAGAGAGAGAGAGAAACATCTGTGAGAGAGAACATCAATTGGCTGCCTCCAACATGCCCCCCACTGGGGATTCAGCCCACAACCTGGGCATGTGCCCTGACCGAGAATCCAACCAGTGACCTCTTGGTGCAGGGGTTGATGCTCAACCACTGAGCCACACTAGCCGGGCTCAATAGTTTTCTCAATGTAATAATGGTTCTTCTCAGTTCTGTAAAAAGCAAAAGCAAAAAGTATCCAGGAGAATAGGATGGTGACTTTAGTGAGAAATTTACTCTGAAAGAGAGAAAATGGAAGTTCAACAAAGAGTACTATTGTGTGGTTCAAATATGGAGATTTTATAGAGATTCTTTTTGATTTTGAAAAAAAACATAAATCATCAAATTGATAAAGTCTGCCTTTTTGTGGAAGTATGCCTGGGTGGATGTTTTCAAGAGATTTCTATTACATTATATAAGATAATATTGTGTCAGCTAATTCCTGGAGCTTCATATCTTATTTAGTAAAAAATATGACATGCCTATATAGCTTCTCACATCATAGTACCTTGTTAGGCTAGGTCAGCCCTTGGCTGACTGTCCTCAAACCTTAAAACCCCTCCCAGACTGTTCTATCATCTTTCTTGGCACCTGGTATTGCCTTTTTCTTCTTAAAATTCTTGGCCCTCATGCCCTCTCTACTCACCCTAGTAAGTCTTGCCAGTTGGGGGGGGGGTTGTTGGTCCTTCCTAATTGCCAATTAGTTAATTTGATAAGGAAGCCCTTTCTTTCAAGTTAAGTGTGGTTTATAACAAGGACTTTATTGAGAATGCTGTGATGGTGAACATTTAAAGTCAGACTAGGGGTGATATAGGGAATATATATTTATCCTCACTGCATACTCCACAACCTCCTATTCTCTGTGTATTTAGAATTGTCCCTGTTAATGTGATTTAGCAGAAGGTGTGGGCACAAGGTGGTTATCAGTGTAACAGATTCATTAATTTTTTTAGTGAAAGAAATAAAAAGAAAGCAAGAAAGAATACATGCTATTAGTAATACCTACTGGAACACGGCACTACTTCATATAGTTTTTGTTGAAAATGTACTACATTTAACCATGATTTAATTTCTTTAAAATGTTTACATTTATTTTTAAACTTTAGCATTGATTATATCAGTCAATCAGTCATTAAGTATTGGGTACTACAGGGGAGACAATACAACTACCAAAGAATGATAACCATGTTGAGAAGTAAAGATAACCACATGTGGAAAAAAATGGAAAACAGCACAGTAAAGTGATAAATTCTGTGGTTACTGAGAAATAATAAAAAAAAATAAAAAAATATATATATATATATATCAAACTCTGAGGTGAAAACTTTTTAAAAATAGAAAAAACAGTAAGAGCCTTGGTATTCCAGTTTATGTACTTATACTCTTGTTATTTTATTTCTTCCTATCTAACAGGGATCCTTGTAGTATTTTTAGAGCTTCCTTTTGAACTATGGATATCATCTGGCCCCGTAGATAAAGACAAAGCTAGGCAACTCGGATAAGTTTATAAAATGGGACTATAAAAAGTGTTTTAATTATCATACCAATTTCATTTTAAGTAGTTGGCATGAAATTGTTACAGCTCATATATATATATATATATATATATATATATATATATATATTCTTCACCTGGCTTTTTCCATTTATTTTCAGTCAGAGTGGGAGGGAGAGATAGAAAGAGAGAGGAACATTGATGTGAGAGAGATCGGTTGCCTCCCGCACATCCCCTACCAGGGCCGGGGACCAAACTGCAACCGAGGTACATGCCCTTGACTGGAATCAAACCCGAGATTCTTTGGTCCGAGGGCTGATGCTCTAAGCACTGAGCCAAATGGGCCAGGGCTACAGCTTCTACATTTTAAATCTACCTCTTTCTTCCTCACTAATTGCTGTCTTCTATGATTAATAGTAGACCAAGAGAAACAAGTGACTGATAGGGCAGGTGGGAACTGTGGTAGGACTGGCGGCCTTAGAGCCAAACAGTACTGATGGGGAAGAAGGAGGAGGAGGGTGGAACAAAGGGGGTTTTCAGAAGAACCTTAAATCTGCCTACATAGGTAATACCTATGGAAGGAGACAATGATATATTATCTGTATAATATATCATTAGTGACATGGTTTTTAGGTAAAAATGAAAGTGCTAAAGAAAACACATTTGGAAAAGAATCCATCAATGAGGTAAAATTTGGGTAACTCGTGATTATTAAAAATTAGGTGATCTGTTTTGTCAGTTTATCAATAAATTTGATTCTCAAAGGTATTTATTGTTTTAAAAGCAACTCGTAATTGGAATTAGTATGAGACTCAAAATAGATCTGAGAAACAGTGGCAAATTTTGATATGCTTAGGCTTTCTAAAAGAATGTCTCTTTGTGTATTAATAGGAATAATCTGTTTACCTCTAACACTTTTTTTCTTTCAAACATACAGACTTCCTTTCCTATGACTCCATCACTTGCAGCTAATCCTACCATGGCTTTCAATTCTTACTTACCTCATCCTGGGATGGGCCTGGTTCCTGCCGAATTTTTACCAAATGCACCTCTTCTGTTTTCTGGAAACCCTCCTCTCGCATTGCCAGGAGCTGCTGGTCCAAAACTGATGCGTTCAGATAAACTGGAGGTATTTGTGTAGAAATATATAAATACTTATGTGGTTGATATTAACCTTATGCATTAAAAAATCCTTAGAGCCCTATGCTTTGAATGTTTTAAATAAATGCACCTGAGTTTTTAGTTAATGGAGTATAACCTCAGAAAAATGTTAAATATTTTACTACTGCAATTATACCCTTCTGTGAAGTGCACTGATGCAGTTGTACAGTAGGTCAAAGAATGTCTTAGTTTACCTTGCCACAGACTGCATCTCTTTTGCTATAGCACAGTGAGTCTGGTGGGAATGCTACTTTTACACAGGCTCTAGCTTTATAGACTGGGATTACAAATTTGTTGAATAATTTGCTAGAATAATCAAACTGAAAAAAAAGTAGACTACTCTATCTGTTAATGCAGAATGTAATTGAGTCTCATAGTATCTGAACCATTTTTAACATTTTTGAGAATGATGTATTAGATATTAAATATCCCTTGATGCCTAAGAAAAGAAAATATAAAATAAATTTCAAACAACTTTCTGATTTATTGAACTCCTTCAAACATCTCTTAATTATCATTCTTCATAAATTGAAATAAATAACTAGTCAATATTTTACAAAGTCAGCTTTATTGGCAGCTCCTTAAATGCCTGATAGTGTATCATAGTGAAATTTGACTGTACACAATCATGATCCACAGGTCTGCTTTTGGAAAAGCACATTGCTGTGTGATAAAGACTCATCTCGGACCTTAACAAAATAACTCCCTTTTGAAAACTTAGCTAGTAACACTTTAGGCTGAATTAAATGGAAAGCTAAAAATTGGTTTTCAACAATGCTTTTAAGCACTTTTATTTCAATGTTAGAAAAACAGACAACTTTCCTTTGGACGTACTGATTTTTTTTTTTTTTTCTAGGAACCAAAATTTTGTCTATGTTTACATCTCATAGTGAATATGGCTTTACATTATCCTTGAGCTTTTTAGATTTTTCCTAGATGACAAAGTAATGTATACTATTGCTCTTACATTCACTGTCAAAATAAATTAAACCTAATCATTTTGCAAGTCATCAATGTGATTTTTTTTCTTTAAGGTTTGCCGAGAATTTCAGCGTGGAAATTGTACCCGTGGTGAGAATGATTGCCGCTACGCTCATCCTACTGATGTTTCTATGGTTGAAGCAAATGATAATACTGTGACCATCTGTATGGATTTCATCAAAGGCCGATGCTCCCGGGAGAGATGCAAGTACTTTCATCCTCCTGCACACTTACAAGCCAAACTGAAAGCATCTCATCACCAAATGAACCACTCAGCTGCCACCACGATGGTAAGAACAAGCCAGGACTTGTGGACTGTTTACTTGAGGGTAAATTATTAGTATATTCTCCAATGTGTCTAGTGTCTTATAGCCGTAATCTTGGGTGGTCATGAATGGACCTTAATATGAATAGCCAAGGTTACGAGCTGGAAAAGAGAACCTCTTTATTCTACTTCATTCACTAACATTTTCAAAAGGTAATCATTCAAAAGCTTTACTGATAATATTAATCTACTGTTCTTTTTCTCCCATATTTTAGAGAAAGAGCACATTATATAATTTGAATAGTAAATTAGTTTTGAGTGGTTTTCATAGCATAACTAGCCTTAGTGACTAAAAAAGGCAGCAAGCTGCCTCTCTGCCTATGAGCCACCTTCATGGGCACTTTACTAATAATTCCCTTAGTGCTTTTAAAAATGGAGGACTTGAAAGATGGGATAATAAGTAGGCTTTCATTTCTCAAAGGTTAAAATTCTTTTTCCTCTCTGGAGGAATGGTTTTTTTTTTTTTCTTTTTTTTTTTTTTTTTAATCCTCACCCGAGGATATTTTTCCATTTTTTGTACAGATAGAGTGGGAGGGAGAGAGAGAAAGGGAGAGAGAGAGAGAAACATCGATGTGAAGAGACACATCGAGTGGCTGCCACCCGCACGACCAACCAGGGCCGGGGACAAACTGCAACCGAGGTACGTGCCCTTAGCGGGAACCGAACCCGGGTCTCTCCGGATGGAGGAATGGTTTTAAGGAAGTAGCCAGCTGAGGCTGGGGGCGTGGGGGGCATTTCTACATGGTTGGGAGAAGAGGCAAGAAGAGGAGCAAGTCAGCTTTGGGGAAAAGTTAATTCTAGTTAACACTGAAAGATAGGAAAGATAATACTAAAAATATCTGCATACCATACTACTGTGTGATAGGTTGAGAAACAGGAATTATGATTACTTGTTTGTCACAGCTGTCAATTATTTTGATAAGTTGCTTGCTATTTCTTTTTTGGCTTGGGCCTTTTCTTGTGTAATAGGGTATAATAATCCAATAAGTGACAGAACCTTGAGGAACCTCATTTCCTGGCTGTGGAAAAAAACTACAGGACCCTGAAGCCCCTGACAGAGACCTTACCTTTAATAAGGGAAATACATTTGTTTCCAAAACCCCTATTTGTTAATAATGTTTTCCTCATAATGAGTTAAAATCTACCTTGCTATAACTGGAATTTAGGCTTATTATACAAAGTACGTCAATTCCTATTCCATATGAATGATGACTCTAAAGTCTTTTTCTCTAAACCAGATAACCCAAACTTCTCTTGGTATATTATGGCTTTAAGGATGCAGGACCAATTTTGGACTTGCTACACTTTCTCAATACCCCTCTTCTCTCAAAACTGAACCCATTACTTCACAAAAGAGCTGAGCACCAAAGTAGAACAAACTTATTTTCTCCTTTGATCTGGACAATGTTATGTTAATTAATGTTAAAAAAAGAAAGAAAAGACTTCACCACATGTTTTTATCTTAAACTCTGTTGAATGAGGGAATCTTAAGGTATGAAAGTAGGAGCTATCCAGAATGATTAATGCAGAATTTAAGCCTTCTAATTTTGGATTATTTCTGTTGGTGGCACAGAGTTCAGAAACAGCATGGACCTATTATAAAGAAGAATACATCTGGCCCCTAAAAGTTAATGTTCTCATATGAGTGGGGTGTATAAACAAAGGCATGCTTGTACCTTTTTTACCTGTCTCACACTCAGGCATGGGGCCTTCATATGTATGTGCTCATTTCTGATCATTTGGGTGTGTTTGATAACATGCACATAAGTCAGCCTCAAATTTCCATGTAGAAATTTAAATATTATGTAGTTGGCCTTCAACTGATTTTTTAGAGAGAGAGGAAGGGAGAGAGAGATAGAAACATTGATGCGAGAGAGAAACATCAATTTGCTGCCTCCTGCATGCCCCACACTGGGGATCAAGCCTGCAACCAGGGCATGTGCCCTGACCAGGAATCGAACCAGGACATCTCAGTCCATGGGATGATGTTTAATGCACTGAGCCACACTGGCTAGGCTAGAAATGCTTTCTAAAAGAGGTATTTTTACACTGTTCATGTTCATGTGTATAGCTCAGGTTGATTTCGCTGAAAGAAGCTTGAATGCATTTAAAAGAAAAGCCAGTCAGAGCAAGAGAAGTACCACATGATTTTTCTTATTTATGGAACATAATGAACAAAATAAGCTGTCAACCAAAAGAGATGTAGAGCCATGAAAGTAGGGAACAAACTAACAAACCTCAGAGGAATGGGTGGGGGTGAGAAGAGATAAACCAAAAAACTTATATGCATACATGCACAACCAATGGACACAGACAATAGTGTGGGGAAAGCAAGAGGGGGGTGGGAGTGGGAAGGAGGGGGTCAATGGAGAAAAGGGGAAATCTGTAATACTTTCAACAATAAAAAATAAAAGAAAGGTTGATGGGTTGATGTTTAGTTTCCCAAAGAAAAGACTGATTCCTTTATGCTTTCTTTATCCACAGGAGTAAGGAGGCCATTCCTTTTTAGTGTGTGAAAGGCTAGTTACTCAGCACAAGTGTCCTTGTCTTCTTAAGAATTTGAAGCACACATAATTGCTGCTGGGGCATGTTTTAAGTAATGCACAATTTGCTGAGGAAAAAAAATGTAATGACAAACTTCTCCAATGAATCTGATGCAGGGACAAATTTGACTGATTATTATAAACACAGTGGGATTTTGAAAGAATTGTAGACATAAAAGGAGGATTTTAAAATGCTAATACAGTTTAGAATTAAACCTTAAAAGGACTGTACAAAGCAAATGGCACACACTGAAATGCAGAGCAAGCCTCTATAAATGAGAATTGCCTTAATTTTGCTATCTATGGTATTTGAGTGAGGTGGGTGATGGGGGAGTAATAATTCACTTGCCTTTTTCTTACATTTTTGTTGGGAGAAATACAGTTATAGACTTTGCATTTGAAGTACTTGTATAAATTGGATTTTGTTTTATAGGGCTACAGCATCTGATTCCAAATACTTATAATCTGTTTCATCACCTATATACCACTTATCTCCTAAATCCATATCAGAATTTTAACTGGAAGAAATCTCTTTCCTGCTATAGCTGTTGCCTCCACTAATCTCATTTTAACAGATTAGTAGATGAGCATCTCTGAGATGTTAATTTTAAATGCTTATTTGCTGTTAACAGCTTCCTGTCACATCCTGCCCAAATGATGAGGTCTTTTTCTGTTTGCCTAAATTAGTGAAGTTGAAAAGCTTCTTTTTTTCCTTGTATGTATTTTTCTGTTTTGAACTAAATCCTCATTTAGTGAACTGCTTCATCTCTGCAGTTGGTTACCTTGCTCAATGGATATCCTTTCAGAGGGTTCTCACACTATTCCTTAGGTAACTGTTGTTTGAGTACATTTTTTTTTACTTCCTTTGGTACTATTTATTAATCTAACCCTCCTTTCCAGGGCCTACAGCCTGGTGCATTTCAACTGATACCAAAAAGATCTGCATTTGAAAAGATCAATGGTGCCGCCCCAGTCTTTAATCCCAGTGTTTTCAATTGCCAACAGGCTCTGGCTAATCTGCAGCTCCCTCAACCAGCATTTGTTCCTGCAGGTGAGAACAGGGTTCTGGACACTGTCAGTGTAATGATGTTGTGAGTGTACACAATGCACACCAGCTTCCAAAGAACTTTTATACCAGGACTGTCAACAGGTCTTTTGATAGGAAATAAAACAGGGTAGTTATGTTTGATCTGCTACTATATGTAAGAAAACTTTGTTTCTGTGATTCCTGAAAATTGATCATTTAAAATCAAACTAGGAAACACTGTCAATATTTTTCTTTTTAGCATTTCTTAATTTTTGCTTCTTATCATTGATTCACTTGGTTCAGGCTCAAACTAATTTCTTGACTCTTAGGTATAATATTCAATGACATTAGTCTGCCCTAAAAAGAAAAACTCTTTCCCATTTTCAGCATTGAAAATATATGTAGTCTAGGTATCTTTGATATACCGAAGATACTTACAATAAAACTACCCTTAAATTTATATAGTATAGTATAATATACAGGTAATGTATAGTATAATATAACTGGTAGTTCTAGCCTCTAATTCTTAAACCAGTTAATATAAAAAACATATCAGTTTTTCTTACATATTTTATATTTTGAAGTATATTTTATCTTCTACATTCAACTATATTTAATAGCTTAACATTTTTGTACCAAACTAGATAAAAAATTTTAAGTCAGAATTTTCTTCAAATATATATGAGGGAAAATACTTTTCTTCTAGTCATTCAGTACTTTAAGAATTAGCATATAGTCTCTTAGGAATACATTTATAATACTAACTACCCAGAGAATAGTAGATTTTCTTACCAGAATTACAAATGCCCATTTTTAGAAACTATTATTAAATGAAAATGACATGATTTAAAAATTAATTTATAAAGTCTTGTTAATTGTATAAATATTCTAAATGCATAGTATTATATGCCTGGACTTGAAATAACACCTTTTGGTTAATCAGTAAATTAATCAGTTAATAAATTTTGAAAAAAGCTATAAAAAGTGATTTGTCTAGTTACTAGCTGCAATAATTCTCATGCTATCATTTAAAAGACACAATTTTAGATTTTTTTGCTGGATTTGTATAATTTAAAATTTATATTTATAAGCCAAAATATCTGAAGAATCCTGTCCTCCTTAATTAATAGCAAATTATAAACCTCTCAGGCTGAGAGCCCCCTTTTGATGAAAAGCCTATTTGCTTTTTCATAGTCAGGTTTTCAGTTACAAGTAGAATAGGCAGTGATAATAGATAAATGCTTTAAATAGAACTATTGGCACCGGTACAAGATCTTGGTGAATATTTTGAAAATAATTTACGTAATAAGTAAAATTCTGCCTTTCATGATTAAAATTACTTAGAATGTATTTGTCAAAAATAAATAAAGGATATAATTTAAGTGAGATAATCCTCTCAAAAAAATTAATATTCATTTTATACCTAAGAATCTAAGAATTACATTGATTACCTAGGTTTAAGATTTTAAAACTAAGCTATAATTTTAAACATAGATTACCTGAATTTGCATGTTCTAATTAATTAATATTGCAGAGAATATCTTTTTAGTTAAAAATTATTTCTATCAGTAAAGATTAAATAATGAAATATCTCTTTTCTTTACTTTTCACGCTTTTCTGCATGGTGTATAGGGCAAATACTGTGCATGGCACCTGCTTCAAGTATTGGTAGGTTTTGTGCAAAAATTCTCAACTTTTTCTAATCTGAAAATTTGTGATTTTCTGTTGTGACTATGAATGAGATGAATGGTTGAATGATGTGGTTGGACATTTTCTGAGTATTTAAAGTTTACTATGGTGCTGTTTCACATCATTGTGAAATCACAATGGTCCTGCATTCTCAAGACCTAGTTAGTTGTCCAAATACTGACCCTGCCATTGCCCTATGCTAACCCTAAAAAGTGTAGCTGAACTATTTTGAAACATTTCTTTATCTATCCAGAATGCACAATTTTGTTCTCAGCTTTACATTTGTTACTAAGAAATTATAGAAATATTTAAAATGCACAATTTCTAAAGTACAAAAAATTCCTCCAATAAAAGTTACCCATAATATCTAAATTATTCAGCCCTGGCTGGTTTGGCTCAGCGGATGGAGCGTCAGCCTGCGGTACAGAGAGACCCAGGTTCGGTTCCCGCTAAGGGCACGTACCTCGGTTGCAATTTGTCCCCGGCCCTGGTTGGTCGTGCGGGTGGCAGCCACTCGATGTGTCCCTTCGCATCGATGTTTCTCTCTCTCTCTTCCTCTCTCTCCCTCCCACTCTATCTGAACAAAAAAAAATGGAAAAATGTCCTCGGGTGAGGATAAAAAAAATTAAAAAAAAATATCTAAATTATTCAATACTCAGATATTTAGAAAGGATGAATTTACCAAACTTATAACATTCTGTAATGTTCTGTGATGGGTTCTATAATGTTCCCTGTGCATGGAAACTAGGCATAACAGAATAATTTCAAAGTGACTCTTTGGGGGTATATGATTTTTTAACCAGTTACATAAAATACTTTAATTAACCACCAATACAATGTGGTGGCCATCTCAAAATCATTTTTTACATCACTAATACAAAAGAAAAGAAAATGACTTGGTTCCTTATCTAGAATCCTTGGGGAGTTCACAGTTCCTATAGTCCCCATGAACACCAGGAACAGAGGAGGAGAAAAATAACTGTTTGATACAGGGAGAAATTATTCCACCCCAACCCACCATCTCATATTAATCCAGTTCCTTTCATCCTTTTTGAGACTTTGCAATATTTTGATCTCTATCCCATTGGTCAAACAGAGTAGATGTGAAGCCCAAAAATAACTAAGAGGCTTATTGAGATAAAACAAAAAGTCAAAACGACAACCATATAGTAATAACAACACTCACTGGCTACAGAGGTGAGGTCTCTGTTAGTGAGGGGTTGGCTGTCCCCTGTAAGAATAAAAAATATTTCCATTCATAATAACAGAGCACTATATGCACATGGTTAGAAGAACAAACTTCTGCAAGTTTGTGAAGTGTGTCTTTGTCTTCACATTTTTGACTCTGCTCCCTTATCCTTTCACCTAAGAACTCTGTGTAGAAATGTAAACTGCATGCTTCAGTAGTGCTGCTTCCTGTATAGTTGCTGTGCTCCCAAAGGGGATGAAAAGAGTGTTTTTAGAATTGATATGTTGTACAATAAAGAATGTCTATAAGTAATGGATTGCTAGAGATAGGCATAAGGAATACCAAGAGTTTCTGTTAATCAACATTTGGGGTACAACTGTGGCTTCTGTGACATTGAATATGTTGATTTTCCTCTCTCTGGCTCATTCATTTCCTCTGTAGACTTTCAGAAAATTTGAATTCAATCAACATAGATGCAAATTATTATACAAGAATGCTTGCCAGTCACCATTAATTCCTTGGTTTGCTTTCCAAAATGAGCTAGAAATGAAAGATGCATCCACAAGGCTTTTAAAATGAGGTTGAAACTGGAAAAGGCAAAGAGAAAACATCCTGAAAGAGATGTTGTAGTTGCTAGCTATTGGACCTCTAATATTCACCATGAGGACAAGATTTTGGCAGATATTTTCTATGTAGTATCCCATGTGTTTGTTTTATAGTCTAAGTTTTAAGGGGTTTGCCATAGGTATACTTAAAAACCTGAATGTGTAAGCCATTATATTCTTCATATCTGCTCCCCTACCATATACCCACCAGCCGTAGTACCATATTTTTTTTTTTTTTGCATGTAGATCAGGTAAGTGTAGATATAACTGTCCTTTTGAACCTGCAAATCTAGTGACAGCACTAATGTCTATAAGTTAGTGAACCCAAACACTTCCCTACTCCCCATTTTGAATGTGCAACTCAGTTACTTGTCTGTTTAACTAGCTATTCATACAGATAGCCTTGGTAAAATCAGATTTTACTATAGCAGCCATTATAACCCTTCTGGAAATTTGGCCTTCTAAGTCAAATAAAATGTGATTCTACTAAAAAACTAAATGTTGAAAATAATTTTTTAATGTAAACTATAATTGGTTTCCCCTTTTCTCTTTTAAAATGTTTTCCCATTCTGTGCTGTGTTGCTTTGTACTGACTGTGATTGCATGTTGCACCCTGGTTTCTCCATCATGATGGTGTCCCATGGCTTGTTGCTGTGATACCTACCATACTCCATTACATCGTTTATGTCATGGCTGCATAAATGGTTCATCCTCCTGCGTGTTGCTTCCATGGTTTCCTACTGAAAGTGCCCATGATGCACTGTGCTACACCTACCACTGTGTCTGCAGCATCACCTGTCACCAGCATTCCCTTTGCTGCAACAGCTACAGGCAATCAGGTTTGGCGATTTACTTCACCTAGGTAACCACAGGGTGTTGGTAAGACACAGTCTATGCTTTTTTGGATTGGTGAGAGACATTGGTCCATGATCTTGTTTCCTAAGATGTTGTTACATTTAGAATTTTTATTTTTGTGTTCATTCTGGAGCAGTGATTTTCAGCCTGTGTGCTGTGGCACAATAATGTGCTGCAAGAATATTTAAAACATGCAATACCTGACTGTTTAGTCAAGGGCACTGTCCTCTTTTCCCTTAGATTGTCAAATAAAAAATGACAACAGCTAACACAATAATGTATGACTGAATTAAAATTATACCTATTTTTTGTCAGATCGGAAAAAATATATTTTTGGTGTGCTGCAGAATTTTAGTAATTAGTTTATGTGTGTCATGAGATGAATAAGGTTGAAAATCACTGTTCTTCAGGGATGTATCTGCTTTGCTAGTTATGCTGAGATGGATCAACAGAGTTTTCTCATTTTCAATCAGTTACGAGATATCTCTCTTGATGTTATATATACAATTGCTACTACACCAATCCTTAAACATATATACTAAATGTTTCTTAAATGCTTCTTCATTGGTCAAGAGGTGAATTTGTTGTTTTATTTTATTACCATTTTTGGTTGTTGTGTTTCAACTTTGACTTAGTACAGTCATCACTTTTACCTTCATATCTACTGGAAATAAAGCAAGTTAACACATTTCTTTCCAAGGCACAGATATTCCTATAATTATCTAATAATTATGTCAGAAATTTCTTCTTATACTGACATTATGATGTGCTTGTATTTTTTTGAGTTCCATTTGCTTTAGGTATTTACAAGTAGCATCACAAGGGAAATTATAAATTTGGGGGAGTCTTGAAACTGTAAGGAGATACATACAATAGTTATTTTGCAATATTAAGGCTGTCTTACCTTATTAAAGTGCTAACCATGCTTCAGGACTGCAAGTTCCAGTGCTATTTCAATTACACGTATGATAACCATATTATACACAAAACATTAATTAATTGAGGAAATAAATCACATTTCAATTTGTGCTTTGCAAAATTAACTATTACTGGATATGGTTAATATGTCTAAATTTTCCTGTAAATTGATTATGGGATTGATTACCATGTCCAAGCAGTGAACAAAATAAATGGAATTCCCTCAAGAAACAATCTTAATCTAAAATTTCTTTTACTACCATAGATATCCCCATTATCAATAGATGAACTGAATAGCAGCATGTTTGTTTCACAGATGTAGAAGTTACCTGTAGAAGAGTAAGTTTCTTTAAGTATTAATATAAATTATATGTATAGGTTATATTTTTTTATTTGCACAATTGCATTTGTTAAAGCTTTGGTAAATACTTTCACTAACAGACATTGCTCAGAACTTAAAATCTTGATTTAAAGCATTCTAAAATTTCCAAGTTGAAATGAAGACAGCATATATGCAATTTTATATAAAAGTGACAGCTGGTATGTGTTTTTCCAATAAGCTTATAAATTCTGAAATGCCATCCTATTATTAAAGGGGTATAATATGTTAACCAAAGACAGAGATCACTTTTCAATTTTAATTGGTTAAAATTTTTCTAGTTTCTTTTAAAAATTAAATTTAAGCAAAGTAGTTTTGTCCCAATTTGACTGAGATGGTTATCTTAAAGACAGTAAGCAATATGCTTCTCCTATATCAATGCAGAAAGTAGTGCTTTTACAGTCTGCCACTTCGCATTACTTCCCATGTAAGTCTATCAGAATTGCTCCAGCTCTTTTGAAATTTGAGTGATGTAATTTAGTAATTTAATCATTATTTTCATTCAAGTCATGGCTTTTTTGGCATGTAATTTTTGTTGCTATTGTTGGATTTTTAGCACTTTCACCTTTGATGTCCTCTTTGTCTGGTCCAGAGCCTGTAATAGCATACACTTAATTTGAACAATCATTCACTTGGAGTCTGTGACTTTTGAAGCCACTTAGAACTCCTAGGTATATTAATTAATTAATTAGTTAATTAATTAGAGGGACTTATTGAACAAGTGTATCAGTTCTGAATTGCATACATTAGTCATTGAAAGCTTGAAGTTCTCACAACCAGAGTGTGTCATTTGGTTGAAGGAGCCAACAGTCCTATTCTCTTGATGGGCTAGTTCCCCAGAACCTGGCTAACATTTTTTTCCTGTTGAAGACACCAGGCCCAGAACACTAACTGTTCTGGACAGAACCTGTAGCTGACTGTACATTAGATAAATAGGTTCCTTCAATCATAAGAAATGTTTTTTTTTAAAGATATATTTGAGTACCTGGAATATCTGAAGTAGCTTTGAATTGTAATAGTTTTCAGTGGTATCATTTGGAATAGTGGCAACTTGGGAATAGCACCAAACATGAAATTGTGGATTTTGTAAATACTTCTCTGATTCTCATTGGCTGCTTCACCTCAAGGTAAACAAAAATTGTCAAATTAACTTTCTAACAGAACATGTTTGGGAGTAGTGATTCCTTTTTGTTTGATTCCATTAGAAAATGTAGAGGGATTTGACACACCATGACCACTTTAATATGTAACAGATGCTGAAAATCTCGCCAAGGTTCAAAAAATGTAATTTTGTATAAAACTATATAGTACCTAGGTTTCATGCTTAGTCTCCAATACATTCAGATAACATGTTCAAAGTTTATTTAATATTTGCATATTTTGAATGTTTGGAATCAAACATGTTTTTGTTTTGTTTTTCCCTTCTATTTTCCAATTACAGTTGACATTCAATATTATTTTGTATTAGTTTCAGGTATAAACATGATTTTTTAATATGCTTGTTGAAGGAAGTGGATAGATGGGTGGATGTTCATCAGAAAGTTTTGGCATTGTGTAGATAAAGCATTAAACAACTAAGTGCATCTTTGTTAAATTAGGGCAATTCTGCGCATTAGTACTCAATGAGAACCATATACTTTAGAGATGAATCTTTAGAGACCATCTCCAACAGCCTCTTTTTTGTAGATGTTGAATATGAAATGCAGAGTGGGGTATAATATCTTGGTATAGTGCACATAAAGAACTGGAACAAGAACCGAATATCCTGCCTCCTGCTTCAATAACCCTTAAATTTTTCTCACTCTTTTTTTTCCATTTTAGTTGAAATTCTGAACAACAGAGTTATGGAATATCAGAATCTCTCCATGAAAACCTCCATATGGCCTTTCTGTGTATATTCTTGTATGTCTTTTTCTCCTAACACAACAATAAACATCGTGCAGTCAATAGATTAAACAAAACAAAAATACCAATACATTCAAATTAAAAAAAAAATAAAGCATTAAACAATCAATGGAGATGTCAAAACAAAACATAAGTAGAAAACTAACTACTATCTATCTTATTTTAATTATTAGGTAGAAAACTACCATAAAATTTGGTAATTTGCCATACTATTCTTTGTGATTTTCTAATACCTATTATGCTGAATGAATCTCCACAGTGGATTTTGGATTACTGTGCATTCTTGGTGGGTAAACGTTCATCTGTTTTGAAGTGTTACCTTACTGTTTGTTTACACAGTAGCCTACTGGGTTGATTTAAAATGTAAAAATTACATCCAAATACCATTTTCCTCATTATTGTATTGCACTGTATTGTGGTATATTGTGTTGTGATAGGTTTTTACATACTACAGAGTTTTGCTGTAATTTTGTGTGGTCTTTGGTTTCAACTAACTGTTATTAATGGGAAACAGAAATATGTGTGCTTGAAAAATATGACAGGTTAATGGAAATATGATTTCTATGTTTAGAATATTTCTGTAGGTTTCTTGGGGAAGACATTTAAAAGACCTCACTTTTGAGTGTTCACAAAACCTGTTCATAAACATGCATGTGAATAATTTATACCTAAAGATCTGACCTTGCATAATATGATCCATTAGTAGATTACCTGTGAGAGAGACATTACCTGCTAAAAACAGGGAACTTCATAAAACATTAACCCCTAACTTCACTCTTTAAAAAGCTTGAAAAAACTAAAATTTACATTTAAATAAATTTTTCAGCATTTACACTAAAAAATATATATAAAGTGCCCATTACATTTTTTTGTGGCTCAAGGATCCTATCTCCCAGGTTGATTGTCTAAAATAGCCATTTGTCATCTTCAGCTGAAAAACTGATACTTGGAGGCTGAAAGGTTTGCTAATTACAGGTAATAAATTAAGCAGGGAGATGAGGGCCTGGAGATACTTTTTACTTATTGAGGGAAAGCTTGTAAAAATCATTGCAATGTTACCTTTTATACAAAAGCCATTTCTGAATGCAAATGGTTCATGCTCTTGAGACTACTCTGAATAATAAGTAAAATGCAATGTAGCAAAAGTCAGTCAAGGTGAGAGAGAACTGATTCTAAGTGTGGCCTTCCCTCCCCAAATGGACAATCTTTCCTATTGATCACAGATGGAGCCTGAGTATAGTTTTGAGAAATGTTTCGGGTGGGGAGGAGGATAGGAAGACATTTAAAATTATTTTTTGATTTATTTAAATGTTCTAGGAAGGATGTCCACAGTTGACTTTAGCTCCAGTTCAGCTGAGTTTTCAGTTTTTTAAAACACTTCAGTGGAGGAGCAAGCTCCTGTGATATATGACAAGTATTGCCCTCCCCAAACTTGATTAACAACAGAGTCTTTCTCATCATAACCAATGTTGATTTGGATTCATTTGTTTTTATATGTATTTAAAAATTATAACAAAGAGGTTTTGAAGACCCTTTGGATGAGTCAGTGTGGCTGCACTCCACAGAGCTGAGCTGAATTCACATTACTAATTCTTATGAAATAGTTTTATAACCAAGTAAAAGAGTAATTAATTCCTGTTATATGATATACTTCCTCCACTTTACTCAGTTATTAAAGTTACTATTATTATACAGTGGTGGAACCATATGACATTTTGCATCAACTTAAATTTAATATCTTCTACTAAATATATATTCTCTCACTGGTAAGTATGAAATCACCAAATTTGATGTGTATAACATGTTTGTTTTCTACTTCATAAAAATGACAGAGAAAATCTGATTTAGAATACCATAAACAGGCTAGTAGTGTTTGAATCACAGAACAATGGAATTTGCAAAACCTTTTCACAGATGATGAAACTGAGGCCCAGGGCATGTGACTTGCCCCAGGTTACCTACCTAGTTGGGGACAGTTGGACCCACAAATGTCACCTGACTTCCAGTTGTTCATCTGTTTCACATTGTTTGTGCTTTAGTACATTTGAGACTACATCCCAAAGCTGGTCAATTAGCTCCTTAATAGTTGATATCCTATTGATCTTAATTATCAATTCATGTCATGATCATCAGTGATTTCTAAATGGTTTTGATTGTATGGAGCCATTGCCATTTGTTTATTGTATTGCCAGGAGTTAAAGAACAAGACATGTCCTGACTTTTATCTATTGATTCTTTGAACCACTTAATTTCCCTTTCCTCAAATCTTAACATTGTTAGAGAAGAAAGGAGAGTACACCTTTGTGAAGTTGCTTGTGTTTGGAACTGAGTTTTGTTACATCTGTGCCACTGCCTTCCCAGAAGGGCAGATCTGATCACAGGATTCCAGGAAGGATGCACCTGAGCTAGTCTGGATGTATTCCTAAAGGAGATAGATATGTTTTCAGGCTAAAATGAACTTCTTTGTGTAGTTTAATATTTTGGTGCAAAATGCTGTCTCATTTAACTTTTTAAACTGCTGATGAAGACATACATAGGTAGTAAACCTAGAGTACAGCTGTTTTCATGTTGCTTTAAGAACTGAAAGACATTATTAATTATTTAATTTTTAGTAAGAGGTTTGGTTAGGACTATTTAGGGTAGTTGAATTTGGCTGCCACAATTTTTACGTTGTTGGCACTTTTAACATTGCTTTATAAGTGAATTTAAAGAAATAAAAGTTAAAGCACTCAAGTTTTGATGCAGATTGCAAAATAATTTTGACAAAAATGCAATTTTAAGATAACACGTTTAAAACAGTTGTGCAATGACTTGTTCAACTTATCTTTATTCAAGAAAAGAAAGATTAGTCATTAGACTATAAATTTTCAGATAAAAAGAGAAGTCACAAAACTAATGAGTGACACTAAACAGTAATTTACTGAATGAATTGTATATATAAAATTCTAATCACTTGTGATTCTTGGTCAAGATTTTTTAAGCTTTGTAATTTACAAGGGCCTCTATTTTTACTTATCCAACATTGTTTTTGTTTGTCTTTCTCAGCATTTTGCAAAAATATGCAAGAGTGCTGAAACTTAGACAAAATAAGTCATGTACACAGAGAAAATAATCTAAAAATTATCTTTTAAGAGAGTTTTAGTAGTGTCAGTTTTTAAAAGCACTGTGACCATAAGTATAATTTTAAAAGATTATGATTAAATCAAAATTAAGTGGATTCATAAAATTGCTATTTAAATACAGTATTTGCTTTTGCAATTGGAGCATGACTCTAACCAGCTATTGCATTTCATTTCACTTGTATAGTCTTTAATTTATAGTTGATCATGATGTGAAAAGCCATCTTCTCCCTACTCCATCAGTCTCTTCTATTCGTTTTTTAACATAATCTTGCCACAGTGTTGTCCCACACCACTGGGCTGTTTTTACTAATTGGTAGCCTCACCAGCTCTCAGATTTGGGAAAAAGCAAGTGCCTCCTCACTACCAGCAGCAGGAACCAAATAAAATTAACCTTTACAATTTGCATCTGTTTTTAATGGCATGTCCAGTAAGCATAGTAATGTCTGAATAAGGAAGCCATTGGCATTAAATAGTATTAAATAATATGTAAAGAAGGCCTGTGTGCTACTTGGAATGTTATTTAGTTCCTTTCCCACTCCTTTGGAGAGAGTAGATAAGAATGCTCTTGGGTAAAATGCAGCCATAGGTTTCTGAGTTATTTTAATCTGTAGGGTAGGCTGTTATGAACAGAACGATTAAAAACTGGAATCCCCCAATTTTTAAAATCTCTTCTACATTTCACACACATTGAAATGGAAATAGGGAAATATGATTTCCCAATTATGTTTAAGAGATTTAGAAAGATAGTGGCCTAATTTTAATTTTACCAGTGTCTGTTAAAAGTAATAAAATAAATAGTATGTAAAAGGGTGTAACTTTAAAAAAAAATTAGTTGATAGCCCAATCAATCTGTAAGTATAATGATAAATTAAAGTTTTTAGCACCAACTCACTAATTGGTGCCATGTTTTCATTTTTCTTGCTAGTTTTTAAGGTTTAGATTTTATTACTTTTTATATCTCTAAGTAACTAATCAATTTATTTTAGAAGGAGAGTTAGAAAAAGTTTCACATTTTACTACATGTATTCAATCTTCTTGGGTTCTAATTTGACACTGAAGAATGACAAGATATAGATTATAATTTATAACTATTCTTTACAGTTCACAGTTTAAGAACAAATTTAACTTTATATACAGATAATTTTAACTAATTATGTTTAGTTGTTGCTTTAGCAACAAAACTACAACATGGCTACCTTAAGATAGTTTTTTTGTGTGAAAATTTTACTTGTAAACTATACATGGGTTTTTGACAGTATGAGCATACAGAAGATACATTTCAAATCTCAGAAAACATATGGTTACTTTTCTTTTTATCCCAAATTCTCATGTGAAAGCTGAATGTGTGTCCTTGTGTGACTTTTTCATCAACAAGTTTGCAAGACATGGATTCTAGAATCAGGCTTTATAGCTTATAAAAATTTATTATGTGGATAGGGTTATTCCACAGTATTTAAGACTTCAAAACACAATTGTTATATTTATAATACATTACCTGACTTTTTTCATAACTTCATTTATTCAAAGTTGTTCAAGTGGCATAGCTGTAACTGTAAAAATTCTCTTTTCTGAAATTATATACTTATACAATATATCCAAATGAAGATTAAAGTATAATGAAAACTTATTATGACATTAATTCATTTGTAAAACCATACATAAAGATACTGTGGAATGATGCCTTAACAGTGTTTAAGAGACATATGCTGCAGTTAACTGATTGTCTCAGTTAGGGTGCGAATGTGTGAGACACACCTTTTTTGCACTTATGTACATAGTCCATGAAAGCAATCTTTAGAGCTTTTTTTTTTTTTAATATAAGAAGTCTGTACAGATAGTGGAAAAGTTAGTAAGAGAGAGTTATTTCTAAGGTCTTGAGAAGGAGGGATTTTTTTGCTGCAAGTCTTAACTAAAACATGATGCTTTGCTGTTGAGGAGGCTTTCTGGTTTGCTATAGCTGACCAAAAGAGTAGACTGGTAACAGGTAGCAGCTCAACTTCAGCTAACAGTACTTCATCTTTTAGCAAGACCACAAACAGAGATTGTTTGCTTTTTAAATTAATCCTCACTGTACACACACACACACACACACACACACACACACACACACATACTAGGCAGGTTTCTAGCTGAGATTTTTTTCAGTGATTGCAAGTAGTGAATACCCTGTAAATTCCAAAATGAATTTTCCCATTATGGTCAAATTAGGTTACATCTTTCACAGAAAATTATATATATATATCAGTTACATAAATTAATATTTATTTAAGTGACAATCAGATAGTTAACATTTACCATTAATTCCCCTTCATGATCTAGGACCAAAACCAAATTGGCAACAACTGAAAGACTTAATTTAACAGTTAAGTATGGCCAGTATGTGGAATTCCATTCCCTTCAACAAAGGAAAAAAATGCTCCTGACACAACTTTATAAATGGCTTTATTTGCCTTATACCTACATGATCAGTGGAAACAGTTTTCTGGCTTAACCTTTACCAGATTAGAATGTACTTCATTGTGGCACTTCAGCCTCCCACTGTTTTAACTAAACAGAATAGAATCAGCCAAAAATTTACGTATGTAGGAGCTACAAACGAATATTTCAATCAGACTGTCTCTGCCAGTTTCAGCTCCCATGTCACCTACAGATCACCTTTTAATTCTTTATTCTCTCCAAGCAATGAGGTCAAGGTCAGAAAGGTTTAAGGATAGATCACCATAGATACTTTGAGTCCTTCACATCTTGGGATTATTTCCCTTGCCCTGGAGAATGAGCCCATCCTAGGGTTGAGGGAGTTATTAGTATTCTTACCCATTTTGATAGTTCTCACAGAGATAGGAAAATAAGCCAAAGCTAGAAAGCTATCCAGGCCTTACAGTTGTCCAATAGCTCAGGGTCAGTTAGTTAAAAATTTCTTTTTTGCCTTCATCCCATATCACTTAGAGTCAACCATACAACTAACAGCCTGACTATCTGACCGGCATTTTCATTGATATATAATGCAAGCATTCAGATATTCTGTATTTAAGAACTCCAACTTCAATCTTATCACCAACATATTTTTCAGTATTTCCTGTGAATGTATAGCCACAAGAATATATTTTCATGAGGTTAATAGAAATATAGTAAGATTTTAAGTCAGAAAAAATCATCTATAAAACAGTAAGAATGAACCTAGAAGCATCACAAAATATATCCAATTAATTTATGGCATGTTGTGCCTGCTGACAGCCACTGGGTCACACTCTGTGGAGCTTAAACACAGTGGCTGTGTTTAGATATGTTTAGATAAGTAGAATAAGAGAATAAAGTATAAGAGAATGTGAATAACTTGAGGTCAATAGAGGACCTCTGTTATTTAGACTAGGAAAAGATTTCGTTGACTAATTCATAGTTTCCAACCTTTCCACTTGTCCTTGCCTGGAGGAGAAATACTCATTTAGTAATCCGAAACAGGATTATTCCAGAGAAATGTTATCTTTAAATAGAACCCATCCTAAATTATAGTGTTATACACCTAAAAGAAAAACAAAATATCACATTGAAATAATCACAGCTATTTGCAGATACTGCAAAAATCCTCACTAGTCATCTTCTATATCATATTACTTTAATAACATAAAATACCTCTTTAACAAGACCTAAAAGTAACCCAGATTTAAGCAGTGCTCTCTTTTTCCCAAAACACACAACCTAAATATTTGTCTGTCATAGAACTGTATGATTTCAAAGTTTTATTTCCACATACAGATGCTATTTGTTAGTGACGAAAACCAACTATTGTGTTGCTATCTTTTGTGTCTAGCAGTTGAGAGAATGATAGAACTATCATATCATTGGATTCTGGGGTTGCCCTTTTCAAAATAAATGTTCTTTTATTGTTTTTGTTGCTGCTTTAGTTATTAGAAAATGAACCATTTGTTATTATGTTCACTAATTACAATAATTTAAGGTATTTTAAGATGTTCTTAAATGTACTTTTTTAAGGGCTAAATCTAACAGCAATCCAGTATATTGTAGAAAATGGAAACACTATTTTGGGTAGAAAATTTTAATTTAAAAACAGCCATAGATAAGAAAATGATTACCCTGTACAACTATTATAGATTTTGACCACAATATTTAAAAAATATAAACTTCCTTAACATTTTGCCTCCAAAATGCAATAGCTCATTCCCTCAACTGCTGTCAATAGGGCAAATGTTTTTATTTTTATGTTTTTTTCCAAGTTATAGTGCTGTACTACTTTTTGGTGTTTAAAAGTGTGCATTATGCAACTCAATTTAGTATGCTATTTCTATGCTTATTTTTTGGTCTTTTAATAAAATGTAAAATTTCTTGGTTATGTCTTTTTTATCAATCCACATTCACACATTAGGAGTTCATTTAAAAGCTATTCGTGTTCTAGAATATTAATCCTAATATTTAATAATTTTAATATAAAAGTTAAAATTGTGATTTGGTTCAATGCTATAATTCATACAGAGAATAAATTCATTTCCAAATATACCTTCAGTATTTTGAATTATATAGATAATACATCCATTGTATTAGATGCATTATTCCTATGATAGTGAAGTTACTAACACAAGAAAGACACACATATTTTAGTAAAAGAAAATTAAAAATTTTGAGATAATACTAATTGGTTACTATTATACTTCAGAAATTGAGGCATATTCTAAGATATATTATTAGAAGTTTGTATTTTCCAGTTATTCATTTCTACCTTGAATCTTCAATGTGACATATGAAACCAGTGCTGTTCATTTTATTCTGTTCAAAATGGACATCAATGGTTTCATAACAATAGGATGAATGAATTTCATTAAAATGTTTCCTCTCACTTAAAATAGGTTTGTCCAATAAATGACACAGGAATAAAAGGATAATCATTTTAGGTTTTTAAGAAAGCAAAATGTAACTTGGTAATACTTTATACTGTCAGATTTCTAAATATTAAAAAAACACTAATTGTGAACTTCTCATTGGCCACTGTTCAGTAGTGGGACTGATAGAAAACTGTGGTGAAGAGGCTTTGGATGAGAGGTTGTGACAGGAATGAAGTATTATTAACTTTTAATTTTCTTTATTAATTTTAGAGAGAGCGAAAGAGAGAGGGAGAGAGAGATAGAAACATCAATGAGAGAGAACATCAATTGGCTGCCTCCTGCATGCCCCCCACTGGGGATCAGGCCCACAACCTGGGCATGTGCCCTGACTTGGAATCGAACCAACAACCCCTTGGTGCATGGGTCGATGCTCAACCACTGAGCCACTTTGGCTGGACAAGGAATGAAGTATTATTGTTCACACATCTATAATAGTGAAAAAGGGCAGGAAGGAGGTTGGGTCCCTGTTCAGTGTCAACTGAATCATACAGAGCTACTAGCTCCCTTGCTGCTCCTTGTGCTTTACTATTTCTAAGTGTGGTTTCCACTATGGCATTTTTTTATAAGGCAAATTTGATCCTTTTGATGTGTTGTGTGTCTTTCTGTGAGTCTGTGATAACCTCAGCACTAAAACCGATTCAGTATATAGACATTTACAAGAGGTGTTTGGCCTCTTCAAAACTCAATTTATGTCTTTCTCTTCAAAACTGCTGAATGATAGGTAAGAATTCAGGGCAGGCCTTTCTAATCATCCTGAAAATGGAGTTTCTATTGGCCAGAAAAAAATTGATCCACATGCAGATCCACTTTGACATTTTTCAAACTTTTTTTCCAACATCCCTCTAAGCCCCTCCTTTTCTCATCCCCCACTGTGCCCTCTGGCCTTCTAGAAGCCCCATAGTAGCAAATTATCAGGCCTGCTTTCCCAGGTAGATCTGGACTTTTCTCCTTCAGAGCTTTCCTGTTGGGCAAGTCAGGTTATTGAGAAGAGCTTATAGCTGTGATCTAAGAGATAACTCACATTACATTGTTAAAGACTGACAGTGCTTAATGTGCTGCCCCTCCTAGAGTGTTTGTATTTTTAAAAACATGACTCTCCATTGTTTATATATCAGATGGCCACATGTGTAGGTGAAAGAGGTATGTTTTACTAAAACAAACCAGTAGGTACCAGAATTCATATGGATGGGTGGTGCAGTCATTTACCAACTCAAGAAGTCCAAAAAGAGGGAGATTCGCCATTATGTTATTGTCAGGAAAGTTCTGATATAACAATGAACCTAAAATAGTGACTATCCCAAAACTCCACAGACTAGAATCAACTCACACGGTCAGTGTCTGTAATAGAAAGAATGACATAATGATAGTCATGATACATGATCACATTTCTAAAGTAGACTGAGGCCTGTACTTGCTAATATTCAGATGGATACCCATACTTTGATTTTTAACTTGACTCTTTTCTGTACTAGAAATACCCATTTAACTTAGCCCTCCCAAGTTTTCCTTTCAGTGCCTGGACTCACACTCTCCCTTAGGCAAGAGAACAGTGAGGTTGGGGAATGAAACCAAGAGCTCCATTAACTGAAAGGGAAGCATCCAAACATAAGGGTGAGGTATGGGAGAGGAACAGGAGGTCTGATTTTTATCCTTACAAATGGATGCCAAAAGCAAAAGTACAACATTCTGAAGTAGATGCAAAAATCAGTATAAGAAGGAAGTTACATTCAGAGTAGCCCAGCATTTTTGTGTTGTGCATGAAAATAGAATGCAGTGCAGAGGCAGGCAGGACACCTGGGCAAAGCACAACAGTGTAAGAAAAATTATAGATTTACCTACTGAGGGAGAGGGAGGTTTCTTCGCATAAGCGACTCAGTGCATTGCATGCACATAAAAGTACAAAGAAAGATTGGTGAAAAATCAGAGTAATAGTGGGTGAATAGCAGCAAGCAGTACAATAGCACCTTTTAAAGCAGGCAGCCTGTTCATTAACAACTGGACTTGAGAGTATACAGAAGGAATCTGAGGAGTCTCTGCAGTCAGCATACTTCTAGAGATGTTCTGGTTACAGAAGATGATAATCAACCTATTGAAGATCAATGTAGGTCTCAAGAAGAGAGTGGGAAAGAATAGGATAAGGACTGAGACTTTGTTTTGGCCTTCATGACCTGAAGAGTTGAATGATTCTTTATTGGGGATATTGGCAATTAAGAATCATATCTGTGTGTGTGTGTGTGTGTGTGTGTGTGTGTGTGTGTGTGCGATTAATGTGCCTTTGTTAACTATTTAATAAATGTATGTGTAGTTCATTCAAAGTGTTTTGTTGTTTTTTTCAATTTCTATTTACAAAGTCCCATGTTAAATAAAGCTTTGGGTTGTTATACTTGGAAAACCTGAACCTACATGAATCCCTGAAATCAATGGTCACAATTTGAGGTCCCAGATAGAGGTTGCTAATAAATGAGGCATTTGTGTTAACAGTCACACTTTAATTTGGATTGTGTACAGGACCTCACTGAATATCAAGCATTTACCATAAACTGAGCACCAGCCAATAGTGAAGACCACTGTGATAAGTAACTCCTTTCTTCTGATGGACACCATCATAGATATTCTAGATTCTAAAGATGCTTGGGGCCTCAAGAGTCATTGGGATTAGTTTGTGGGGCCACAAGTGCACCCAAACCATTCAGGAAAAATAACCAAGTAGTGTCACACATGCAGCCATGCCCATTATTGTTGTTCTCTACTCTCTACATCCATGAGAAATGTCCCTGTGGTAAAAATAAAAATATACAGATCCAGATATTGGTAGGTGACTTAGAGAAAAGTCAGTCCAGGAATTACCTTTGAGTAAGGAGACTAAGAGAATCCTTAAAAAGTATTTTAAATTATTACAGTGTCCACATTCACTGCTGTGCCATTTGTCCCACCTTTCACATTATAGCCTGAGTCATTTTTCTAAGGTAAAAATTGGATTACTTCACCTCCCTGACTAAAAATCTTCCATAGCTCCTCATGGCCTATGGAGTAAAGCCTACACTCTAACATAGGACTTTTTCTTGTTTTGGACTTAAGTTTTCCCCTCTAGCCCAGCCGGTGTGGCTCAGTGGTTGAGCGTCGACCCATGTACCAGGTTGTGGGCCAAATCCCCAGTGAGAGGCATTCAGGAGGTAGCCAATCAATGTTCTCTCTCATCGATGTTTCTATCTCTCTCTCCCTTCCTCTCTCTCTCTAAAAATCAGTAAAGAAAAAATAATCTTTTTTAAGTTTTCCCCTCTAGCTTCATCTTTGCCCTTGCCTCTGTAACCTGAACACTCTTGACAAACCAAAGAGGAAATATAATTAAAAATAAGATTTTCTTCCAATTAACAAGTATTCTTCACAAAGGTAATAGTGGAAGAAAACACTTGTATTATTCAGTAAACATTAAACCAGAATGTGATGTGCATCACAGGCAATGAACTAACAGATTGCAAAGATAGAAAGGAGTCTCACCTCCAAGCAGATATAACCCATTACATGCATGTTTTCAAAATAAATTAACTAGTACTCAATAAGAGGACTTGGCAGCACATTTTGTCATTCATAGTGTATTCTTATATTATCATCATAATTAGGGAGACCACCTGTGTTGACTTTATCCATATAAGTCTACAGAAGATAGTTTTGCAAATTGGAGCAAGGTGCTCAAGGAAGTTAGGCTGCTCTATCATAGGAAGTAGGGCTGTACCTTCCTTGATATTTTCATTTTAAAGAGATGGTTCCTAGGTCCTTGTGGGAACATTCAGGAGTTGTGAAACAAATGAGAGTCTCATTTAGCCATTATAAATATTTAAATACATTTGAAAAGGACAGGGAAGGGAATTTTGAAAGAAAAGGGAAGGAGTGGAGGAGAAGTGTCCTCCCTTGTTTTCCACAAGGAGAATTTAGCATCTTATTTTAAATTTGTATTTGCCTTTACATCATTCACCATTTCCCAGATACATACCATAGTCCACAAATCTTTGTGCTATTTTTCCCTCCACTTGGAAAAACACTTTCTTCTATTCTTTCAAATCTTTCATCAGGTCTATTTATCTATCATCTATCTATCTATCTATCTATCTATCTATCTATCTATCTATCATCTATCTATCTATTGTCTATATCAAACTCATCACTCAAGGTATATCTAAACTATCAACTCTATCTTCCTTCAGATCTTCTCTGGCCTTACCAAATAACATTGAGATACAGCTAATATTTATTTAACGCTTAGCAGATAATGTCAAGTTTAGTAGCCAAGTACCCTACAATGCTTCTAATATTGTCTATATAACTTCTCCATTAAGCTGGGCTTCTCAAAGGCAAGAACCAGGTCTAGTTGATCTTGGTATGCTTTATGGTGTCTTAAACAATAGCCATATAATAAATGCATAACAAATTATTTAGAAATAATCAATTAAGAAATCAGGGTACTCCCACTGCTGGAAGGCCACCCCAAGGGAGCAGGAAGGCCAGGCTCACTGAGAGTGGACCTGCAGGACTCTGGGCCCCAGAC
This sequence comes from Molossus molossus, assembly GCF_014108415.1. Classification (NCBI taxonomy): domain Eukaryota; kingdom Metazoa; phylum Chordata; class Mammalia; order Chiroptera; family Molossidae; genus Molossus; species Molossus molossus. Next base: position 65,929,101 of record NW_023425355.1, on the reverse strand, counting down.
CCAGCTGGCCTTACAGCCTCCAATCCCAGCCCTACCCACTCAGTTCCTCCCTGGTCTCCCGGTCCTTGCCTTCCTCATGGTCTCTGCTGTTTGTTCTGCACCTCATCCTGGTTCAGGGTGACACCTGATATGCCTTTTATTATTGCGGGACCAGAAGGAGAAAGAGTATTCAGTGTTCACCTCTCCTCTCATCTTGAGTTTCTGGGCACCCTCCACTGTGGAAGTGCCTCCTACACTTTATACCATCTCTTTGATAGACCACTAAAATCCTCTCAAGATAAGATAGGAGAAGTTTCCAGAAATCCAGAAGGGTGGCCTTGGACCTTGGCCAGGTGCAGATAGTGACCCTGCCTTTGGTCACTCTAGCCTTTCTCCCTGGTGAGGCATTCTTGTAGGGGAAGAATAGTGGCACCCGAGAAGTGAGGCCAGGCCCAAGGTTGGAACTGTGTCTGCTGCCATATATATAAGGAAGAATTCTCAGGCCCTATGCCTGGCCTCTCTACCCCTTGGAGGACTTCTCTGCTCCGCCTCTGGAGAAGACGGATGGTCTTACCAACCCAAACAACATATTAGGCCAGGTAACAGCTCTCTGCACTAAGTCTAGGCCCTGTCACTTGGCATCCCCGCAAGACTCCTCATCCACCCCATTTCTCTGCAGACAGATGTGTGTGGTTCCCCACTAGGTGCCCCACAACCAGGACCAAGACAGGGCCTCCAGAGGAGGCAAGGAGAACCTTTGGGAGGTACTTGGAGATGTTATGGCATGCCAGAGACAAAGAAAGACCACTAGAGAATTGAAGTCCAATTAAGAGCTGTCATCTGACTCTGAACACCCCTGTGACAGAGTCTTCAGAATCAGCCCTGATATGCTTTATTACATGCCTTTTATACCTTATAGAAAATATGATCTTCTTGATATAATGCCCAGGGCCACAGCAATGCAGTATACAATTAGTTTGCCTTACGGATAACAGGAACACCCAGGAAGACCCAGGAACACTCAGGTGCACCCAGGAACACGTAGTTATTTTAGGTATTTCAATGTACAATGGGTCACATTTAGCCCTGAGCTGCACAAACACAATGCAAGCCTAATTCCTTGAGATTGTGGCGAAGGTTGAGTCTCTGACTCAAGACCTCCAGGCTCTGTGGACTCTATCAGACACAGCCAGCTCTCAACAATTACTTGGTTCAGGGAGTATTCCAATTTACTGAGGTTATTTTGACTAAACAGGTTCAGCTAGAAGCACACAGTGACTTTCCCAATCATTAACTATGGAGCAGCACAATAATTTACCAATCATCATTTATGGGGTTATAAATATGCCAGCACAGGAACACCGACAACCCAGAAAATAGACATAGGAGGAATGGCCCCAAGTTGAGGTTTGTCAGAGCAGGAGGGTCCTGACAGCAGCTAGATTCTCAAATTAGGATGAGAAAGGAGGGTATGTTATGCCAACAGAGGAAGTGGGCCCCTGCCCAGGTGTGTGTCAACAAAGCCACAAAAAACCCAAAGATCTATGTTTCACCAACTGATCATTGTAAATAAAGTAGGCCTGCTTTTTTAAAAGAAAGAGGAAAGAAAGAAAAAGAAATTAGAAGAAAGGAAGGAAGGAAGGAAGGAAGGAAGGAAGGAAGGAAGGAAGGAAGGAAGGAAGGAGGGAGGGAGGGAGGGAGGGAGGGAGGGAGGGAGGGAAGGAAGGAAGGAAGGAAGGAAGGAAGGAAGGAAGGAAGGAAGGAAGGAAGGGAGAAATCAGGGTATTTTTATTGTAAAGAAAACAGAACTGAATTCAAATAAAAGGAACTTATACAATGATAGAGGAAAATTTCACAAATTCCAATAGCAGGAAGAACAACTGGGCCTTGTGGAACTGGAAAGTTATCAGGTACATTCTCTCTCTCCTAAGTCAGCTTTCAACATTCTCTGCTTACTTATCAGTACTTGTTTGTTTGATCATGGCCACTTTCAGAATGGCAGTCTTATTCTAAAAGTCTGTATCAGTGGTAGCCTGAATCAGAAGCACCTGGAAGGCTTGTAGAACAGGTTACTGGGATCCACTCAACAGTGTCTAATTCAGGATTTCAAAATGGCGGCATAGTGAATGGAAGCTACACAGACTATCTCCAAGGACCAAACTGGAATTACAATAAAAATAAAGACAAATTGTCAGGAAAAAGCAACAGAAAAGCAGCTTGGAGGGTCATACAACCAGGGACACTGACTGGATCCTGGTAGGATTGCCGAGGCAAAAGAGAGGGGCTGGGAGCTCACAGACAGCAGTGGCCTTAGCTGTGAGCATCGCCCTCAGGTCGAACTCCCAAACAGCTCCACAGCACAGAGCCAGGACAGAGGCTAAAATAGCCACAGTCACTCACCTTGGGCTACGGCAGAGAGAGGGCACACTGGACTGGAACTGTGTGGGGACACTTAATATTTGGAGGATGCTCAGAGCTTTTGCTGAGTTGCGGTCATGCAGAACTGTGGTCATCCTACCACAGTAACATGGGGATGGGCAGCGGCCCCTCCCTCAGAGATACAACCTCACCTGGTGGCCAATGAAATGCAAATTGAGACCCATTAACAATCAGAATCTGCCCCACCCTTGGGAAATCCCCTAATACTGAACACCTGAGGGAGTTTCTCATTCAATTGAGAAGCCAAGGCTCTTAAAGTAAACACTACTGATAGCGCCCAGGCAAAAGACTAGAGGATAACGGTACCATTCCTAGGGTAGCAACTCTAAACAGTAAAGTAAGACTTGACAGTGCTGTTTAATGTGGGTCCTCCCTGGATCACCCAAACTCAGGAGAGGGAGCCACAAACAGCAGAACACCAACACACACAGGGATAACTTGGCAGGCTCCAAAGCCCATTGTGATAGCCAAAATGGTGAAACATAGAAACAAAAGCAAAATGAAAAAAAAAAACAAAACAGACTTCTACCGAAGATGAGATAAATGAGGTACAGTTAAGCAAGTTAACAGAACTAGAATTCAGAGCCATGATCTTGAGGAGGATCAACAGCATGTGCAAAGACATGAGCACCATGAGTAAGACATAAAAACGGTGAAAATCAATTGGTTAGAAATTTTAAAAATACCAAGAAGAAATGGAGAATAACAACATAGCAGAAATTAAGAACTCATTGGAAAGTCTAAACAGCAGAGTAAAGGAAGCAGAGTACCAGATCAGAAAATTAGAAGACAGGGTAGAAAAAAATTAACCAATCAAAACACCAAAAGAAAAAAAAACAATTAAAAAACAGGAAGACAGCTTAATAGAACTGTGAGACAACTGGAAACGTAATAATATTTGCATCATGGAAGTCCCTGAAGAAGAAGGAACATGACCAAGAGTTAGAGAATATATTTGAAGAAATAATGAAAGAAAACATCCCTACTTTGGTGAAGGAAGAAGACATTCAAGTTCAAGAAGCACAAAGAGCCCCAAGTAAGAAGAACCCAAACAGGCCCACACCAAGACACATAGTAATTGAACTGCCAAAAATTAAAGACAAAGAGAGAATACTAAAAGCAGCAAGAGATAAGCAACAGGTTACCTACAAAGGAACCCCCAAAAGGCTCTCAGCTGACTTCTCAACAGAAACACTACAGGCCAGAAGGAAATGGCATGAAGTAATCAAGGTCATGAAAAACAAGGATCTGAATCCAAGACTACTCTACCCAGCAAGACTATCATTCAAAATAGAAGATCAAATAAAGAGCTTCCTAAACAAAAAAAGGCTAAGAGAATACATTAGCACCAAACCAGCACTGCAAGAAATGTTAAAAGGACTGCTATAATTACCAGGAGAAATAGAAAGAAAAATAGAACCACACTAAACGAAAATGGCAATAAATAAGTATATATCAATGACCATCTAAAATGTATATGGATTGAATGCTCCAATACAAAGACACAGAGTAGCGGATTGGATAAGAAAGCATGACTCATCTATATGTTATATACAAGAGACCCACCTCACAACAAAAGATTCACATAGGATGAAAGCGAAGGGATGGAAAAAAATCTTCCAAGCAAACGGAAAATAAGCTGGGGTAGCAATACTCCCATCTGATAAAATAGATTTCCAAATGAAGGCCATAACTAGAGACAAAGAAGGCTACTAAATAATATTAAAAGGATCTATCCAACAGGAAGATATAACCTTGATAAACATATATGCACCCAATATAGGAGCACCAAAATATATGAAAAAACTTCTAGAAGGCTACAAAGGAGAAATCGATAGCAATACAATCATAGCAAGGGACTTCAACACCCCGCTGACATCACTAGATAGATCCTCTAGACAAAAAATTAGCAAGGAAACAGAGACTCTGAATAAAGCACTAAAACAAATGGATTTAATAGATGTCTACAGAGAAGTACACCCCAAAACTACAGAATTCACATTCTTCTCCAGTGCACATGGGACATTCTCAAAGATAGACCACATGTTGGGACACAAACTAAGGATCTATAAATTCAAGAACATTGAAATTATATCAGGCATTTTCACAGATAACAATGGCATGCAACTAGAAATCAATTGCAACAAGAACATGCAAAGACATTTGAAAACATGGAGGATAAATAGCATGTTATTAAACAATGAATCGGTTACCGAGGAGATCAAGGAAGTAACTAAACACTTCCTGCAAACAAATGAAAATGAACACACAACAACACAACATCTAGGGGATGCAGTAAAAGCAGTTCTCAGAGGGAAGTTTATAGCACTACAGCCTTACCTCAAGAAACAAGAAAAATCTCTAATACACTAACTTCACAACTTAAAGAACTTGAAAGTAAACAAAAAGAAAACTCCAGAGCAAGTAGAAGGACGGAAACAGTAAAGATCAGAGCAGAAATAAACTACATAAAGACTGAAAAAACAATTCACAAGATCAATGAAACAAAGAGCTGTTTTTTTGAAAAGATAAACAAGATTGATGGACCCTTAGCTAGACTCACCAAGAAACAAAGAGAAAGAACCCAAATACACAAAATCAGAAATGAAAGAGGAGAAGTAACAACTGACACCACAGAAATACAAAAGATTGGTAACAATACTATGAACAATTTTATGGCAATAATTTGACATCTAAGCAAAATGGAGAAATTTCTAGAAACACATAGTCTCCCAAAACTGGACCGGGAAGAGATAGAAAACATGAACACACCAATAACAACTAAGGAAATTGAAGACATAATCAAGCCTCTCCCAGAAAACGAAAGCCCAGGGCTGGATGTCTTCACAGGGGAGTTTTACTGAACACTCAAAACAGAACTAACACCCATTCTCCTCAAAGTATTTCAAAAAATTCAAGAAGAAAGACTTCCAAACTTGTTCTATGAGGCCACATTACTCTAGTTCCAAAACCAGAAAAAGACACAGCAAAGAGAGAAAACTACAGGCCAATCTCCCTGATGAACATAGATGCCAAAATCCTAAAAAAAAAAAAAAAAAAAAAAATACTAGAAAATTTGATCCAGCAACACATCAAAAAATTTATTCACCATGACCGAGTGAATTCCTCCCAGAGATGCAAGGCTGGTACAATATTCTCAAATCAATAAATGTGATACACCACATAAACAAAATGAAGAATAAAAACCACATAATCATATCAATAGATGCCAAAAAGCCTTTGATAAAATCCAGTATCAATTTCTGATAAAAATGCTCAGCAGCGTGGGAATATAAGGATCATATCTCAACATAATAAAGGCCATATATGAAAGACCTACAGCCAACATCATACTCAATGGGCAAAAACTAAAAGCATTTCCCTTAAGAACAGAAACAAGGCAAGGATGCCCACTTTCACCACTCTTGTTTTACATAGTACTGTAAGTCTTAGCCACAGCAATCAGAGAGGAAGAAAAAATAAAAGGGATCCAAATGGGAAAGAAGTGAAACTGTCATTATTCACATATGACATGATACTATATGTAGGAAACCCCAAAGACTCCATCAAAAATTATTAGACTTAATAAATGAATTTGGCAAAGTAGCAGGATACATAATTAACGTCAAGAAATAGATGACATTCTTATACACCAATGATGAACTCACAGAATGAGAAACTAAAAAAGCAATCCCACTTACAATTGTGGCAAAAAAATTAAGATACCTAGGAATAAACTTAACCAAAGAAATAAAGGACCTATTCGCAGAAAACTACAGGTCATTGAAAAAAAGAAATAGAGGAAGATATAAGAAAGTGTAAGCACATACCTTGTTCATGGATTGCAAGAATTAACATCATTAAAATGTCCATACTACCCAAAGCAATCTATAGATTCAATGCAATCCCCATCAAAATACCAACGACATACTTCAGAGAACTAGAACAAATACTTCGAAAGTTCATATGGAATCAAAAAGAACCAGAATAGCCACAGCAATATTGAAAAAGAAGAATAAAGTAGGAGGGATCTCATTATCAGATTTCAGGTTATACTACAAAGCCACTGTAATCAAAACAGCCTGGTACTGGCACAAGAACAGGCATATAGACCAGTGCAACAGAACAGAGAACCCAGAAATGGACCCAAGGCAATATGCTCAATTAATATTTGAGAAAGGTGGCAAGAGCATAGAGTTGAGTAAAGACAGCCTCTTTAATAAACGGTGTTGGGATAATTGGACAGCTACATGCAAAAAAAATAAAACTAGACCATCAACATACACCATACACAAAAATAAACTCAAAATGGATAAAAGACTTAAATGTGACTCATAAATCCATTAAAATTCTAGAAGAAACTGTAGGTAACACAATTTCAGACATCATACACAGCAAAATTTTCACTGATACATCACCTAAGGCAACAGAAACAAAGAAGAAAATGAACACATGGGACTACATCAAACTCAAAAACTTCTGCACAGCAAAAGATACAATCATGCAAATGGAAAGGCTACCCACTGTGTGAGAGCGCATAATTGCCAATGATATATCAGATAAGGGGTTAATTTCCAATATATATAGAGTGCTCATACAACTCAACAAAAAAAGACAAAGAACCCAATTAAAAAATGGGCAGAGGAAGTAAATAGTCATTTCTCCAAACAGGACATACAAATCATACAAATGGATAAGACACATATGAAGAAATGCTCAACCTCTCTAATCATCAGAGAGATCAAATTAAACAACAATGATGTATCACCTCACACCTGTTCAGAATGGCCGCCATCAACAAATGACCAAACAACAAGTGTTGGCGAGTGTGTGGAGAAAAGGAGACTCTAGTAAACTGCTGGTGGGAATGCAAACTGGTGTAGCCACTTTGAAAAACAATGTGGTGTTACCTCAAAAAATTAAAAATTGAACTTTCATTCGACCCAGTGATCCCGCTTCTAGGAATATACCCTAAGAAGCCTGAAACACCAATCAGAAAGAATATATGTACCCCCATGTTTGTAGCAGCATTATTTATAATAGCTCAGATCTGGAAATAGACCAAATGTCCATCATTAGTCGAATGGATAAAAAAGGTGTGCTACATATACACTGGAGTACTATGAAGCTATAAGAAAGAAAGATCTCTTATCCTCTGAGATGACATGGAGGGATCAGGAAAGTATCATCCTAAGCGAAACAAGCCAAACAGAGAAAGACAAGTATCATTTGATCTCACTTATTTGTGAAATATAATGAACATAACAGTCTGAGGAATGGGGTAGTCCCAGAGATGTGGAAGTGCGGTACAGACTGACAATCCGCAGAAGAGGGGGTGTTCACGGAGGGATGAACCACAGACCTTATAGGCTTATGTGCATGAAAAATGGACATGGACAACAAACCTGGGGACAGGGTAGGGAGGGAGGGGGAAGGGGAGATAAGTGGGGGGAAAGGGAGAAACTACTGTAACAAAAATGAATTGATTAATTAAATTAAAAAAAAAAGAGTGTCTAATTCAGTACATTTGGGATAAGGTATAATAACTTGCATTTCTATCAAGTCAAAATTATTCTGATAATCTGGGACACAATTTGTAAATGTTTAATCTATTTGACCGTCAAGCTTGGTTCTCCACAAATAATTGACTTAGTCACTGGGCCCCAATACCTAATTCTTTTTATTTTTTATTTATTTTTTAATCCTCACCTGAGAATATTTTCCCATTTTTGTTCAGATAAAGTGGGAGACAAAGAGAGGAAGAGAGAAAGAAACATCAATGTGAAAGGGACACATCGACTGGTTGCTTTCTGCATGACCCCAATCAGGGCCAGGGACAAATCACAACTAAGATACGTGCCCTTGACTGGAATCGAACCCGTGACTCATTGGTCCACAGGCCAATGCTCTAACCACTGAGCATAACAAGCCAGGGCCCCAATACCTAATTCTGATGAGAGCAAATTTGATTAGTGAGTCAAATGTTTATCTCTGTTATATTCAGTTCTGGCCAAAAGGTTGGAGTTACATGAAAGGTTGCCTCTCTGAAGCTGTAGGCTGGAAAATTTATCAAAGAAGGTGGATTTTCACTATTGTCACTCAAATGGCTCCTTTTAAAGCTATAAGAATTTCCACACTAAACTAGATCCTTAGTCTATGTACCTCAATCTTTATAGCCAATAGAGCCAATAAGAACATTACTATCTATTGGACATCTCCAGTCAGTTATCTGAAAGTAAAATCACTCTTTACATCCATCCCCACACTCATATTCCTCCCTCTCAAATGTGTTGTTTCTCCACCCAGTTGTATAAGCAAGAAACCTGATAATCATGTTTGACTCCTCCTTCACCACCGTCTGTATCCAATCTATCAAGGCCTGTCAATTCTACCTCCTACTTATTTTTTCCATCCCTACTATACATAGTCAGTTTAACTTGACACCCTGCCTCCAGTGCTGCTTTCTTTCAATCAGTCCTTCACTTGGCTGTCAGAATAATCTATCTAAAACAACTTTCCAGACTTAGATTTTGGGACAGCTGTATTAGGCTTGAGGCAGGTAAAGCCTGGGCCTGTCCTTGCTAGCCGCATGCAGCTACAAGTGTACCTACCTCAGAATGCATATAAAAAATATCATCTATGTATACAAAAATATAATATGAAAAAATAATGGGGAGCTCTGATTTAAAATACAAGTTTGACTGGGTAACTCCTCTCCTTAAAACCATTCAATCATTCCCCATAGCTCTCAGAATAAATCCTAAGCATACCTTATGAAAACCTGTAACATCTGGCATGATGCAATCCCTGTCAACCTCCACAGCCTCATCTCTTGCTACTTCCTGCCTTGGACTTGTTACTTCAGCAGCAGGTAAATGCTTGCAGTTTATAGCAAACTGCCTGCTGTTTCATGCCTGTAAGCCATTGCTCATGGTTTTCTTTTTCCCTAGAATGTTCAACCTCCTCCCTTTTGGTCTAGCTAAGATCCTTTGAGACTCTGTTTAGGTACCATATCCCCCAGGAAAACATCTCTGCCTGCTTCCTACCTCTACTGGTGTACACTTCTTTGAAACTCTCATAATACCTTGGACATATAATTGTCATTGGATTTGTCATGGTGCATTAGAATATTGTTTGCCACTCCCATTAGCCTGTGAGTTTGTTGAGGAAAGGGTCTGTGACTTATCCATTGTTATACATTGCTATATTTTCAGCACCTAGCATAGTGACTTTTTAAACAGTAGCACTGGCCGGTATGTCTCAGCGGTTAGAGTGTTCACCTGGGGTCTGGAGAGACCCGGGTTCGGTTCTGCTAAGGGCACATACCTCGGTTGCAGTTTGTCCCCAGCCCTGATTGGGTCATGTGGTTGGCACCCACTCGATGTGTCCCTTTCACGTTGATGTTTCTCTCTCTCTCTCTCTCTCTCTCTCCCTCCCATTCTATCTGAATAAAATATCAAAAAATGTCCTCGGGTGAAGATTAAAAAAATAAATAAAATAAAAAATAAAAAGTAGTACCATACAACTCAATAGCAAAAACAAAATAAAACAAACAAGCAAACAAAAAAATCTCAATTCAAAAATGGACAAAGGAAGGACTTGAATAGATATTTTACATGAAAAGATGTTCAACACCTTTAGTCAATAGGGAAATGCAAATAAAAACTGTGTGATACCACTTTGCACTCATTAAAATAGTTATAATAATAATAAAAAACAAAATAACTAATATTTGTGAAGATGTGAAGAAAGTAGAATCCTGTGCATTGCCAGTAACAATGAAAAATGATACAGCCATTGTGGAAAACAGTTTGGAAGTTCCCCAAAAAGATAAAAGTAGAATTACCATATAAATAAGCAATTCCACACCTGGGTATATACCCAAAAGAATTGAAAGCAGGAGTTCAAACAGATACTTGTCCATCAATGGGTGAATGGATAAAAAAAAAAAAAAAATGTTATATACATACAATGGACTAAAAAAGGAAAGAAATTTTGAAACATGCTACAACATGAATAAACTTTGAGCATATTATGTAAGTGAAATAAGCCAGTCATAAGAGGACAAATACTCTATGTTTCTACTTATATGAGGTGACTAAAATAGTCAAATTCATAGAGATAGAAAGTAGAATGGTGGCTGCCAGAGATTGAAAGCAGGGGTAATGGGGAGTTCATTTTTAAAGGGTACAGAATATCAGCTCTGAAACATGAAGAGTTTTGGAGGGGAATGGTAGTGACTGTCACACAATAATATGAAGGTACTTAATGTCTCCAAACTGTACAATTTAAAAATTGTTAAGAGGCTAAATTTTTTCAGCTTTATTGAGCTATAAATGATATATAACATGTGTAAGTTTAAGGTATTCAATTTTATGATTTGATACACATATATACTGCTGAATGTTTACCAAAGTAAGGTTAGTTAACACACCCTTCCCCTCACATAATTACTTTTTATTGTAATTGTTGTTATAGTGAGAACATTAAAGCTCTGCTATCATAGCCACTTTCAATTTTACAATACATATTGTTAAATACAGCCACCATGTTGTACATTACATCTGCAAAACTTATAATTGAAAGTTTGTACACTTTGACCAGAATCCTCCCATTTTCCCATCCCTAAGCTCCTGACATTCAACACTCTACTATTTGTTTTTATTAGCTTAATGTATTTACATTCCACATATAAGTGAAATCATACTTATACTGTATCTTTCTCTGACTATTTCACTTAGCAGATGACTTCAAGGTTCATCCATGTTGTTGCAAATGACAGGACTTTAAAAATAATAAATTACTTACCTTTGTGATATAGGAGGGAAAGATACCTATAGCACTGAAGAAAAAAAATATATATAACTAGTATAAGAAAATGTTTCTTAAAATAGGGGCAGGAGTACATTATAAAGATATGGTTGTCTTTTTGCTGGCATTATTTTGGTTATAAGTAACAGGATTAAAAATAAAGCTTAGTGAACTTCCAGTTCAGATGGCGGTGTAGGGGGGAACTAGGAAAATGGCTGCGGAGTGAATGCAAGATACACAGAACATCTCCTAGGACCAAACTGGAATTACAATGAAAATAAAGACAAATCATCAGGAAAAGGCAACCAAAAAGCAGCTGGGAGGACCACATAACCAGGGACACTGACTCAATCCTGGTAGGCTTGCAAAGACATGAGAGGGGGCCAGGAGCCCACGGTTTGCAGTGGCCTGGGCTGGGACATGCAGCAGCCTCAGCTGGGACCTGCGGCCTCGGCTGGGACCGGCAGCCTCGGCTGGGACTAGCGGCCTTGGATGGGAGATGCGCCCTCGGCTAGGTGCTATGCCCTTGGCTGTGACCTGCCGAAGCCTTGGCAGGGAGCAAAGGCCTTAGCTGAGAGCAGCACCCTTAGCTGGGAACAGCGCTCTTGGGTTAAAGTCCCAAGCGGCTCCACAGCACAGAGCTGGGACAGAGGATAAATTAGCAGCAGCCACTCACCTAGGGCTCTGGCAGAGGGAGGGCCGACTGGACTTGAATTGTGTGGGGACACTCGGGATTTGGAGGGCTCTCAGAGCTCTTGCTGAGTTACAGCCATGCAGGACTGTGGTCATCTTACTCCTTCCCAGGGCCCTGAGGAGAAGCAGCAGCCCCTCCCTTGGAAATTCAACCCCACCCAGTGGCCATTGAAATGCTAATTGAGGCCCATTAACAACCAGCATCTGCCCTACCCTCAGGAAATCCTCTTACATGGAGCACTTGAGGGAGTTTTTCATTCAACTCAGAAACAAAGGTTCTTCAGGTGACCACTACTAAGAGCCTCCAGGCAAAAAAGCTAGAGAATAACTACCATTTCCTGGGCTAGCAACTCTAATGAGAAAAGTAAGTCTTGACAGTGCTGCTTAATGTGGGTCCTCCCTACCTCATCCAACCCAGGAGGGGGAGCCACAAACAGCAGAACACCAACACCCACAGGGAAAATATGACAGGCTCCAAAGCCCACTGTGACGGCCAAAATGGCGAAACACAGAAACAAAAGAAAAATGAAAGAACAAGAGACCTCTACCAAAGACGAGATAAATGAGGTACAATTAAGCAAGATACCAGAAGTAGAATTCAGAGCCATGACCTTGAGGAAGCTCAAAAGTATGTGTAAGGACATGAGCAATATGAGTAAAGACATAGCAATGTTGAAAATCAACCAGTTGGAAATTTAAAACCACCAAGAAGAAATGAAGAATGACATATCAGGAAAAAAACACATTGGAAAGTCTAAATGTCAGAGTAGAGGAACCTAAGGACCAGATCAGTGAATAAGAAAATGGAATAGAAAAAAATCAACCAATCAGTAAACCAAAAGGAAAAAATAATTAAAAAACAGGAAAACAGCTTAATAGAAATGTGGGCGAACTGGAAACGTAAAAACATGAGCATCATAGGAGTCCCCGAAGAAGAAGAAAATGAGCAAGGGTTAGAGAATATATTTGAAGAAATAATGAGAGAAAACTTCCCTAATTTGGTGAAGGAAGAAGGCATTCAAGTTCAAGAAGCACAGAGAGCCCCAAGTAAGAAGAACCCAAACAGGCCCACACCAAGACACATAGTAATCAAAGTGCCAAAAATTCAAGACAAAGAGAGAATCCTAAAAGCAGCAAAAGATAAGCAACAGGTTACCTACAAAGGAAACTCCATAAGGCTCTCAGCTGATATCTCAACAGAAACACTACAGGCCAGAAGGAAATGGCATGAGGTAATCAAGGTAATAAAAAACAAGAATCTGAATCCAAGACTACTCTACCCAGCAAGGTTATCATTCAAAATAGAAGGTGAAATAAAGAGCTTCCCAGACAAAAAAAAAAAAAAAAAAGGCTAAGGGAAATACATTAGCACCAAACTATCACTGCAAGAAATGTGAAAAGTACTGCTGTAATTAGCAGGAGAAATGGGAAGGAAAATAGAACCACACTAAACAAAAATGGCAATAAACAAGTACATATCAATAATCACCTTAAATGTAAATGGACTGAATGCTCCCATAAAAAGACACAGAGTAGCTGATTGGATAAGAAAGCATGACTCATCTATATGTTGTTTACAAGAGACCCACCTCACAACAGAAGACTCACATAGGTTGAAAGTGAAAGGATGGAAAAAAATCTTCCAAGCAAATGGAAAGCAAAAAAAGCTGGGGTAACAATACTCATATCTGATAAAATAGATTTAAAATGAAGGCCATAACTAGAGACAAAGACGGCCACTACATAATATTGAAAGGATCTATCAAACAGAAAGATATAACCTTGATAAACACATATGCACCCAATATAGGAACACCAAAATATATTAAAAATCTTCTGGAGGATTTCCAAGGAGAAATCAACAGCAATGCAATCATAGCAGGGAACTTCAACACCCTGTTGACAGCACTGGATAGATCCTCTAGACAAAAAATTAGCAAGGAAACAGAGACTCTAAATGAAGCACTAGACCAAATGGGTTTAATAGATATCTACAAAGAATTATACACCAAAAGTACAGAATTCACAATTTTCTCAAGTGCACATGGGACATTCTCAACGATAGACAACATGATAGGACACAAACTAAATCTCTACAAGTTCAAGAAGATTGAAATCATATCAACCATCTTCTCAGATCACAAAGGCTTGCAACTAGAAATTAATTGCAACAAGAACATGCAAAGACATTTCAACACATGGAGGCTAAATCGCATGTTGTTAAACAATGAATGGGTTACTGAGGAAATCAAGGAAGAAATTAACAACCTCCAGGAAACCAATGAAAATAAACACACAACAACACAAATTTTATGGTATGAAGCGAAAGCAGTTCTGAGAGGGAAGTTTATAGCACTACAGGCCTACCTCAAGAAACAAGAAAAATTTCTAATTGACTATCTAACCTCACAACCAAAAGAATTAGAAAGCAAACAAAAAGAAAACCCCATAGAAAGTAGAAAAAAAGGAAATAGTAAAGATTAGAGCCCAAATAAATGACATAAAGACCATAAAAAAAAAAAAATACAAAGGATCAATGAAACAAAGAACTGGTTTTTCAAAAAGATTAACAAGATTGATGGACCCTTAGCTAGACTCACCAAGAAACAAAGAGAGAGAACCCAAATACACAAAATCAGAAATGAAAGAGGAGAAGTAACAAGTGACACCACAGAAATACAAAAGATTGTTAACAGCTACTATGAACAACTATATGGCAACAAATTCCACAATCTAAGCGAAATGGACAAATATCTAGAAACACACGGTCTCCCAAAACTGGACCAGGAAGACATAGAAAACTTGAACAGACCAATAAAAACTAAGGAAATTGAAGACATAATCAAGACTCTCCCAGAAAACAAAAGCCCAGGCCCAGATGGCTTAACAGGGGAGTTTTACCGAGCATTCAGAGAAGAACTAACACCCTTTCTCCTCAAACTATTTCAAAAAATTCAAGAAGAAGGAAGACTTCCAAACTCGTTGTATGAAGCCAGCATAATTGTAATTCCAAAACCAGAAAAAGACACAACAAAGAAAGAAAACTACAGGTCAATATCTCTGATAGACATAGATGCCAAAATCCTGAATAAAATACTAGCAAGTCCAATCCAGCAATACATCAAAAAAATTATTCACCATGACCAAATGGAATTCATTTCAGGGATTCAAGGCTGGTACAATATTCGCAAATCAATAAATGTGATACATCACATAAACAGAATGAAAAATAAAAACCACATGATTATATAAATAGATGCTGAAGAAGCATTTGACAAAACCCAGCATCCATTTCTGATAAAAATGCTCAGCAATGTGGGAATAGAGCGATCATATCTTGACATAATAAAGGCCATATATGAAAGACCTACAGCCAACTTCATACTCAATGGGCAGAAACTAAAATCATTTCCATTAAGAACAGGAACAAGACAGGGATGTCCACTTTTGCCACTCTTATTTATCATAGTACTGGAAGTCTTAGCCACAGCAATCAGACAAGAGGAAAAAATAAAAGGGACACAAACTGGAAAGGAGAAAGTGAAACTGTAATTATTTGAAGATGACATGATATTATACATAGAAAACCCTAAAGACTCCATCAAAATTCTACTAGACTTAAGAAATGAATTTGGAAAATTAGCAGCATACAAAATTAACGTCAAGAAATTGATGGCATTCTTATACATCAATGATGATCTCACAGAAAGAGAAACTAAAAAAACAATCCGATTTACCATCGCAGCAAAAAATTAAGATACCTAGGAATAAACTTAACCAAAGAAGTAAAGGACCTGTTTGCAGAAAACTACAGGACATTGAAAAAAGAAATAGAGGAAGATATAAAAAAGTGGAAGCACATACCCTGTTCATGGATTGGAAGAATTAACATCATTAAAATTTCCATACTACCTAAAGAAATCTATAGATTCAACGCAATCCCCATCAAAATACCAGAGAACTAGAACAAATACTTCAAAAGTTCATATGGAACCACAAAAGTCCCCGAATAGACACAGCAATTTTGAAAAAGAAGTACAAAGTAGGTGGGATCACAATACCAGATATCAGGTTATACTACAAAGCAACTGTAATCAAAACAGCCTGGTACTGGCACAAGAACAGCCATGTAGACCAGTGGAAAAGAATTGAAAACCCAGAAATGGATCCAAGGCAATATGCTCAATTAATATTTGAAAAAGTTGGCAAGAGCATACACCTTAAGGACAGCCTCTTTAATAAATGTTGTTGGGAAAATTGGACAGATACATGAAAAAAAATGAAACTAGACCATCAACTTATACCATACACAAAAATGAACTCAAAATGGATAAAAGACTTAAATGGGACCCGTGAATCCATAAAAATTCTAGAAGAAAATGTAGGCAACAAAATTTGGACATCATACACAGCAGAATTTTCACTGATACATTACCTAAGGCAACAGAAACAAAGGAAAAAATGAATATGTGGGACTACATCAAACTAAAAAGCTTCTGCACAGCAAAGGATATACTCATCAAAATGGAAAGGCAACCCACTGTATGGGAGAACATCATTGCCAATGATATATCAGATAAGGGGTTAATTTCTGTATATATAGAGTGCTCATACAACTCAAGAAAAGAAAGACAAAGAACCCAATTAAAAAATGGACAGTGAAACTAAAGACACCTCTCCAAACAGGACATACAAATGGCTAAGGGACATATGAAGAAATGCTCAACATCACTAATCATCAGAGAGATTCAAATTAAAACAACAATGAGGTATCACCTCACACCTGTCAGAATGGCCGCCACCAACAAATCATCAAACAACAAGTGTTGGCGAGGGTGTGGAGAAAAGGGGACTCTAATACACTGCTGGTGGGAATGCAGACTAGTGCAGCCGCTATGGAAAACAATATGGTGCTACCTCAAAAAATTAAAAATTGAACTTCCATTTGACCCAGTGATCCCACTGCTGGGAATATACCCTAAGAAGCCTGAAACACCAATCAGGAAGAATATATGTACCCCCCATGTTCATAGCAGCACTATTTACAATAGCTAAGATCTGGAAACTGCCCAAATGTCCATTAGTAGACGAATGGATAAAAAAGCAGTGGTACATATACACAATGGAGTACTATGCAGCTCTAAGAAAGATCTCTTATCCTTTGAGACGACATGGAGGGTCCTGGAAAGTATTATCCTAAGCAAAACAAGCCAAACAGAGAAAGACAAGTATCATAAGATCTCACTTATTTGTGGAATATAATGAGCATAACAGTCTGAGGAATGGGGTAGTCCCAGAGACATGGAAGTGAGGTACACACTGATAATCCCCTGAAGAGGTGGTGGTGGGGGAGAGATAAACCACAGAACTTATATGCATGAACAATGGCCATGGACAACAAAGCTGGGGACAGGGCAGGGAGGGAGAGGGAGGGGCGAATCAGTGTGGAAAAAAGGGGAAACATCTGTAACAAAAATAAATTAATTTATTAATAAAAAAAAAGATGGCAGTGTAGGTAAATGCTGTACAGCCACCTACTACAGCGACATCAAAGTTACAACTAAACTACAACACAACCATTATTTATAACTGCCTGAAACTGAGCTGAGTGGAAGTCCTTCAACTACAAAATTAAAGAAACAACCACACTGAGAGTGGCAGAAGTGGTGGAGGCATAGATGGGCTGGTCCCTCACCCACATGTGGTAGATAAAAATTAGACAAATACCTGCAGTGTGAAGGTCTTCCCTGCGGAGGGAGGGGTCCCCATCCCATACCAGGTGCCCAGCTCTGAGTTCCAGTGCCAGGAAGAGAAATCCCCATTACTTTGGCTGTAAAAACCGGTAGAAACTGAGGCTGAGAGAGGCTATAACTGCTAGAGTCCCAGTAGTTTTTATTAAAGGACCCACACACGAACTTATTCATGCTTACTCCCTCTATGCTCAGAGGGGAGGCAGCTTGAAAGGCACCAGAGACATACAGGGAAGAACTGAGCTGTTTGGCCTAGGGATGAGAGCTGAAGAAGTGGCTTTCTCCTAGATAGACAAGCTGTCAGAGGCTGATGTTTCTTAGGTGAGACCTTCCCTGGGGCTGCAGACAGTCACCGCATCTAGGACTCCAGCAACCTGGCTCCCACTGTTTGCCCCACCCTGGTGATTCCCTGAGGCCCTGCCCCACCCAACTTTTGGGCCCATCCAAGCTGTTACCAGTGCCTTTACAATAGGATTGGCCTGTCTTATTTTCTGCTTCAGCGTTTTCTAAACTCTCTCAAACAAGCAGCATCTAGTCTCAGGGAGCCCCATACCTCTCGTTAAGTGGCACCAGGCCTGGCACTAGAAGCAGCCAGCCTTGGTTTAAGATTGGCTTGTCCTTGGAAGCTCCAAGCCTAGCACAAGAAACAGCCATCTGAAGATCACTTTGTAACTTATGCCAGGTGGACTTGGATAGAACACAGGCAGTGGCTGACCTTTCTCCAGAGCCAGCATACCAGTGGACAGTTTCAGACCACATCTAAACACCACCACCCAACCACCTCCACAAATGACACATTCAATGAGCCGACTCAGTGGTACCAGAGCCCTGCTGAAGTAAGTCATGCTCTTTGTGGTGGGCCCCTACACAGCAGATTCTCCAAGGTAGTAAGATGTCATGGTAAGTGGGCACAGCCAGTTCTTGCAGCTGATCAGCCTGATTCAATCTCTCCAATTGATGTTCCAACAGCAATCAAGACTCAATTAGAGCAGAAGGGTGTATAGTCCACACTAGGGATGCACCTCGAGGGCCCAGCTAGGGTCATCAGGGAGACTGTGCCACTGATCCTACAGGACACTTTAAACAATAGTCCACCCTATAAAGCCTAGGAGACATAACAACTCTACCTAATACATAGAAACAATCACAGGGAAGCAGCCAAAATGAGGAGAGAAAGAAACAGGTCCCAAATGACAGAACAGAACAAAAGTCCAGAAAAATAACTAAATGAAATAAAGATAAGCAATTAATTAGATGCAGAGTTCAAAACGCTGGTTATAAGGTTGCTCAAGGAACTTGGTGAGACATTCAAGAAACTTAGTGAGACCTCCAAGGAACTTGGTGAGAACATCAACAACATCAAAAAAGACCAGTCAGAAATGAAGGATGAACTAACTGAAATAAAGAATAACTTACAGGGAATCAATAGCAGAATAGGGAAATCTAAAAAGCAAACCATTGATTTAGAATATGAGAAAACAAAAATAACCTAATCAGAACAGCAAAAATAAAAAAAAAATTATCAAAAAAAAAAAAAAAGAGGATAGTGTAAGGAGCTTCTGGGACAAATTCAAGCATACCAACATTTGCATCATAGAGGTGCCAGAAGGAGAAGAGAGAAAACAAGAAATTGAAAACCTATTTGAAACAATAATGACAAAAAACTTCCCTAACTTGGTGAAGAAAACAGACATACAAGTCCAGGAATCACAGAGAGTCCCAAACAAGATGAACCCAAAGAGGTCCACACCAACACATATCATCATCAAAATACCAAAGGTTAAATACAAAATAGAGAATCTTAAAAGCAGTTCATTACCTACAAAGGAGCTCCCATAAGACTGTCAGCTGATTTCTCAAAAGAAACTTTACAGGCCAGATAGGAGAGGCAAGAGATATTCAAGGTAATGAAAAGCAATGCCCTACAACCAAGATTACTCTATCCTGCAAAACTGTCATTTAGAATCAATGGACATATCAAGAGTTTTCCAGACAAGGAAAAGTTAAAAGAAGTTCATCACCACCAAACCAGTATTATATGAAATGTTGAAGGGTCTTCTTGAAGGAGAAGAACAAAAATATGAACAATAAAATGGCAATTAATACATATCTATCAACAACTGAATCTACAAACAAAATGAGCAAGCAGAACAGAAACAACTCATAGATACAGAAAACTTTTTGTTGCTTGCCAGTTGGGTGGGGGCTTGGAAGCTGGGTGAAAAAGATGAAGAAATTAATAAGTACAAATTGGTTGTTAGACTGATGAATCTCAAAGAAAAGGGAGGAGGAAGGGTGGGATAAGATAAACCAAAGAAATTCTATGCATATATGCATAACCAATGGACACTGACAATAGTGTGGGGAAGGCAGGAGTGGGGCAGGATTGGGAAGGAGGAGGTCAATGGGGAAAAAAGGGAGGACATTTGTAATACATTCAACAATAAAGATGATTTAAAAAAATAAAGTAAAGCTAGGTTAAGAAAAGAGGACATGTATTAGGTAAAATAGATGAAAGATCCATGGATGGTTTGGCTTCAGACACAGTTGTGTGCTAGTTCTAAACTGAGGTTAGGAATGTGCTGTTGTCTTTTTTGCAGTTTTAGTTTTCTCTCTGTTTATCATGGGTGCTGTCTCTCTCAGCCTACCAGGGGTCGGCGCAATGGAATGAAATACAAGCACATGCTGGTAGGAGTGAAGGGGAGCATAACAAGGGAGCACATTCTCCAGATATCTGGATGCAGCCCAATTTATTTGAAGGTTGGTTTTCCAAGTTACATGTGGATTTATGTAAATTATTTCCTTCAGATGGCATCTCTGTAAACCATACAACCTAGCCTTGTCTGTTGCTTTTTATGGTGGAAAGAGACTTCAAAGCTAAAAAATAACAAACCCAGCCATGCCTGGGCCTATGTCCCATTATCCTCACTAGATCATCTTCTAACCCTTTTTTCTGCAAACCTTATCTTATTCACATGCAAATGAAGCATTGAGAGGCACGCAATGCAGTTTTCCTGCCTTCCAGTCAAACGTGTCTGTCCATACACACTTAGATCCTAGGCTGGCCAGGTTGCGACAATGCATATCACAAGGTTACAAATCGCTCATTCACCAAACCATCATCCCTACATCTCCCCCCTTTTTGTTTTCTTGTAATTGAGGAATCACCATGGCTGCGGTGGCCCAGAGTGTCATCACTCACTTTTCAGTCTTTTGCATAGAGGACACCATTCTCCAGAGCCTTCGGAGTACTATGAGGCCAACACAAACAAGTAAACAACCAATAGCAGTAAAAATTCAGTTTCTAAGATTGAAACCCTCAAATCACTGTTTTG
Source organism: Molossus molossus (assembly GCF_014108415.1). NCBI lineage: Eukaryota > Metazoa > Chordata > Mammalia > Chiroptera > Molossidae > Molossus > Molossus molossus. Next base: position 65,908,094 of record NW_023425355.1, on the reverse strand, counting down.
TATTGAGCCATTGGACATTATCTGAGATTGCCTTTAAAACACTTTATTGAGCAAGTTGTTATGCATCTGCTAACTGTGCTTCCAGAGCCTTTTTTAGGTTAGCTACTTGCACTCCAAGGTTGCCAACAAAAGCTTCTTGTAAGTGTTGCTTGACTACTGTCCAATTGTGGGAGGTGGCATTTCAAGGCAATGCAGTTACACATATACTATGACTAAATTCCCAATCACAGTGTAATATAGAACGAGTAGCTAGGCCTCTTCACGCTCTCCTAGCCATAATACAGCTGCCTCTAAGGCATCTAATCAAGTCAGAATTCCTTGATCAATTTCTGTCCAGGAAGTCATATCTTTAATAACATTGCTCATTATTTCAGCTATAGTATGTGTGCTGTTTGTACTGATTCTGTCAAGGCTGTGACTAAAACAGCTGCAGAAGCAGCAATGACTATAGCTGAAATGGTGAATGCTATAAGCCATCTGATAATCCTCCTTTTACTTTGGTGTCCAAATGTTTTAGTTAATTGTTCTAGGCCAGATTCACCTTCCCATGGTCAAGTAAGGTTTACTGGTATCCATACTTCTGCTCTCTGGCACATGGGAATAATGCTAGTAATATTAAGTGCAGTAATATTTTCCTGAGTAATGCAGTTTAGATAGTAAGTTTGATTAATAGAAATGTTAAATCTATTACTACTTTTAGAAAAAAATTAAAGAAGAGGCAGCCAAAAACATATATGGGTGAGAGGTGCAAATAATTATAAAATCAGTATAATTGGTAGTCAATGTCATAGTAAAATTGTTACTATGGGTATAATTTCCATGAGATATATAACTCATAAAGAAAGGCAAACCCAGTCTCCAAATTTCTGTGTGCCAGGGGCCAGTATGATTTTTATAGATAGCCCTGAGAACAGGTTCTGAGAGATCTCCATTGGTCCATGAAATAAAGGCACTGGAGGGTGTGAAAAAGTTTAAGTCATGATGATTACTGGACAAATGTCTTTGAGGACCCCAATCCTCAATAAGAAGACTCAAATTAGGGCTAGCTGTGGACCATACTTCTCTCAAACAACAAGGCTTCCAATAAGGGGCCAGGGACTTAATGTTGGTTCCTTTAAATGTGAGGCAGGTGGGGATAGACACAGGGGGTTTGAAATTTTGAGAGACATTCTGTGCTTTAACTCCAACACTTGTGATAAAGGTCAAGTTAGCAGTCTGGCCCACTGTGGCTGGCTTATAGTACAAATGTCATTGTAATTGTATGGGAACACAACCAGGGGTTTCATAGATGGACAAACAAATGGGTGGTTGCTCCGATAAAAATGAAACAGTGACATTGGCCTGAAACCAAGCCTCATTCTCTTACAGTGGCCCATATGGGGGAAGCAAAATTCCTCCTGTCCAGTGAGCGTCATTACTAGATAATGGGGCCTTTGAATCCCACCAAGTGACAGGGCAGAATAAAGGGGGGGGGGGGTCTATAATATGAGTACAATATAATTGTTGTTCTGCTGCTGCAGAGCTCAATAATATAAGCAAGCAGCATAAAATCCTTACCTTAGATTGAGTGAAGATTAAAAATAAGTGAGCCAAAAAAGTATTATCTGGGGTAAGAGAAGCCCTCATTCTAGTGAAAATTTCCTCAGAACGTTGTTGCAACTGCTTAAGACTTCTCCAGGTAACTCTAGAAAGGGTTTGAGAGGAGTCCTGGGACCCAGTGTGAGTTTTACAATCAGTGTCCAAGGTCAGCTGTGCCATCTGAGGAATCAGGTTGAAGGGCAGGTTCTTCTTGTTCATGGTAAGGTTATATCCACCAAACCACAAGCCACTGGAGACCTGTAGGAGACAAAACACAGGCATACCCTTGCCCCCATGCCAATTACTCTGCAGGACCTTGCCATGCAAGCCCCTACTGTGGATCTCTTTACCAGACTAAAGGCTTGGGCCCTGTGGCAGAGGCCTTTTGTTGAAAATGTTGCTCTGCAGCTGTAGTGCCAAAGCGATCTCAATTTAAAAATTTTAAGGTATAAATTGCCAGAGAAAGCTGATTTACAGGGTGTTCACCCTACTCCCCCCTTTTTGTTTTGTAATTAATAATTTTAAAGTAACATGAGCACGTTCAACAATAACTTGTCCTATAGGGTTATAGGGGATGCCAAGTTTATGGCTAATGCTCCATTTTTGGAGAAATAATTAAATGCTTTGAGATGTATAGGCTGGTCCATTATCTGCTTTAACTTCCAGTGGCACCCCCATATGTGCAAAACAGGACAGCCAGTGATGCTTAACGTCTTTGGCTTTTTCCCTAGTAGCGGTGGTTGCATGAAGAAAATTGGAATGGGTATCTATAGTAACATGTACCCATTGAAACCAACCGAATGATGGAATATGTGTTACATCTGTTTGCCATAGGCATTAAGGATTAAACCTCAAGGACTGACTCCTGCTGATGTAGGAGTCCCTCTGGAAAGTTGGTAATCTGGGAAAATCTTAATAATATCTTGAACTTGCGAGAGAGTCAAATGAAAGGTTTTCATGAGTGCTTGAGCATTCTGGTGATAAAAGGCATGTGAACACTGTGTTTGCTGAAATGCAAGAGCTGCTACGATGGCATCTGCATGTTGATTCCCTTGTGTTAAAAGTCCAGGGAGCATGAAATGAGATAGAATGTGGGTTATAAAAACAGGATGATTCCATTGGTCTGTTAAAGCTTGGAGAGACAAAAATAAGGTTAATAGATGTTGATCAGCTAAAGAGTTAATAAAGGCTTGTTCCATTCTTTGTAACACTTTAACTATGTATTGTGAATCACTAATTATATTTAAGGGCTCTTCTGTAAATTGTTGAAGAGCTAATATTGCAGCCCATAATTCAGCATGCTGAGTTGACCCAGGCTCAAGGCTGCTAATACTCCTCCATTCCTCATTTTCTTTCCAGGCTACACCTGCTTTGTGAGATTTACCTGATCCATCAATGAACACAGTTCTAGTCCCAGGTAATGTTGTATTACTGATTTTTTGCACCAATTTAACGTGTAACTGAGGAATGTTTTGCAAGAATTTATTTGCTGGAAGAGGGTAATTAATTTCTCCTGTGAAATCTGTTAGAGCTATTTGGAAGTCTATTGCCTGGGAAATCAAAGTGGTAAGTTGTTTCTGAGTAAGAGGCAAATGTAGAATTTGAGGGTCATACTCTGTCAGTTCTTGTGTTCTTTTCCTATCTTTGGCTATTAGATTTGCTAACTGTTTCACAATTGGAGTTACTGTTTTAGACGGGATAGCTGGAAGAAAGATCCATTCAAGATATTTTATTTAAGATGTTAATTGTCCTATTAATGCTGTAGGGTATGGCACAGTTGGATATACAAATAGTCTAATAGGGTCTCTTAATGACCGACAATGAGCTTGTCAGGTTTGTATTTGAGTAGTTATTGCTTTAAGTTCCTGCTGTGCCTCTATAGATAGAGTTCTAGATGAATTTAGTGCTGGATCACCATTGAGAGTATTAAATAAATGAGTTAGCTTTTGAGTAGTGATACTAAGCTTAGGTCAAAGCCAATTGATGGCTCCCAGTAATTTTTGCTATTCATTTAAAGTTGTCACATTGACTGGAATGGTAAGTTTCTGGGGTGAATAATTCTTGCCCCAATATCCACCATAAGTATTGCCAAGGTTCTAAGTGCTGTACCTTGTCTGGAGCAATTTGTAATCCTGCCTCTTTTAAAGTCTCTTGAAGCATTACATAGGCCTGATTTAATTCTTTTGGGGTAAAGGCAGCTAATAAAATATCATCCATATAATGGTAAAGATAAATTGCAGGAAATAGTTTTGTTACTGGCTCAATAGCATGATGGACATAGTATTGATAAATTGTTAGACTATTTATTATTCTTTGGGGTAGTACCTTCCAGTGAAATCATTGCATTGGTTTACTATTGTTAATGGAGAAAACAAAAAAGCAAATTTCTCTCTATCTGTAAGAACCAAAAGGATAATGAAAAAACAATCCTTAAGATCTATAAGTTACATTCCATTTTTCAGGAATCATTGTAGGATTGGGGAGCCCAGGTTGTAATGCTCCCATGGGTTTTATAATAGCGTTGATTTCCCTCAAATTATGTAGTAATCTCCATTTACCACCCTTTTTAAGAATAACAGAAATGGGAGTGTTCCAGGGACTGACTGAAGGTTCTATATGACCTGCTTCAAATTGCTCTTTCACTAATCTGTTTGCTTGTAATATTTTTTCCTCTTTTAAGGGCCACTGATCAACTCATACTGGCTCTGTTGTTTTTCAGGCCAATGAAAGAAGGGGAATTTTACCAGTGACCCCTAGCCAAAAGGCTGTATTTGAATAATCATTCTCCATTGAGAGCATATATCCCTTCTCCACAAATTTAGCAGAGACTCCATGACATAAGGTTGAACTCATCCTTTTTGTCCGTCTCAACCTACACAGGAAAAGGAGTGAATACTTTGTTGAGGAGCTTGAGTTCCTCCCACTCTTGTTACTGGCAGGGGTACTGGGGCTTTAGGCCATTTATTAGGCCATTTCCTTGTTATTATAATAAAATGTCTGCCCCTGCATCCACTAATCCTGAAAATAGTTGCCCTTGTATATTAATGGAGAGCAAGGGCTTATTGGCATTAATAGCCACAGTCCAGAAAACATTATGCTGACCAGTGCTCCCAAACCCTGCATTCCCTCTTACTGTGGAGGTGGCTGTCGGAACCCAGTAGGGTAACAAAAAAGTTGAGCTATTCAGTTCCCAATGTTAATACATGAAAGCCCACAGCCTTAAGCATTACTTTAATTTCTCCTTGAAAATCTGAGTCAATTACCCCTGGCATCATTTGAATTTCTTCCAATCACTAAACCTACTTTCCCTCCTGGCCATACACTCCTGTAGAAACTAAACAAATATTATCAGACTCCTTAAGGGTTAATTCTGCAGTGGTGATAAGATCCAGGCTGGCACTTCCTGTTAACTCTTCCATTGATTGACTAAGAAAAGCCTGAAGCTGAGGGACCCAGAGAGCTGTCTGGGCACTGGCTCTTGCACCTCTTCTACAAGGGATTTACACTTTTGTCAAATTTAGACTTACACTGATTGGCCCAATGCAGCCCTTCGCCACATTGAGGACAAGGCTTAGTAAGAAGGCCACTAGTTCTGACCTTTCCTTTTTTACATCCCTTCTAAAAATGTCCTGGCTTGCCACAATTGAAACATAATTTGGACCCTTGTTGTCCTGTATTGAATTCTCCAATTTGCAACATCACGAGAGCAGCTTTTAAAGCTCTGGACCAATGCATTTCTGTCCCTACATTTTGACATGCTTTTATATATTCCCCTATACTTGAGGCTTTTCTCTTCAAAGCTGAGGGACCATCTGATAATCTGCATTAGCATTCTCATAGGCCAATTGTAATAACAATGTATTAGCTGCTTCTGCATTATCTACCTGTTTACTTATGGCCCCTTGAAAGACACATAAGACTTCTGTGCTTCTTGCCTAATGGTAGCAAAAGAGCTTGTCCTTCCTCCAGACTCTGAAATTCTTCACCAAGATTTAGTAGCTAAATCTGAGGCCTGATAAAACAATCTACCATCTTGCCTTGTCTGTACTTGGGGATCTAAATAGTATCCTTGAACTAGTAATATGTCTGGTCTAACAGGAATTTCTGTTCCAAGATTTTCCAGTGCCTGTTGTGTGGCTCTCTCCTGATAGTCTAACTTCCACACAGCAAATTGGGCAAGCATCAATACCTTTTTTACCAGCACCATTCAATTCTAGGGAGTCATCAGATAACTACCAGCTATTCCCTCCAACATCCCTATAGTAAAGGAATTTTGCAAAGCATTCTCCTTTATGCTTTCCCTGAATTCTTTGAAAACCTGATAGGGCAAATATTTGTGCACAGGTTGTTGACCTGGCTGTATTATAGCTGGGAAAGCCCCAAAGTTGACAGCTTCCCTGGCATCTTAAAGACAGCCCTCCATTACTGGGCATGAGGAGGCTGAGGAATCCTCCACAAAAGGTGGAGGAGGGGAGGAGAACTTTCCTCCTTTGTTGACCATGCAGGGGCAGTCAGCTCTGGAGTTTCCTCTGAAGGGGAGATTTGGATCTGCTGTGCTGCTGGGACTGATTTCCTTACTAAGTGGCTGCAATGCTGTAAATACAAGTTGCCATAAAAGAAGGGTTGAGGTGGAAATTTTACATCCTAAATCTTTGTGTACCCTAAAAGTTTCTCCTACTTTGAACCACATGTCAGAATCCAACGTGCCCTCCTTAGGGAACCATGGGCAGTACTCCTGCATGTCCCTCAGAAGCTGCAAGAGCTTCCACTCATACAAAGCACTGAGGCCCTTTCAGCCGCTGTTGTAAGACTTTCACATAAAGTTGCTGATGTTTAGAAAATTTCGACTCCATGCTGTCTTACTGGAAACCCTTCACAACACTAGATATGTGGGCAGCTGTTTCAAGCCAGGCACCACTGACTCGAGAAAACTCAAATGTATTTTATTTTTTGCCTGGATTGCTAATTCCCTTTCACACAACGTTACATGGCTAGTCGCATCAAATCACGCTGCTGCATACTTGAGTCATGTTGGGGTCACCAGTTGCCATCTCTCTCAACCTGCTGGGGTTCGGCACAATGCAATGAACTACAAGCACACACTGGTAGGAGTGCAGGGGAGCATGGCAAGGGAGCACATGCTCCAGAACTCTGGATGTATTCCAACTTATTTGAAGATTGGTTCCCCAAGTTACATGTGGATTTATGTAAATTATTTCCTTCAGATGGTATCTCTGTAAACCATATAGCCTAGCCTTGTCTGTTGCTTTTTTATGGTGAAAAGAGACTTCAAGCTAAAAATTAACAAACCCAGCTATGCCTGGGCCTATTGCCTGTTATCCTCACTAGGGGGCCTTCCAACCCTTTGTCATGCAAACCTTATCTTATTCACATGAAAACAAAGCATCCAGAAGCATTCTAGGCCATTTTCCTGCTTTCCAGTCAAACCTGTCTGTCCACACACAATTTCATCCTAGGCTGGCCAGGTTGAGAGAATGCATATCAGAAGGTTACAAATTGCTCATCCACCAACCTCCCATCCCTACAATTGGAAGTCCACACTTGCATCTAACTGGATAAGTAATCCAGAAAAAAAAGAATAAATTGCTGCTAATAGTTCTAGCATAATTTCAGTTTATGACTAATGTAGTGGCCTTGTTTCCTGAAGTCAGAGGATAAAACATTTTAATTGGCCGGATTAGAGGTTATACACCTGCTCTTTGAACCAGGGAATGAGGCAACTCTGCTGAAACCTGAGAGAGAGAGAGAGAGAGAGAGAGAGAGAGAGAGAGATGGGCCGCCCTCAAAGGAAAACCAAAGTACTATTCCTGAAACAACTGGGAATGTATGTTGGATAGAAAAAATAAAACTGATATATAAATTTGATAGCCCACCCAATTTGCAAAAGGTCTTCAACTAATATCATGCGACTATACTATCCATATGCAAATAATAATGTACTCATGACTTCTTTTTAAAATTTTTTTCTTTATTGATTTTAGAGAGAGAGGAAGTGTGAGGGAGATAGAAACATCAATGAGAGAGAACATCAATTGGCCACCTCCTGCATGCCCCCCACTGGGGATCTGTCCCACAACCTGGGCATGTGCCCTGACTGGGAATCAAACTAGCGACCTCTTGGTGCATGGGTCAATGCTCAACCACTGAGTCACACTGGCCGGGCTGTACTCATGACTTCTATATAGAGAGATAGTCCAAAATCATGTTTCAAGACCACCAAACATTGAGACCAAGATATATATATATATATATATATATATATATATATATATATACACACACACACACACACACACACACACACACTTTATATATGTTTTATATATGTATATATGTTTTATATTGATTTTTTAGAGAGAAAAGAAGGAAGAGAGAGATAGAAACATCGATGTGTGAGAGAGAGAAACAATGATTGGCTTCCTCCTGCGCTACCCCTACTTGGGATCCAGCTCACAATAACAGATAATCAAACCCAGACCTCTCAGTCTATGGGATGACACTCAGTCCACTGAGCCACACTTGCCCAGTGAGACCAAGATCTTTAAGTAATTTGTAGTCATCTTGGTCAGGTTTTAATGTAGCTCCCAATGGTTTTATACCTATAATAAATGGTACATTTGATCCAATTCAAACACCTAATGTTCAATACTGAAAGGAAAACAGAATAAACTGAATACATAAACCACACATTTCAAAATAGAAAGAATGGATACAATACATAGATTACCAATCAATATCATAACAATTTAGGTAATATATACATGAATAGCAAGAAGTTTTTAACCTAGTAATAAAGTGAGTTCTTGGTCAGCCCAGCTGGATGTCTCAGATTTTGTTCTCTGACAGCATCTCTTTTGTCCATTTTCTTATTTGGCTACCCTGAAAGGGGCATTGGGAAATGCCCTCTGGAAACTGCACCATTTCAGCAACCCACTTTTTGTAGATGTGAGTAGTATGACTTGGAGATTGTCTTAATGATTTAAAAATTATAGGCCTTTAGGTTTTTATGGCAAGGTTTGGCTTTTCTCTGGTAATACATTTCCTTAAAATTAATAGATACACCACTTAGTATTAAATTTAGTTTTCTATAAGATAAACTTCCAAGCAATCTATAGATATAATGTAATCCCCATCAAAATATCAATGACATATTTTACAGAACTAAAACAAATACTTCAAAAGATTATATGGAACAAAAAAAAAAAGACCTCAAATAGCCACAGCAATCTTGAAAAAAAACAAAAAAAACAAAAACACTAAGTAGGAGGGATTACAATACCAGATATCAAGTTACATTACAAAGCCACTGTAATCAAAACAGCCTGGTACTAGCACAAGAACAGGCATATAGATCAATGAAACAGAACAAAGAAACCAGAAATTCATGAAAGACAATATGTTCTATTAATATTTGAAAAAGGTAGAAACAGCATACAGTGGAGTCAAGACAGCCTCTTTAGTAAATGGTGTTGGAAAAATAGGACAGCTACATGTAAAAAAAGTAAGCTAGACCAACAACTTACCCCATACACAAGAATAAACTGAAAATGGATAAAAGACTTAAATGTGACTCGTGTATCCATGAAAATCCTAGAAGAAAATGTAGGCAACAAAAGTTCAGATATCACACGTAGCAAAATTTTCACTGATACAACACCTAAGGCAAAAGAAACAAAGGAAAAAATGAACACATGGGACTACATAAAACTAAAAATCTGCACAGAAAAGAAACAACCATCAAAATGGAAAGAGAACCCACTATATGGGAGAGCATAATTGCCAATGATACTCAGATAAGGGGTCAATTTCCAAAATATATAGAGTACTCATACAACTCAACAAAAGGAATACAAAGAATCCAATTAAAAAATGGGCAGAGAACCTAAATAGACAACTCTCCAAACAGGATCTACAAATGGCCAAGAGACATATGAAAAAATGCTCAATGTCATTAATCATCAGAGAGATAAAAATTAAAATAACAATGAGGTATCATTTCACACCTCTCAGAATGGCTACCATCAACAAATCATCAAACAATAAGTGCTGACGAGGGTGTGGAGCAAAGGGGACACTTGTACACTGTTAGTGGGAATGCAGACTAGTGCAGCCACTATGGAAAACACTATGGTATTACTCCAAAAAGTTGAAAACTGAACTGCCATTTGACCCAGTGATCCCATTTCTAGGAATATATCCTAAGAATCCTGAAACACCAATCAGAAAGAATATATGTACCCCCATGTTCGTAGCAGCACTATTTAAAATTGTTAAGATCTGGAAACAGCCCAAGTGTCCATCAGTAGATGAGTGGGTAAAAAAGCTGTGGTACATGTACACAATGAAATACTATGCAACTGTAATAAAGAAAGATCTCTTATTCTTTGAGATAACATTGAGGGACCCAGAGAGCATTATGCTAAGAGAAATAAACCAATCAGAGAAATACAAATATCACATGATCTCAGTTATTTGTGGAATATAATGAACAAAACAAGGTGATAAACCAAATAGATCTACAGACATAGAAGTAGGGTAAACATTGACAAACCTCAGAAGGGGGTTGGGGAAGAGGAAAGAGATAAACCACTGAACTTATATGCATGTATGCATAACCATGGACATAGAGAACAATGGTGAGGACATGGTAGGGGTGGGATTGGGAGGAGGGTGTCAATGGGGGAAAAAGGAGAAACATCTGTAACAAAAATACATTAATAAAAACAATTAAAAAAAAAAGATAAAATTCCAAAATTATTGTGATTTATTTAAGGTTGAAGTTTATTTTTCTCTTTCATATAAGAACTCTTGGTCGACATTGTCCAGAGCTAGTACAAAGCATACAAGTTCCTTTTACCTCTCTGCTGCTCTATCCCTAAGAAATAGCTGTTATCCTCATGGCCCGGGATAACTGAGAGAACTCGAGATATCATATCCATATTACTGGCAATAGGAAGGAGAAAGGTGACAAAAAGGCATGCCTCCTCTTTTCTAAGGAGACTTCTCAGAAGGCCCACAAATTATTATTTCCTGTATTTCATTGACCAGAACTTAAAGGCGTGACCATACTTGACAGGAAAGGAGGTTAGGAAATGTAGTCTGTTTTTTTATTTCTAATGGCAATATGCCAATATAAAAATTGGAAATCTGTTACTACAGAAAATAAAAATAGATGATGGAGTAGGCAACTAGAATTCTACATTATACTACATTTATTTTAATTCTATTTCATGGTGTAGTAGTCAAAGGAAGAAATGTTGTAAACTCATGTCATTAAATATTTACATTAGCCTAGACATTTCTGTCTTTTAGTAACAAAACTTATGACTCTGCTCAGTTCTCCTAGTCCCTCAGTTAAATGACCTCTGTCTTGGCTTTGTATTGGGGTTATTAAAAATCACCTTAGGCCCGGCTGGTTTGACTCAGTGGTTGAGCATCAACCCCTATACCAAGAGGTCACTGGTTCAATTCCCAGTCAGGGCACATTCCCAGGTTGTGGGCCCAATCTCCAGTAGGGGGCATGCAGGAGGAGGCCTGTGGATGTTCTCTCTCATCGATGTTTCCATCTCTCTCTAAAAACTAATAAAGAAAAAATATTTTAAAAATTTACCTTAGGGTGAAGGAGACACAGGTAATCTTCCTTTATTTAAGATGGATTCAACATATTGGCCCTCTTTGATAGGAGTAGGTGCTTGCTTGAGGAATACCTGGGGGATCTAAATTTTCCCAGGTCCTATTCTTTTGTTCCATTGAGCTTCCTTTTTAAACCTTTTCAAGTGTTTCCTTTTAATCTACTTGTCTCTGCACTCTACCCATTCCCCTAGTACTAAAATATCTTTGGTCAATGATACATCACTCATAATTAGGTCACTGTCAGTAGGTTTTCTCCTTGTCCTGGCAAAAAAAATTTAGCAGAATCTACTTGAAAAAGGCCTAGACCACCAATTATATCTTCTGCTATGGCTGCCAATTCTTTGTCACTGATTGCACCAGTTTTGAGATAGAGAAGCCATTGGTATTTTCAATCCCGTGAGGCTCCAAAATACAAAACAGTCAATCAATTTAGACTACAGTCCATAGGCAAAAGCACTTATACTAGAAATGTCATATTTCTTCCTATATCTACTTTCAGACTTCTTCAGTTCTAGTTTGAGTTAATTACTCTCTTGTAGAACCTTGGTGAAAGCAACACAAGTAAGTAGTAAATGTCAATGTCTTGATTTTCCCCCCTGTAATATCTCCTGACACTACAGCCGTATCTCTCTGAACATTTGCTTCATTCTTCTTTATTCACAACAAATGTTTTTTTTTTTGTTTGTTTCTCTGAGCTTTCTGCTGGCTCCAGCAATGCTTGGGTTAACACATCAGCAGTCTAATTAAAAGCACCAGGAGTTACCAGTATCTCCGGGTCCCAAATTCAACTTCCTTAGGAAAAGTATCTTACTGATTCAATTTGGTTAGTTGTCTACCCATCATCAAATCGGCTATGTTTTTTCTCAGGAAATACACTTAGAGGGAAAGGATTTTATATTATGAACTCTCCCCTGCTTCTTTGCTGTGTTATTTCCAAAGTAGAGATTGAATTCTCTGGGCAGACAACTGGAAATGTGTGTACTATGATTGTAATAATAAATAACTATGATACAAAATAAATACTATAAAAAAGATAAGAACTTGATGCCATACCAGTATAAAGAAAAAAGATATTTCTTAGAGTGAAAAAGCTTCATAGAAGTGATAATGGAGGCAGAGATTGGAGTGATGTATCCACAAGCCAAACAATGCCAAGGGTTACTAACAAACACCAGAAGCTAGAAGGGGAAAAAAAGGATTCTACCCTGTAGGTCTCAGAGGAAGCATACACCTGATGGTAACTTGATTTTAGACCCAACTCCCAGAACTGTAAGAAAAATATATATATTTTTTTTTGCTTTAAGCAAATATTTGTAGTACTTTTTAAAAGTATCCCTAATAAATGAATATACACTCTACAGTGACAGATACTGTGTACTCCAAAGCCTTACCTTACCTTTGAATGACATCTTAATTAATGACTTCACCATTATAAGCAATGACTTCAAGTGAAGTAATCTTCACTGAAACCCATTCCAAATTTTCAGCCTCTCATTCTATCTAAGCATCTTTTCTTTGTAACTTTCTTAGCACAAAATTATATATAATTTATTCTTTCTAATATTATAAAGAAAAGATCTCATAAAAAGTAAATTACTTGTGATAATGATGATTTATTGAGTAATTGATACGAATGCTACTCCACAAACTTGGGTTTGCAAGAGCAATGACATTTCTTTATGCTTTTTAAAATTAACTTGATTTTGATAGGGATTGCATTGAATCTACAGATTGCTTTGGGTAGTATGGACATTTTAATGATGTTAATTCTTCCAATCCATGAACAAGGTATGTGCTTCTACTTTTTTTTTATATATTCCTTTATTTCTTTTTTCAATGACCTGTAGTTTTCTGTGAAGGGGTCCTTTACTTCTTTGGTTAAGTTTATTCCTAAGTATCTTAATTTTTTTTTTTTTTTTTTTTTGCTGCATTTGTAAATAGGACTATTTTTTTAGTTTCTCTTTCTGTGAGTTCATCATTGGTTTATAAGAATACCCTTGATTTCTTGATGTTAATTTTGTATCCTGCTACTTTGACAAATTCATTTATTAAGTCTAGTAGATTTTTGATGGTCTTTGAGGTTTTCTATGTACAATATCATGTCATCTGCAATTAATGACAGTTTCACTTCCTCCTTTCCAATTTAGAACCCTTTTATTTTTTCTTCCTGTCTGATTGCTGTGGCTAAGACTTCCAGTACTATGTTGAATAAAAGTGCCGAGCTCTGGCTGGTTTGGCTCAGTGGTTAGAGCATCAGCCTGCCTTCCAGAGAGATCTGGGTTTGGTTTCTGCTAGGGGCGTGTACTTCGAGTGCAGTTTGTCCCTGGCCCTGGTTGGTCGTGCAGGTGGCAGCCACTTGATGTGTCCTGTTTATGTCAATGTTTCTCTCTCTTTACTTCCTCTCTCTCCCTCCCACTCTACCTGAACAACAACAACAAAAAAGAGTGTCGAAAGTGGGCATCCCTGTCTTGTTCCCGCTTTTAAGGAGAATGCTTTTAGTTTTTGCCCATTGAGTATGATGTTGGCTGTAGGTTTTTCATATATGGCTTTTATCACATCAAAATATGATCTCTCTATTACCGCATTGCTGAGTTTTATAAAAAATGGGTGCTGGATTTTTTCAAATGCTTTCTCAGCATCTATTGATATGATCATATGACCTTATCTTTCATTTTGTTTATATGGTGTATCACATTTATTAATTTGCAAATATTGGACCAGCCTTGCATCCCTGGGATGAATCCCATTTGGTCATGGTAATTAAGTTTTTTGATGTATTGCTGGATCCGACTTGCTCGTATTTTGTTATAGATTTTGGTATCTATGTGCATCAGAAATATTGGCCTGTAGTTATCTTTATTTGTAGTGTCTTTTTCTGGTTTTGGAATTAGAAGTATGCTGGCCTCATAAAATGAGTTTGGAAGACTTCTTTCTTCTTGAATTTTTTGAAATAGTTTGAGGAGAATGGGTGTTAGATCTTTGAATGTTCGGTAAAACACCCCATGAAGCTGTCCGGGCCTGGGATTTTGTTTGCTGAAAGTTTCATAATTACATCATCAATTTATTTTGTTGTTATTGGTATGTTCAAGTTAGAAGACCCTAAAGAGTCCATCAAAAATCTACCAAACTTAATAAATGAATTTGGCAAAGTAACAGGATACAAAATTAATGTCAAGAAATTGACAGCATTCTTACACACCAATGATGACCTTACAGAAAGAGAAACTAAAAAAAAAAAAATCCCATTTGCCATTGTGGCAAGAAAATTAAGATATCTAGGAATAAACTTAGCCAAAGAAATAAAGGACCCATTCACAGAAAACTACAGGAAATTGAAAAAAATAAATAAATAAAGATATAAAAAAGTGGAAGCACATATCTTGTTCATGGATTGGAAGAATTAACATCATTAAAATGTCCATATTACCCAATGCAATCTATAGATTCAATGCAATTTCCATCAAAACACCAACGACATACTTCACAGAACTAGAACAAATACTTCAAAAGTTCATATGGAACCAAAAAAAGACCCCCATTAGCCACAGCAATATTGAAAAAGAAGGACAAAGTAGGTGGGATCACAATACCAGATATCAGGTTATACTACAAAGCTACTGTAATCAAAACAGCTTGGTACTGGCACAAGAATAGGCATATAGACCAGTGCAACAGAACAGAGAACCAAGAAATGTACCCAAGACATTATGCTCAATTAATGTTTGACAAAGGAGACAAGAGCAAACACTGGAGTAAAGAAAGCCTGTTAATAAATGGTGTTAGAAAAATTGGACAGCTACATGCAAAAAAAATGAAACTAGACCATCAACTTATACCATACACAAGAATAAACTCAAAATGGATAAAAGACTTAAACGTGACCTGTGGATCAATAAAAATCCTAGAAGAAAATGTAGGCAACAAAAATTTGGACATCATACACAGCAGAATTTTCACTGATACATCACCTAAGGCAACAGAAACAAAGGAGAAAATGAATACATGGGACTACATCAAACTCAAAAGATTCTGCATAGCAAAAAAAAACAACCATCAAAATGGAAAGGCAAACCACTGTATTGGAAAGCATAATTGCCAATGATACATCAGATAAGGAGTTAATTTCCAAAATATATAGAGTGCTCATACAACCCAACAAAAGGAAGACAAAGAACCCAATTAAAAAATGGGCAGAGAAGCTAGACACCTCTCCAAACAAGACATACAAATGGCCAAGAGACATAAGAAAAAATGCTGTGTCACTACTTATCAGAGAGATACAAATTAAAACAACTATGAAGTATCGCTTTACACATCTCAGAAGGGTCACCATCAACAATCATGAAACAACAAGTGTTGGTGAGGTGTGGAGAAAAGGGGACTCTAGTACACTGATGGTGGGAATGCAGATTGGTGCAGACACTATGGGGAACTCTATATTGTTACCTCAAACAGACAAAAATTGAACTGCCATTTGACCCAGTGATCCCACTTCTAGGAATATACCCTAAGAAGCCTGAAACACCAATCAGAAAGAATATATGTACCCCCATGTGTATAGCAGCACTATTTTGCAATAGCTAAGTTCTGGAAACAACCCAAGTGTCCACCAGTAGATGAGTGGATAAAAAAAGCTATGGTACATGTACACAATGAAATACTATGCAGCTTTAAAAATGAAAGATCTCTTATCATTTGAGATGAGATAGAGGAACCTGGAGAGTATTATGCTAAGTGAAACAAGCCAAGCAGAGAAAGACAAATATCACATGATCTCACTTATTTGTGGAATATAAGGAACTAAAATAACTGATGAACAAAATTGATCCAGAGACATAGAGGTAGGGCACTGACTGACAAACTTCAAAAGAGGGTGTTTGGAGGGGAAGACATAAACCATAGAACTCATATGCATGTATGCATAATCAATGGACATAAACAACAAAGCTGGGGAAGGAGTGGGGGGATGGAGAGAAGAGTGTCAATGTAGGAAAAAGGAGAAATGTCTGTAACAAAAACAAATTAATAAAAAATATAAATCAATTTAACTGATTTCAACTCAACGTCTTTCTGTTGCCAGATTGGCAAAAAAAAAAAAAAAAAATTTCCAATCACTTTCTGGAGCTCTTCACCATCCTAATATTCCACAAATACTCAGTTGGTTTGTACAGGAATGGTCAAATAGGGAGGGTATATCTAATCATCAGGCTTTCATGCTTTCTAGTCCATGCCTGCATAGTACTATAAAAGCAAGGAGTTAGACTTATACCAGGTGAAAGCTCCAGCACCTAGAATCCAGCTAGACATCTAAGGTTGACCACAGATGTATTACACCCATGTGTTCTACCAGCAAGTGGCCCCAAAGATGTCAGCTATCATTCATTCTTAAGGTTTGAAGAAATCTCACTCTTTCTTCTGCCTCCTCCAAATTCAACAATTTTCTTCCCCTCCTTTGAGCATAAACCTTAAAACATGTTCAGGGTTCCAGGTAAAACAGAAGTGAGGAAGAGATTTGGGGCCTTGGAACACAACCCAATATCTTCCCACAAAAGGAAGCACAAAGGGCTTGGATTCCAGTTTGGAATACAGGAAAGAAAAAATAGAGGGATAATAAACACAATATCTCAATAAATTACCCTGCATCACTTATGTACCAAGATAAAATAATACTAAGAGCTTGCATTTTTTTTAGTGTTCACTATGTACCAACCATCTTTCTACGTGCTCAGCATGTATTAATACATTTCAACCTCATGATTTGATCAGGTAGGTACTATCATTCTCCCTGTTTTCCCGATGGAGAAACTAAGGCACAAGAGTGGTGATGTCACTGGCCTAAGGTCACATAGCTTTTAATTAGCAGAGCTGGTATTCAAACATAGGCATATTGGCTCCAGAAACTGCACCCAACGTTTGTGCTCTACTTTCTTTCAATAGAACATACCATCTTCTTATGCAGATAGGTATTTTAGATCTTAGTAATTCCTAGACTTGGATGATTATCCGGTTTCATTCAGAACCTCAGAGATTCCTCCTTCTTCCCGACCTCCTCCACATCTATTGGACTTCAAAGAGATGGGTTTTTCAATAAGCAACTGCAGAGAAAGATAGCATCCTTCATGTTCATTCTATACATGTTAGGCTTTGGCCAAAGTATCTTTAAATATAGAGCACTATCATAAGCAATGTTTCAATCAAACAACTTTAGGTACTAGTTGGCCTTGATCATGTACAAATCTCTGGTTCAACCTATCATGGCTGGAATTAACTATATTCCAAGGGTTAGTTGCTCTCAATGCATATAGCATAGCCTCTAGCAACTTCAGGCAGAAAGAAACCTGAGGTTTATTTCTTCAGACATGGGCTATGGGAGTGGTGGTCACTAAGATTGTCAGAGACAATTGTCAAAGCCCAGGGTCATGCTAAATAATAAAGACTGAGTAGCTTTGGCTGGAGCTTGGCAAATGTTCTAGTGTAATAGGTGAGGCTACATAGAAGGCCAGGCTCTTTTTTCCATATCCCTTACTTACAGTGGTAAGCTGCTATTCTTTTAAAAAGAATTACCAGCTTAATAATAGGCTATGGTAGTGAACAAATGGTTTATTGCCACTTGTCCTCTGTCAAGTGGTCACTATAGCCTCATGTATGAGGTTATATAATCAATTAACCAATAAAAATAACACTAAAGATAAATATAAAAGATATCTCTAAATTTATATGGGCACAAGCCAGAACAATTCTAGGTTAGGAAATCAGCTTTTGCCTGAAAAAATGAAAACATAAAGAGACATGATCAACACATTCATAGTGTTCCCAGTTTATGAGTGTGATCCACCCAAATGGGTCTATCACAACTGTTAGGTTAATTATCAAGAAATATAAGCTAAACCTTTTATTCTGCTTTCTTATAATGATAATAATAATCATGATGTTAGATCTGAAATCAGAATCAAATATAGGACAAAGTCAGTAAAGCCAGAAAAAATCAATGTCAAATTCATGAAATAGAGCCTAAGGAAAAAAGCTGCTATGTTCATTAGACAAAGGGTCCAGGCAAAAAAATATAATCATGAGTGGTTTAGTCAATGATCCCATTCTTTTTCAGTTCTTTAAATTTGGAATTATGGAGATTAAAAATATTTAGTGATTTTTTGTTTGTTTGAAATCTTTATTAAGATCACATCATAAAGTTTCTAAGAGCAGGAGAGGATTTTTCAAGACATGCATCAATGAAACTTGTACATATGATTATGCCTAAATCCTCAATATTCTTTTACATACCTAAACTTAAATGCTTGTCAAGGTGAATCAGCCTGCAAATGCCTGTGCCATACAGTTAGCCCTGCCTCTTTCTATTCTTCATATTTACCATGTTAACTCTTCCACTGATGCTTTTATCTCGGCTACCCGCTCCCCAACTCTTCTCTTCAAAAACATGAATCATATTTCCTTCAAGACCTAGTTCATTGCCCAATGATAATCATGACATGTTAGATCTAAATGTGTCCATAGAGTTCTCCAAAGCCCATTCACTTGTTTTATAAGTAAGAAAACTGAGTCCCAGTGAAGGGAATTGACTTGCCTACTTGTTGGTCTTGAAACCAAGATCACCCGATTCCTAGTTTGGTGCATTTCTTAGCTCTGCACACCAACTCAGAAGTATCAGTTATGTTCCTTTGCACGTTAACATTTGAAAATATTTGAAAATTAGATATGCAGTCAGAGATGAAATTATCAGTTTCATTGTTTTTTTTATTAATTAATTAATTTATTGTTGTTACAGATGTTTCTCCTTTTTCCCCAATGATTCCCCATCCCACACCCTACCCGCCCTGTCCCCAGCTTTCTTGTCCATGTCCATTGTTCATGCACACATGCATATAAGTTCTGTGGTTAATCTCTCCCCCACTACCCCTTCTTCAGGAGATTGTCAGTCTGTACCCCACTTCCACGTCTCTGAGACTATCCCATTCCTCAGACTGTTATGTCCATTATATTCCACAAATAAGTGAGATCATATGATACGTGTCTTTCTCTGTTTGGCTAGTTTCACTTAGGATTATACTTGCCAGGTTCCTCCATGTCCTCTCAAAGGATAAGAGATCTTTCTTTCTTACAGCTGCATAGTACTCCATTGTATATTTGTACCACACCTTTTTTATCCATTTGTCTACTGATGGACATTTGGGCTGTTTCCAGATCATAGTTATTGTAAATAGTGCTGCTATGAACATAGGGGTACATATATTTTTTCTGATTGGTGTTTCAGGCTTCTTAGGGTATATTCCTAGAAGTGGGATCACTGGTTCAAATGTCAATTTACTTTTTAATTTTTTGAGGTAACACCATATTGTTTTCCATAGTGGCTGCACCAGTCAACATTCCTTCCTGTAGTGTACTAGAGTCCCCTTTTCTCCAACCCTCACCAGCACTTGTTTGATGATTTGTTGATGGCGGCCATTCTGACAGGTGTGAGGTGCTACCTGATTATTGTTTTAATTTGCAATTATGCTCTCCCATACAGTGGGTAGCCTTACCATTTGGATGAGTGTATCTTTTGTTGTGCAGAAGCTTTTGAGTTTGATGTAGTCCCATGTGTTCATTTTCTCCTTTGTTTCTGTTGCCTTAGGTGATGTATCAGTAAAATTTCTGCTGCATATGGTGTCTGAAACTGTCTTGCCTACATTTTCTTCTAAAATTTTTATGGATTAATGAGTCAAATTTAAGTCTTTTATCCATTTTGAGTTTATTATTGTGTATGGTGTAAATTGATGGTCTAGTTTCATTTTTTTTTGCATGTAGCTGTCCAATTTTCCCAACACCATTTATTAAAGTGGCTGTCTTTAATTCACTGTATGCTCCTGCCACCTTGGTCAAATATTAATTGAGCATAATGTCTTGGGTCCATTACTGGGTTCTCTGTTCTGTTGCTCTGGTCCATATACCAGTTCTTGTGCCAGTACCAGGATGTTTTCATTACCATGGTTTTGTAGTATAACCTGAAATCTGGTAATGTGACCCCTCCTACTTTGTTCTTTTTCAAGATTGCTGTGGCTGTATGAGGTCTTTTTTTGTTCCATATGAACTTTTGAAGTATTTGTTCTATTTCTTTTTTTCAATGACCTGTAGTTTTCTGTGAATAGGTCCTTTATTTATTTGGTTAAGTTTATTCCTAGGTATCTTAATTTTTCGCTGCAATGGTAAATGAATTGTTTTCTGAGTTTCTCTTTCTGTGAGTTCATCATTGGTGTATAAGAATGCCATCAATTTCTTGACATTAATTTTGTATCCTGCTACATTGCCAAATTCATTTATTAAGTCTAGAAAATTTTTGATAGAGTCTTTGGGGTTGTCTACGTATAGTATCATGTCATCTGCGAATAATGACAGTTTCACTTCCTCCTTTCCCATTTGGATATCATTATTTTTTCTTCCTGTCTGATTGCTGTGATGAAGACTTCCAGCACTATGTTAAAAAAGAGTGGCAAATGTGGGCATCCTTGTCTTTTTCCTGTTCTTAAGGGAAATGCTTTCAGTTTCTGCCCATTGAGTATAATGTGGACTGTAGGCCTTTCATATATGGCCTTTATTATGTCTAGATATGATCCCTTGAGTGTTTTTATCAGAAATGGATGTTGAATTTTGTAGAATGCTTTCTCTGCATCTATGATATGATCATATGATTTTTTAAAAATTTTAATTATACATTATTAGCACGAACTTTATTGTTCATCTTTATATTGTGCAATGCCAGTTTTATTTTTAATTTTTTTTTTTTTGTGGTACGTGCCCCTAGCAGGAACCAAACCCGGGACTCCCTGGTCCACAGGCCAACACTCAACCGTCGAGCTAAACTGGCCAGGGCTGATCATATGATTTCTATCATTCATTTTTTTTTATGTGGTGTATCACATTTATTGATTTTTGAATATTATACCAGCCTTGCATCCCTGGGATGAATCCCACTTGGTCAAGGGGAACAATCTTTTTGATGTATTGCTGCATCCAATTTGGTAGTATTTTATTCAAGATTTTCGTGTCTATGTTCATCAGGGATATTAACCTGTAGTTTTCTTTCTTTGTTATGTCTTTTTCTGGTTTTGAAATTAGAATTATGCTGGCCTCATAAAACGAGTTTGGAAGTGTTATTTCTCAAATTTTTTGAAACAGTTTGAGGAGAATGGGTGTGAGTTCTTTTTTGAATGTTCAGTAAAACTACCCCATGAAGCAATCCAGGCCTGGGCTTTTGTTTGCTGTGAGAGTTATTACATCTTCAATTTTTTGTTGTTGTTATTGGTCTGATCAAGTTTTCTCTCTCTTCCCGGTCCAGTTTGGGGAGACTGCGTGTTTCTAGAAATGTGTCCATTTTGTGTAGATTGTTGAAGTTGTTGCCATATAATTGTTCATAGTAGTTATTAACGATTTTCTGTATTTCTGTGGTATCAGTTGTTACTTCTCTTTCATTTCTGATTTTGTGTATTTTGGCTCTTTCTGTGTTTCTTGGTGAGTCTAGCTAAGGGTCCATCAATCTTGTTTATCTTTTTGAAGAACCAGCTTTTTGTTTTATTGATCCTTTGAATTGTTTTATTGGTCTCCATGTCATTTATGTCTGCTCTGATCCTTACTATTTTCTTCCTTCTACTTGCTCTGAATTTTTCTTGTTGTTTGCTTTCTAGTTCTTTAAGTTGTGAGAGTAGATTGTCTATTAGAGGATTTTCTTGCTTCTTGATGTAGGCCTGTATTGTTATGAACTTCCCTCTCAGAACTGTTTTTGCTGTATCCCAAAGGTTTTGTATTGTTGTGTGTTCATTTTCATTGGATTCCAGGAACTTTTTAATTTCTTCCTTGATCTCCTTGGTGACCCATTTTTTGTTTAATAACAAGCTATTTAGCCTCCATATGTTCAAATGTCTTTGCATGTTCTTCTTGCATTTGATTTCTTAATGCCATTGTGATCTGTGAAGATGCTTGAGATGATTTCAAACTTCTTGAACGTGCAGAGACTTAGTTTGTGTTCTAACATGTGGTATATCTTTGAGAATGCCCCATGGGCACTTGAGAAGAATGTGAATTCTGTAGTTTTGGGGTGTAATTCTCTGTAGATATCTATTAAATACATTTGGTCTAGTGCTTCATTTAGAGTCTCTTTTTCCTCGCTAAGTTTTTATCTAGAGGATCAATCCAGTGATGTCGGCAAGGTGTTGAAGTCCCCTGCTATAATTGAATTGCTATTGATTTCTTCTTTGACGTCTTCCAGAAGATTTTTAATATATTTTGGTGCTTCTATATTGGGTGCATATATGGTTCTCAAGGTTATCTCATACTGTTGAATAGATCCTTTCAATATTATGTAGTGGCCTTCTTTGTCTCTAGTTACGGCCTTCATTTTGAAGTCTATTTTATCAGATGTGAGTATTGCTACCCCAGCTTTTTTTTTTTTTCTTTCCATTTGCTTGGAAGATTTTCTTCCATCCCTTCACTTTCAGTCTATGTGAGTCTTTCTTGTGAGGTGGGTCTCTTTTAAACAACATATAGATGAGACATGCTTTCTTATTCAATCAGCTACTCTGTGTCTTTTTATGGGAGCATTCAATCCATTTACATTTAAGGTGATTATTGATATGTACTTATTTATTGCCATTTTTCTTTAGTGTGGTTATATTTCTCTTCCTATTTCTCCTGTTAATTACAGCAGTCCTTTTAACATTTCTTGCAGTGCTGGTTTGGTGCTAATATATTCCCTTATACTTTTTTTGTCTGGGAAGCTCTTTATTTGACCTTCTATTTTGAATGATAGCCTTGCTGGGTAGAGTAGTCTTGGATTCAGATCCTTGTTTTTTATAACCTTGATTACTTCATGCCATTCCCTTCTGGGCTGTAGTACTTCTGTTGAGTAGTCAGCTGACAGCCTTATGGGAGTTCTTTGTAGGTAACCTGTTGCTTCTCTCTTGCTGCTTTTAGGATTTCTCTGTGTCTTTACATTTTTGGCCTTTTGATTACTATGTGTCTTGGTGTGGGCCTGTTTGTGTTCTTCTTACTTGGGGCTTTTTATGCTTCTTGAACTTGAATGCCTATTTCCTTCACCAAATAAGGGAAGTTTTCTGTCACTATTTATTTAAATATATTCTCTAACCCTGACTCATATTTTTCTTCTTCGGGACACCTATGATGCAAATATTATTACATTTCCAGTTGTCCCACAGTTCTCTTAAGCTGTCTTCCTGTTTTTTAATTGTTTTTTTTTTTTCCTTTTCGTTTTCTGATTGGTTGATTTTTTTTCTACTCTGTCTTCTAATTCACTCATCTGTTCCCCAGCTTCCTCTACTCTGCCGTTCAGTCCTTCCAATGTGTTCTTTATTTCTGGTATGTCATTTTTCATTTCTTCTTGGTGGTTTTTGATTTCCAACTGGTTGATTTTCAACATTTCTATGTGTTTACCCATGGTGCTCATGTCCTTACACATGCTGTTGAGCTTCCTCAACATCACGGCTCTGAAATCTAGTTCTGTTAACCTGCTTAACTGCACCTCATTTATCTCAACTTTGGTAGAGGTCTCTTGTTCTTTCATTGACTTTCATTTATGTGTTTCACCATTTTGGCTATTACAGTGGGCTTTGGAGCCCACCAAATTTTCCCTGTGGATTTTGGTTTTCTGCTGTTTGTGGCTCCCTCTCCTGGGTTTGGATGAGCCAGGGAAGACCCACGTTAAGCACCACTGTCAAGTCTTACTTTCCTGCGTAGGGTTTCTGGCCCAGGAATGGTACAGTTATCATCTACCTTTTTGCCTGGAGGCTATCAGTAGCAGTAACTTGAAGGGCCTTGGCTTCTCAGTTGAGTGAAAAACTCCCTCAGGTATTCAGTATAATGTGATTTCCCGAGGGTGGGGCAGATGCTGGTTGTTAATGGGCCTCAATTTGCATTTAAATGGGCACTGGGTGGAGTTGATTCTCCCTGTGAGGGGCCACTGCCTCTCCGGAGAGCCCTGGGTAGTAATTTGATGACCACAGTCCTGCATGGCCGCAATTCAGCAAAAGCTCTGAGTGCCTTTCAAATCCCAAATGTCCCCACAGAGTTCCAGTCCAGTCTGCTCTCCCTCTGCCGGAGCCCACATTGAGTGGCTTTGGCTGTTTTATTGTCTGTCCCGGGTTTGCGCTGTGCAGCCGCTTGGGAGTTTAACCCGAGGGCGCTGCTCACAGCTAAGACCACTGCAGTCTCTGGACTCCCAGTCCTCCTCTCGCATTTCCACAAGCCTACCAGGATCGAGTCAGGGTCCATGGTTATATGGTCCTCGCAATCTGGTTTTCTGTTGTTTTTTTCTGATGATTTGTTTTTATTTTCATTGTAATTCCAGTTTGGGCCTAGGAGATGGTCTGTAGCTTACATTTACTCCACTGCCATTTTTCCAGTTTTATTGTTAATAAAACGTTATTGTAGAATGTGACCTGCATTTATGGCCACAAATAGATTTCTAATACCTTCCACTTTGCCCATCCCAAACATCAAACAGAACTGACCTGCCACCAAGACAAAGAGCAAAGAGGCCCACCACAATGCATTTACCTGGTGGCAACATTGTGGCAGGGAGAGGCCAATCTGTACTACATGTATTCAATATTTCTTTTCCCCTATTTCAACTAATATATGTCACTCTTTGTTTTGGATAGAAACAGTGAGTGGGAGATAGGGGGGAAAAGCATAAGCTCTACTCAGTATTTATGAAGGGGTGAGAGTCCTTTTTTTATAGACCAATGTTGGAACAAGGACACAAGAAAGAAAATTACTTCCTCTAACAATCTTCTGTTTTGAAAGAGTTTTTAAGTGACTTAAATCTGGGGCTATGTTTTGTTGATAGATACTATTAGTGAGCAACTGCTATTTATAACTGCCCAACATATTATTCCCCTTCTTTAAGTAATAAAATACTGATTTTTCTTTAGAAAACTACAACTCTTAATTCAATCAGAGAAGTTGTGGCAAAACCTCATACCTCCTACCCTGACCCCACCTCATTTTAGGGGTAGATAGATGACCCAAACCAGACCAAACAGGCACAGTATTAGATTTAGAGATGGATAGGTGACACAAACTTTCCCAATATGAGTCAAAGCTAGCCTTTTGCTGGAACTAATAGAAAAGAAATGTTGCTCTATTTCTGCTGGGATTTCTGCTTATAAGCCTGAAGAATGTAAGCCTGGAGTTGCTGGTAACCATCTGTTATCACACAACAGTGTCTACCTAAAAATGAGATAAACCAAAGAACTTATATGCATGTATGTATAACCAATGAACACAGACAACAATGTTTAGCTGTGGGGGGGCAGGGAGGAGGGGTTCTGGGGGGAAGGAGACACATCTGCAACAAAAATGAGTTAATTAATAAAAAAAATGATGCCAACAAAAGAAAAAGTAGAACTGAGGTATGGGCAATGAGAGAGGTAGAAGCATGGTGAAAATCCTGATGATATCATTGAGCCCCAGTACCCAGCTGTTCTTTAAACCACATTGAGTCCCAGACATTTTAACTACGAGAACAAATAACACACAGGAGATTCCAAATTGGCAGCAGAGTGAATGGAAGCTACACATTCCATCTCCCAGAATCAAACTGGAATTACAACTAAAATAAAGAAAAATCATCAAGAAAAAGCAACAGAAAAGCAGCTTGCAAAGACCATATGACCAGGCACACTGACTCGATCCTGGTAGAATTGAGGAGGCATGAGAGGGGTCTGGGAGCCCATGGACAGCAGCAGACTTAGCTGTGAGCAACGCCCTTGGGGTTAAACTCCCAAGTGGCTCCACAGTGCAGAGCCTGGACAGAGCGCTAAAAAAGACACAAAAGCTCTGACCCCCTCTCAGAGCTTTTGAGGTCCTCTTCTTGGGCTCTGGCACAGGGAGGGCAGACAGGACTGAAACTCTGTGGGAACACATTAGATTTTGAGGGTGCTCAGAGGTTTTGCTGAGTTTTGGCCACACAGGATGGTGGCTATCCTACTTCTTCCCAGGGCTCTGGGAAGTGGTGTCCCCTCCCTCAGAGATTCAAACCCACTGGGTGGGCCATTGAAATGAAAACTGAAGCTCATTAATAACCAGCATCTGGCTCACAATCAGAAAATCCCCTTAACCTGAACACCTGAGGGAGTTTTTCATTCAACTGAGAACCCAAGGTTTTTTTCATTAACTGCAACTAATAGCCTCCAGGCAAAAAGCTAGAGAATAACTGAACCATTCCTGGCCTTGCAACTCTACCCACGAAAGTAAGACTTGACAGTGGTGTTTCACGTGGGTACTCCCACGCTCATCAAAATCCAGTAGAGAGCCACAAACAGCAGAAAATCAACACCCACCAGGAAAATTTGGCAGGTTCCAAAGCCCACTAACATAGCCAAAATGGTGAAACAAAGAAACACATGTCAAACAAAAGAACAAGAGACCTCTACTAAAGATGAGATAAATGAGGAGCAGTTAAGCAAGTTAAAAGAGCTAGAATTCAAAGTCATGATCTTGAGGAAACTCAACAGCATGAGTAAGGACATCAACACCATAAATAAATACATAAAAACACTGAAGATCAACCAATTGGAAATTAAAAACTACCGATAAGAAATAAAGAATGACATAGAAGAAATAAAGAACATATTGAAAAGTCTAAACAACAGAGTAGAGGAAGTTGAGGAACGGATCAGTGAATTACAAGACAAGGTAAAAAAAAAAATCAACCACTCAGAAAAACAAAAGAAAAAAAGAATTAAAAAACAGGAAGACAGCTTAAGAGAACTGTGGAACAACTGGAAGCAAAATAATATTCGCATCATAGGAGTCCCCAAAGAAGTAAAAATTGAGCAAGGGTTAGAGAATATATTTGAAGAAATAGTGACAGATAACTTCCCTAATTTGGTGAAGAAAGAAGGCATTCAAGTTCAAGAAGCACAGAGAGCCCCAACTAAGAAGAGCCTAAACAGGACCACACCAAGACACATAGTAATTAAAATGTCAAAAATTATAGACAAAGGGAGAATCCTAAAAGCAGCAAGAGATAAGCAACAGGTTACCTATAATGGAACCCACATAAGGCTGTCAGCTGACTTCTCAACAGAAACACTACAGGCCAGAAGGGAATGGCATGAAGTAATCAAGGTCATAAAAAAAAAGGATCTGAATCCAAGACAACTCTAACCAGCAAGGCTATCATTCGAAATAAAAGGTCAAATAAAGAGCTTCCCAGACAAAAAAAAGGCTGAAGGAATACATTAGCACCAAACCAGCACTGCAAGAAATGTTAAATGGACTGCTGTAATTCGTAGAAGAAATAGGAAGAAAAATATAACCACAATAAACCAAAATCACAATAAATAAGTATATATCAATAATCACCTTAAATGTAAATGGACTGAATGTTCTGATAAAAAGACACAGAGTAGCTGATTGGATAAGAAATCATGACTCACATATACGTTGTTTACAAGATACCGCCCTCACAATGAAACACTCAAATAGGTTGAAAGTGAAGGGATGACAAAAAATCTTCGAAGCAAATAGAAAGAAAAAACATCTGAGGTAGCAATACTCACATCTGATAAAATAGATTTTAAAATGAGGGCCATAACTAGAGACAAAGAAGGCCACTACATAACATTGAATGGAACTATTCAACAGGAAGATATAAACTTAAGAAACATATATGCACCCAATATAAGAGCACCAAAATATATTTAAAATCTTCTGGAAGACTTGAAAGGAGAAATTGACAACAATAAAATCATAGCAGGGAACTTCAACACCCCACTGACATCACTGGATAGATCCTCTAGACAAAAAAATTAGCAAGGAAACAGAGACTATAAATAAAGCACTAGATCAAATGGATTTAATAGATATCTACAGAGAATTACACCCCCAAACTACAGACTTCACATTCTTCTCAAGTGCACATGGGACACTCTCAAAGATAGACCAAATGTTAGAACACAAACTAAGTCTATCCAAGTTCAAGAAGATTAAAATCATAACAAGCATCTCAAATCACAATGGTATGAAACAAAAAATCAATTGAAAAAAAGAAGATGCAAAGACCTTTGAACACGTGTAGGGTAAATAGCATGTTATTAAACAATGAATGGGTCACTGAGGAGAACAAGGAAGAAATTAAAAACTTCCTGGAAACCAATAAAATGAGCACACACAATCTATGGGATGCAGCAAAAGCAGTTTTGAGAGAGAAGTTCATAGCACTACAGGCCTACTGCAAGAAACAAGAAAAAGTTCTAATGGACTATCTAACCTCACAAGTTAAAGAACTAGAAAGAAAACAAAAAGAAAACCCCAGAGCAAGAAGAAGAAAGGGAATAGTAGAGATCACAGCAGAAATAAATGACAAAGAGACCAAAAAGATCAAGGAAACAAAGAGCTGGTTCTTTGAAAAGGTAAACAAGATTGATGGACCCTTAGCTAGACTCACCAAGAAACAAAGTGAGAGAACCCAAATACACAAAATCAGAAATGAAAGAGACGTAACAATTGACACCACAGAAATACAAAAGATTGTTAACGACTACTATAAACAATTATATGACAACAAAATTGGCAATCTAAGGAAAATGAACAAATTTCTAGAAACACATGGTCTCCCAAAATTGGACCTGGAAGTGATAGAAATCTGAAACAGACCCATAAGAACTAAGGGAATTGAAGAGGTAATCAAGACTCCCCCAGTAAACAAAAGCCCAGGAATGGATAGCTTCATGGGGGAGTTTTACCAAATGTTCAAAGAAGAACTAACATCCATTCTCCTCAATTTATTTCAAAAAGTTCAAGAAGAAGGAAGACTTCCAAACTCGTTTTATGAGCCCAGCATAATTCTAATTCCAAAACCAGAAAAAGACATTACAAAGAAAGAAAATGACAGGCCAATATCCCTGATGAACATAGATGCCAAAATCCTGATGAAAATACTACCAAATCGGATCCAGCAATACATCAAGAAAATTACTCACCATGACCAGGTGGGATTCATCCCAGGGATGCAAGGCTGGTACAATATTCGCAAATCAATAAATGTGATACACCACACAGACAAAATGAAAGATAAAAATCATATGATAATATCAATAGATGCTGAAAAAGCATTTGACAAAATCCAGCACCCATTTCTGATAAAAAACACCCAGCAATGTAGGAGTAGAGGGATCATGCCTTGACATAATAAAGGCCATATATTGAAGACCTACAACCAACATTATACTCAATGGGCAGAAACTGAAAGCATTTCCCTTAAGAACAGGAATAAGACAGGGATGCCCACTTTGCCACTCTTATTTAAGATAGTACTGGAAGTCTTAGTCACAGCAATCAGACACGAAGAAAAAAGAAAAGAAAAATTAGAAAGGAGGAAGTGAAATTGTCAATATTCGCAGATGACATAATATTATACTTAGAAAACCCTAGAGACTCCATCAAAAATATACTAGACTTAATAAATAAATTTGGCAATGTAGCTGGATAAAAAATTAACATCAAGAAATTGATGACGTTCTTATACACCAATGATGAACTCACAGAATGAGAAACTAAAAAAATAATCCCATGTATCATTGCGGTGAATAAATTAAGATGCCTAGGAATAAACTTAACCAAAGAAGTAAATGACTTATTTGCAGAACTACAGAACATTGAAAAAAGAAATAGAGAAAGATATAAAAAAGTGAAAGCACAGACCTTGTTCATGGATTGGAAGAATTAACATCATTAAAATGTCCATACTACCCAAAGCAATCTATAGATTCAATGCAATCCCCATCAAAATAACAATGACATACTTCACAGAACTGGAACAAATACTTCAAAAGTTCATATGGTACCAAAAAAAGATCCCAAATAGCCACAGCAATCTTGAAAAAGAAGGACAAAGTAGGTGGGATCACAATACCAGATACAAGGTTATACTACAAAACTGCTGTAATCAAAACAGCCTGGTACTGGCACAAGATCAGGCATATAGACCTGTGAAACAGAACAGAGAACCCAGAAATGGACCAGAGAACCCAGAAATGGACCCAAGACAGTATGCTCAACTAATATTTGACAAAGAAGGCAAGTGCATGCAATGGAGTAAGGACAGCCTCTTTAATAAATGTTGTTGGGAAAATTGGACAGCTACATGCAAAAATATGAAACTGGACCATCAACTTACACCATACCAAGAATAATCTCAAAATGGATAAATGAGTTAAATGTGACCCGTAAATCCACAATAATCCTAGAAGAAAATGTAGGCAACAACATTTCGGATATCATACGCAACAGAATTTTTACTGATACATCACCTAAAGCAAGAGAAATATAGAAAAAAATGAACACATGGGACTACATCAAACTCAAATGTTTCTGCACAGCAAAAGAAACAACCACCAAAATGGAAAGGCAACCCACTGTATGGGAGATCATCATTGTCAATGATACATCAAATAAGGTGTTAATTTCCAAAATATATGGAGTGCTCATACAACTCAACAAAAGGAAGACAAAGAACCCAATTAAAAAATGGGCAGAGGAACTAAATAGACACCTCTCCAAAAAGGATGTACAAATGGCTAAGAGGCATATGAAGAAATTCTCAACATTACTAATCATCAGAGAAATGCAAGTTAAAACAACAATGAGGTTATCACCTCACACTTGTCAGAATGGCCGCCATCAACAAATCATCAAACAAGTGTTGGCAAGGGTGTCGGGAAGAGGGGACTCTAGTGAATGCAGACTGGTGCAGCCACTATGGAAAACACTATGGTGTTACCTCAAATAATCAAAAATTGAATTGCATTTTGACCCAGTGATTCCACTTCTTGGAATATACCCTAAGAAGCCTGAAATACCAATCAGTAAGAATATATGTACCCCCATGTTCATAGCAGCACTGCTTACAATAGCTAAGATCTGGAAGTAGCCCAAGTGTCCATCAGTAGATGAATGATTAAAAAAGCTGTGGTACATATACACAATGGAACACTATGAAGCTGTAAGAAAGATCTCTTATCCTTTGAGACAACATGGAGGAACCTGGAAAGTATAATTCTAAGTGAAATAAGCCAAGCAGAAAAAGACGAATACCACATGATCTCAATTATTTGTGGAATATAATGAACATAACAGTCTGAGGAATTGGGTAGACCCAGAGACGTGGAAGTAGAGTACAGACTGACAACCCTCAGAAGATGTGGTGGTGGGAGGAGGGAAGAGATAAACCACAGAACTTATATGTATGTATGCATAACCAACGGACACAGACAACAAAGCCGGTAATGGGATGGAGGGGATGGGGAGGAGGGTGTCAATGGGGGAAAAAAGGAGAAACATCTGCAACAAAAATAAAATAATATTTAAAACATGGAAAAAATAAAAATAAATAAAACACTTTCTCCACATAATATTTTAGAGTTCTGGGGTAATTTTTCTATCATGACCAAAAGGCTACTGATAAAAACACCTCTGCTGACACTTGTAGAAATACTACTCTCACTTTTGTGGTTTTCTGATCCACAGTCTTTGCCTATCAAAATCCATGAACTAAGTATTGGGATGACATAAATTAGTCTTTTCTTTTTACTCTTTTGTTTTCTGATTATGTTCAATGCATGCTTGCCTTCTTCTCAGTAAGTTTATAAGTATCTGAATTCCAAAAATATTTTTCTTTATTTTTTTCCAGATTTATTGAGACATGTTTAACATATAACATTATGTAAATTTAAGGTATACATTCAATGATTTGATATATGTATACATTGTGAAATGATTACCACAATGAGGTTAGTTAACATATTCCTCTCTGTTTCTATGAGTTCAGTTTCTTTTAGATTCTACATATAAGTGAGATCATACAGTATTTGTCGAGACAAAAATGAAAATACAACATATAGAATGAAAGAAAACATTTGCAAATCAATATTGGGTGAAAATCCCATATATATAAGGAACTCATATAACTAAAAGTGATAAAGCAAACACAGTAGTTCCCCCTCATCTGTGGGATATACATTCTAAGACTCCTAGTAGATGCCTGAAACCATGAATAGTATGGGATCCTAAATAACTCTATGTTTTTCTATACTTTCATACCTATGATAAAGTTTAACTTATAAAATTAGACACTGTAAGAGATTATCAACTAAAAATAAAATAGAATCTCTTATCCTTTGAGACGACATGGAGGGATCTGGAAAGTATTATCCTAAGTGAAATAAGCCATGCAGAAAAAGACAAATACCACATGATCTCACTTCTATATGGAATATAATGAACATAACAGTCTGAGGAATATGGTAGACCCAGAAACATGGAAGTAGTGCACAGACTGACATCAGACAGAAGAGGGGGTGGGGTGGGAGGAGCTAAACCACAGAACTTATATGCATGTATGCATGACCAATGGACATGGACAACAAAGCCAGGGACGGGGCAGGGGTGGGGTGGGGAGGGGGGGTGCCAATGGGGTAAAAAAGGAGAAACATCTGTAACTACAAAAATAAATAAATAATTTAAAAAAGAAAAGAAAGAAGTGAAATTCTCCAAATAAGTGCATGAAGAAATTATTTGTACATACAAAAACTTGTACATGAATGTTCACCACAGCTTTATTTATATGAGCCACGAAAAGTTCTACCAACCCAAATGTACATCAACAGCTGAATGGATAAAAAAAAAAAATAGGGTATATCCACACCTTGGGTACTACTGAGTTATAAAAAAGGAATGTACTGTTGATACACACAACAACATGGACAAATCTCAAAATAGTTATGCTGAGTGAAAAAAAGCCAGACAAAAAAAGAATATATACTGTACTATTCCATTTATATAAAAATGTAGGAAATGTGATACTCTACAGTGACAGCAGGCAGATCAGTGGTTGCCTAGAAATAGGGAGTGCGGGGGACAAAGGCAGCAGGCAGGGGCTATAAAGGGACCCGAGTAAACTTTGGGGAGGGGGGTAATGAATATGTTCATTATCTTGATTGTGATCATGGTTTCATGGGTGTATGCATATGTCAAAGCTTATCAAATTCTATGCTTTAAATATATGCGTGTATTGTATATAACTAAATCTCAATAAAGCTGTCAAATAAAAAATGGGATCACCTCCTAGCACATTCCCTACTGCGTATCAGCTTGTTGAATACATGAAAAGTATATTACTTAATGAGTCTTGTTTTTTTTTTAACCAAATATTAATTATATCATGAGAATTTTTCATGTCATTATGTTACCGGCACAATAACCTGGTTGTTATTTAACAGGAAAGGAATAAAGGGAAGACCAGACAATATAGACATGCCATTTGTACAGCTTCACCAGGAAGCTTGCAATTAAGACTCTAGGTCTATTCCCCAAGTAGGAGAAGGGTCTGGACAACAGTAGTTCAGATATACGCTCACTGAGGCCTGAGTGACGTGGGAGGTGCCTACCTGTCCGTCACACCTGGGAGCGAGTCAGTGGCCAAAATAGGTGTGGCCACTACAAACTCAAGAAAACTGAATATTTAATCTCCTAAACAAAGGAGGCTTCTCTCTCACCACTAGAGCTGGACTTGCAGCTTGTAGGGCTCCAATGCCCTGCACCCACCATGGGGCCCATGGCCATGTGGGACCCACACAATGGATTAGTGGACTGAATTTGGACCAGTCCTAATCTGGACACAGCTCACCAAGGAATGGACACTGGACTTTGGCTTTATTTCTGGCCTTGCTAAACCCATGGCTGCCCCTCTTCCAGGACTGGACTGAGGGACATGGGACTCTACAACCCCAGAAGTGTAATTCTGCACCAATAAAAACCATCCATTTTCCGGTGCAAAAATAAATAAATAAATAAAATAAAATAGAATAATTATAATAATATCCTGTAATAAAAGTTACGTGAATGTGGTCTATTTCTGCTGATAATTGATCTGCTAACCAAGATGGCTATTAAGTGTCTAATGCTTGGAAAAGTAAACAGCATGGAAATGCTGGACAAAGGGAAGATTTACATATTGGATGGGACAGAGAGGGACAGTGCAAGACTTTCATCATGCTACTCAGAATAGCACATGATTTAAAATTTATTGTTTACTTCTGGAGTTTCTTATTTAACGTTCTCAGACTATGATTGACTGCAGATAATTGAAACCACCATGGAAAGTGAAACCATGGATAAGGGGAGACTACTGTACTGTTTTACTTGGTACTTCTTTATTTCCCCTGGAATATCTTTCGATAACCTATTATTTGAACCTTTCCCGAAAGTGTTTACTTACTGAGATTATTGATGTATTTGGATTTGTCTCAATCATCTTACTGTTTTATTCTAATTAAAACATGAATTATATTTTCTATACTTACCTCTAATTCTCTCTCTCTCTCAGTTGATTAAGTTATGGCACAATTATATTTTGCTTTTTCATATTTCATTATCTTTTCTTGTAACAGTTTGAAATTTATGCATTAAATAGTATCAAGTGGCTATCACTAATTTTTTTCAATACACAACCTAAAGTTAAAAATAATACCTTGGCCCTGGCCTGTTTGGCTCAGCAGTTGAGTGTCGGCCTGCGGACCAGAGAGTCCGGGGTTCAGTTCCTGCTACGGGCACATACCACACACACACACACAAAAAAAATAATAATGCCTTGCCTGGCTTGTGTGGCTCAGTGAACTGAGCATCCTCCCAAGGACTGAGAGGACCTAGTTTGATTCCCAGTCAGGGCACATGCCTGGGTTTTGGGCTCAATCCCCAGGGAGGCATGCAGGACGTGGCCAATCGGTGTTTCTCCCTCACATCGATGTTTCTATCTTTTCTCCCTTTCTCTCTCTCTAAAAAAAATAAATAAATAAAAACATATTTATAATAATAATAATACCTTAAGCAACCCCCCTCTTCCTCCTAACAACAGCTTACATGCCATTTGCTCCAATATTTTAGCTTTGTCCTTTCTTTAGGCCAAAAAATTAGACATGACAAATATTTTATACATAAAAGGTTTACTTAGATTGACTGTTTCTGTTCAGTATATCTTCCTTTTCCAAAACAACTTTAAAAAGTATAACTTAACAATAAAATGTACACATTTTAAGTATATAGTTCAATGAGTTTTGATAAATATGTACATCCACTGTTGAAGATGCAGCCATATGCACATCCTCCAGCCCACCTTCCCCACTTTGCCACCAGCTGTGGGGAGTGCAGTCAGCAGATTAGCAAGCCTTGTGAAAGAGGGCTGGGAATGTTGGTAACCCAAAGAGTGAATGATTTCTTCTAACTGGCAAAGCTGCTACTTTAGTCAATTGTTGCCGTGAAGGTCTAGTGTTGTCAGTTCTTTGGATTTTTCATGAGATGTTGGAAATCCAGAAATTATTTAAAAATATTCTGATTTTTAATTATTGGCAACGGATTCAAAAGTCTTAAAACATGGAGCAGGCCAACACAAAATATTTCTGCAGCTGGTCTTATTCCCTTTGAATCACTATTTTTCTACTTTTGCATAGATAATAGAAGTCTGTATATTAGGTTGAGGTTGGGTTCTCCTCAACTTTAGTGTAGGGTCCACCTCCAGAATGAGAATGTGTGCCTCTTAATTTCTCTCAAAAGCAAAACAACCTGTGGAAGAAGGGGAGTGAAAAGAGGGACAACTAAAGTAACTGAGATAATCATAGAAACTCTTAATAGGCCCTTAGAGGTGAGAGAAGATGAGAACTTTGCCTGGCAGAGATATGCCCTGACAAGCACCCTTTGGCTCTCAGAGTTAAAGAGACAGATATCACTTAGGGGTGTTTGGCTGCAAATTGTGGATAACTGTTCCTCTTACAAGGAGTTTGGTATTTGATAACCCAGGATTGGCTTAGTTGCTCAAGATTATTTCTGACTCCAATCTTCCTTTTCTGTCATTTTTACTATCGATCTTTTTTTTTTTTTTTTTCCGTATGGGTTTAAGATAGCTATTATAGCACCAAGCACAGCATACATGTTTCACACAAGAAAAAGGGGGAAATAGCAAAGGAAAAATACGTGTCATAACTGAGTCTTTATCTTTTAAGAAGGAAACCAGCTTTACCAGTAGACTTATCTGTTCAATTTTTGTTTGCATTTAACTGGCTAGAACTCCGAAACATGGCCACTCCTAAGCTGGAGAGGAGGCTGCCTGAATAAGAATTCTCTTAAGAAAAAAGAAGAAAATGGATATTGAGAAGGCATTACCCAAATTTACAGGCCAAGTAATTCTGGAGTAACACTTCTGATATATTGTTACTATGATAATGCTTGCTATTTATTGGCTGGATACATCAGCAGTCAAATTTTAGCCCTGGTATTTCAGAAGCTATGCTGTAGCTACAGGAAGTCAACATAGCAGAAAAGCCTTAGTTCCACATCTGGCTGGCCCTCAAGAAAGTAGGTTGAGACCATAAATATCCCTTGGTTTCTCTTTGATCTGAACTCAGTGGCTTTGATGAAGGGACAACAAAATAATTAGGGTATGAGATCAGCACATAGAGTGAAGTTAATCCTGCCATAATTGTGAGGACTTTGATCCCTTTGGCTTGGAACTGTAAATCAGGCATAGGGCATGTGAGTCACAATCAGTGGTTATCTTGAATTCAAGAAGTTATTATGGGACCTAATTCAAGAGTGATAGAGAGACTAATTATTTGGATCCTGAAAACTTTTTATTGAATGAACACACTGTCAATTTTTAAATAGCTACAGTCACCTAGTCTGGGTGGAGCATACATTTATTCTAGAAGTCCTGTCAGGGCTACCTCTACCACAGTTTAAAAAACACACAAAAAGCGAAAGAGGGAAGGATGAACCCCAACATGAACCTTTGTTTTGTTTCACTACTGCCTGTTCAGTACTATTTGACATTTTGAAATCTGTGTCAATTATTCCTTCATCCAATGATTTCATCATTGATTGATTAATTCAGCAAATATTTGAGTAGATACTCTATACAAAGGAGTTGTGTTCAGAGTTGATATTGATGTTAAAGGAATGTTCTCAAGGTCATCAGTTAAAAGGGAAGATTTTGCCCTGGTGGGTTTGGCTCAGCAGTTAGAGTGTTAGCCGAGGGACCAAGGAGTCGCGGGTTTGATTCTGGTCAAGGGCATGTACCTCAGTTGAGGTTTGGTCCCAAACCCTGGTCAGGGTCATGCAGGAAGCCACCAGACTATGTGTCCCTCTCACATCAATGTTTCTCTCTCTCTCCCTCCCACTCTATTTGGAGATAAATGGAAAATATCCTCAGGTGAGGATTTAAAAAAAAAAAAAAAGAAAGAAAAGGGAAGATCTTGGGGGAATGTGAAATCTTTACAGGGACTATAAAAGTGTCATGGGGTGGAGAAGACTACAGAAAGGTCCTATGTGGGCCCGATTTGAAACTTATATTTGAAACTTCAGAATATGAGGGACAGCCAAATGGATTTCAATTTAAAAGTGGTCACTTGGTAAAAATAGAAAAGAAGATTTAAGCACCGAAAAGCACTTTACAAAAATACTTCTTTTTTTCTGACAAATTATTTATTTATTTATTTTTAAATTATTTTTGAAGACTTTCAACAAGAAAGTTGTATTCTCTCTTTTTTAACACATTGTTGACCAGCAATTTTATGCAGCAGTTATCTCATATCACTGGCTAATTTTTGTAATTGAGTATGAAAGTGAAACAGTCTAAATAAAATTCAGTATACTTTATTTATACACAATGAATTTAAATGAAACTTTGTATATATTTGCTACATATTACATTTTGTACATATTATATATTTTATATAGTAATTTTTTTTGGTATGGTATACTTTATAGCAATCACCTACATATAATTGTAAGCAACATGTTTTGCAAATATATCTGGTTTTGCTGCTCTTTCTTTTTGAAACACACACTTTAAACATTGTAGTTGGATTTTTTTTTTTTTTTACCAGTGACTATTTTTTCTAAAATGTGGCCTGTGAGTTGCCCTGAAAGCCTAAAAGGCTGCACTCATTTGAACCAGCAGATACCCATTCCCTAGCTACTTCAAGTAGAAATTTTTTGTATATTATTTTATTTTGCCTATTTTAATTACAATAAATTTTAAAAACATTGAGTAAAGTGCAATTGATCAGAAAGAATGCTGTTTTTAGACCACTTTATACTTTTTTGAAAGATACTGTTGTTCACCAAATATTGGTCTACTCCATCGACTCCTTTCATGCATTTGTTGTAGTTTAATATGCACGCAGGTTTAACTGTATTTTCCATAGAATTTCTTTTTCACTTTCCAGTTGTTTTCATAGAGGCACTGTGGATAGTTGATATCATATTCACTAGTCTTTTATCTTTCCATGATATAAGGAAAATGGGTCCTTTCCATAAAAACGTAATTTCCCCTCTCTAAAGATTTTTTGACTTTTCTTTTAGTATTTTTGGCAAGCCACAGTTTTCTCTTATGGTACCACAGATTAACATGTTCTTTTCTAATAATATTTCAGCTGTAGAAATGCTGTTGTAATAATGATCTTGGTATACATGATGCCAAAAATCAAGATATGGCTCTAAGACAGATAATATAGTTTCTTGCAGCCTTTTGCCTTCACCCAAATAAATCTCAAAGTTGCAAATGTATCGACTCTCGCTTTCACAAAACATTCTCACTAAAACCCCATGGTTTATTATTTTTGCCGGATTATATGTTGCAAAGGTGATATGTCCTCTATATGGTATCATTGCTTCGTCTAGAGATAACTATTGCTTAGGTACATACAAAGACTGAAATTTTGGAAGAAAACAATCCAAAATAGCCTCATTTTATACAGTCTGTCTTCATTAGAAGTATTTTGTGAATTATTACTAAGATAGAAAAATGTAAGAATTTGCTCTAACCTCATTCTGCTCGTAGTTTTAGGAAATATTAGAGCTTCAAACAAAGGGTCCATTGACCAGTAATCCCTCCAATGTGATTTTTCAATTTGTCCCATCAATATCAACAAACTGAGAAACTTCTTTAAATCATTATTGGTAACTTTTGCCCATGGTACAGTTTTAGCAGATTTTTGTAAAATTGTTCCATTTGGTGGGGATATAAATTGGTTTGAGAAAAAACTAAATCAGAAAAATCATTACTAAAAAGTAATTCCATCACTTCCCTGATGCTCCGTGCATCACTAAGGTTGGCAGTTACACCGAAATATTTAAAGAATCCTCCAAAGTTGGTGTAATATCATTTTCAATTAACTCTTCTTCAAAATCACTTTAACAAGTAAAGATGGCAGAGGGCAGTACCTGAGGGAGGGTGAGAGAGTGTGAGTGGACGCAAAGATGGACAACCAAACCCGAGCAGTGCAGAGACACAGAGCAGACAGTTTCTGTGCTGTGGACTGAGCAGCTGGCTACTGAGGTAAGTGGCCCTTCAGGGAGCTCTTCCCTGCACCACAGGGAGGTCCCACAATTTTGGAAGATCCTGGGAGGAGGCAGTGGGAGCGGCTAGGGCCCAGCAAAATGAGCCCATAAGCGCACCTGGCACCATCGGACCAGTGGACACTCTGTGTTAACACAGACCAGTGCACAGTAGTGGAGCTCCCAAGGTGCTGGTCCCGAAAGCCGCAGAGATCCTGGAGCCCAGCACAATCCCCCATAGTAGCAGCCTAATCAGAGTCCAGATATACCCCCAGCAACAGACGCTGGGGAGCAGACATCCATCCCCAGGCAACAGAAGCACAAACCAGCAGATGAGACCCATCCCCAAAATCTACAGCAAAAGCTGAGCAGGAGTTGAGCCCCACAGGGCAGCAGCACTTTGAGCCGCCAGGAGGGGTACCTGGGGCTCCAAAGATGCCTGTGCAATACAATAGCTCACAAATTAAAGAACTAGGAATCAAACATAAAGAAAATCCCTGAGCAAGTAGAATGAAGGAAATAATAAATATCAGAGCAAAAATAAATGACATGGAGACCAGAAAACAATTCAAAGAATCAATAAAACAAAGAGCTAGTTCTTTGAAAAGATAAACATGATTGATGGACTCCCCAAGTAACAAAGAGAGAGAACCCAAATACACAAAATCAGAAATGAAAAGAGAGAAATAATAACAGATACCACAGAAACACAAAGGATTGTTAACAGATATTATGAACAATTATATAGCAAGAAATTCCACAATCTAAGTGAAATGGACAAATTTCTAGAAACACCTAGTCTCCCAAAACTGAACTGGGAAGAGATAGAAAACTTGAACAGACCAGTAACAACAAAAGAAATTGAATATGTAATCAAGACTCTCCCAGCAAACAAAAGCCCAGGCCCGGATGGATTCACCGAGATTTACTGAACATTTAAAAAAGAACTAATACCCATTCTCCTCAAACTATTTCAATAAATTCAAGAAGGAGAAAAAGTTCCAAACTCATTTTATGAGGCCAGTGTAATTTCAACTTCAAAACCAGAAAAAGAAACTACAAACAAAGAAAACTACAGACCAATATCCCTGATAAACATAGATGCAAAAATGCTAAATGAAATACTAGCAAATCGAAAACAATATGGTGTTATCTCAAAAAATTAAAACTTGAACTTCTATTTGACCCAGTGATCCCACTTCTAGGAACATACCCTAAGAAGCCTGAAACACCAATCAGAAAGAATATATGTACCCCCATGTTTGGATAGATCCTTTCAATATTATGTAGTGGCCGTCTTTGTCTCTAGTTATGGTCTTCATTTTGAAATCTATTTTATCAGATATGAGAATTGCTACCCCAGCTTTTTTTTGCTTTCCATTTACTTGGAAAATTTTTTTCCATCCCTTCACTTTCAACCTATGTGAGTCCTTTGTTGAGAGGTGGGTCTCTTGTAAACAACATATAGATGAGTCATGCTTTCTTATCCAATCAGCTACTCTGTGTCTTTTTATGGGAGCATTCAATCCATTTACGTTTAAGGTGATTATTGATATGTACTTATTTATTGCCATTTTTGTTGAGTGTGGTTCTATTTTTCTTCCCATTTCTACTGCTAATCACAGCAGTCCTTTTAACATTTCTTACAGTGCTGGTTTGGTGCTAATGTATTCCCTTAGCCTTTTTTTGTCTGGGAAGCTCTTTATTTGATCTTCTATTTTGAATGATAGTCTTGCTGGGTAGAGTAGTCTTGGATTCAGATTCTTGTTTTTCATGACTTTGATTACTTCATGCCATTCTCTTCTGGCCTGTAGTGTTTCTTGTGAGAAGTCAGCTGAGAGCCTTATGGGGTTTCCTTTGTAGGTAACCTGTTGCTTACCTCTTACTGCTTTTAGGATTCTGTCTTTGTCTTTAATTTTTGGCATTTTAATTACTATGTGTCTTGGTGTGGGCCTGTTTGGGTTCTTCTTACTTGGGACTCTCTGTGCTTCTTGAACTTGAATGCCTTCTTCCGTCACCAAATTAGGGAAGTTTTCTCTCACTATTTTTTTGAATATATTCTCTATCCCTTGCTCATTTTCTTCTTCTTCGGGGACTCCTATGATGCGAATATTATTACGTTTCCAGTTGTCCCATAGTTCTCTTAAGCTGTCTTCCTGTTTTTTAATAGTTTTTTCCTTTTGGTTTTCTGATTGGTTGATTTTTTCTACCCTGTCTTCTAATTCACTGATCCGGTCCTCAGCTTCCTCTACTCTGCTTTTTAAACCTTCCAATGTGTTTTTCATTTCTCATATGTCATTTTTTATCTCTTCTTGTTGGTTTTTAATTTCCAATTGGCTTATTTTCAGTGTCTCTATGTCCTTACTCATGCTGTTCAGCTTCCTCAAGATCATGGCTCTGAATTCTAGCTCTGTTAATATGCCTAATTGCTCCACATTGATCTCATCTTTGGTGGAGGTCTCTTGCTCTTTCATTTGCCTTCTGTTTCTGTGTTTCACCATTTTGGCTATCACTGTGGGCTTTGGAGCCTGTCAAGTTCTCCCTGTGGGTGTTGGTGTTCTGCTGTTTGTGGCTCCTTGTCCTGTGTTTAGATGAGCGAGGGAGGACCCACGTTGAACACCACTGTCAAGTCTTACTTTCCTGGTTAAAGTTGCCAGCCCAGGAAAGGTACTGTTATCCTCTAGCTTTTTGCCTGGAGGCTAGCAGTCTAGGTTACTTGATGAGTTTTGGGTTGTCAGTTGATTGAAAAGCTCCCTCAGGTGCTCAGCAAAAGGGGCTTTCACGAGGGTGGGGCAGATGCTGGTCCTTAGTGAGCCTCAATTAGCACTTCAATGGCCCACAGGGTGGGGTTGATCTCCGAGGGAGGGGCTGCTGCCTCTCTCAGAGCCCTGGGAAGGAGCAATGTGGCCACCGTCCTGAGTGGCTGTACTCAGCCAAAGCTCTGAGCTCCCTCCAGATCTCAAGTGTCCTGACACAGTTCCAGTCCAGTCCGCCCTCCCTCTGCTGGAGCCCAAGGTGAGTGGCTGTGGCTGTTTCAGCCTCTGTCCCGGCTCTGCGCTGTGGAGCTGCCTGTGAGTGTATCCCGAGGGCGCAGCTCCCAGCTAAGGCCGCTGCGGACCTGCCGACCGTGGGCTCCCAGCCCCCGTCTTGCGCCTTCACAAGCCTACCGGGATGGAGTCAGTGTCCCTCGTTATATGGTCCTCGCAAGCTGCTTTTCTGTTGGTTTTTCCCGTCGTTTTGTCTGTGTTATAGTTGTAATTCCAGTTTGGTTCTGGGAGACGTTCTGTGTAGCTTCCGTTCAGTCCGCCGCCATTTGTCCTCTGATGTGTACCCCCATGTTTGTAGCAGCACTAGTTACAATAGCTGAGATCTGGAAACAGCCCAAATATTCATATGTAGATTTATGGATAAAAAAGATGTGGTACATATACACAATGGAGTACTATGCAGCGGTAAGGAAGAAGGATCTCTTATTCTTTGAGACGACATGGAGGGACCTGGAAAGTATTATCTTAAGAAAACAAGCCAAACAGAGAAAGACAAATATCATATGATCTCAGTTATTTGTGGAATATAATGAACATAACAGTCTGAGGAATGGGGTAGTCCCAGAGACATGGAAGTAGGGTACAGACTGACAATCCCCAGAAGAGGGACTGGTGGGGGAGAGATAAACCACAGAACTTATATGCATGTATGCATGAACAATGGACATGGACAACAAAGCTGGGGACAGGTCGGGGAGTGTGGGAGAGGGGGGAATCAGTAGGGGAAATAGGAGAAACATCTGTAACAAAAATAAATCAATTAATAAAAAAAATTTAAAAAAAAAACAAGAAAGAACAAAATCACTTTCACTATCAGATCTTATTACATTTCTTTTTTGTCATTTTGGTGGTCTAATATCTAAGTCATTACTGCCTTCTGATGAACTATCAATTTTTACATCACTACAATATATTTCAAAATCACTCAGACAATCATATAAAGTGTCTGCATGTAATTAATTGAAAAATTCTTCACCTTCACGATCTGTCATGGTTGAAACTTTTGTAATACTATAATTGCGATATAAACTTAAATATCAAGAAGTCACCTTTTTAAAATAATAAACTGAGCATCATTGAACACAAGAAAAAAAGATTTTTCAATATTCTTAATATGTATGTTCAAACTGCAAGCAGTTAGAAGATAGTCCAAGTTCAGATGGCTGGACACTGTGATTTTTTTGTTTTTGTTTACTGTACCCTTGATTTTGCGGCCTCACGCCCAGAGGAGTGGGAAGAAAAGGAGTCCACATGAGAATATAAAATGGTGTGCTGGTTTTCGAACTTCAACCCTTAGGGCAAAGTGTCGCAAATACAATAATTCTACATTACCCTGAGTTTCAAACATTGAAATAACTAATGCAAGTGCAAACACGAGTTACCTCATAATCGGTCAACATTTGGTCATAAAAACATGAGTTACCTTGTGATCAGTGAACAAGGTGTTAACATACATTTTTACTGACATTTTAGAGAGAAAGAAAGGGAGAGAGAGATAGAAACATTGATGTGAGAGAGAAACATGGATCGGCTGCTTCCTGTACGACCCTTACTGGGGATCAAGCCTGGACTTTCAATTCATAGGACAATTCTCAACCCACTGAGCAACATTGGCTGGGTGAATGTTGTAGTCTCTTAAATGCTAGACAGTCTGTATTAGGCCAAAAAATGTGAAATCACTAAAGGACTAAAATTGTCTTCCAACTTTGCGAGTGGTGAAGTAGAATCTTGGAATTTGTACCTCAGAGCTGAGGACCAGCAGAGCAAAAGCAAAACTACAAAGAGTGACAGTTTGTTCCAAGAAGAGCTCTGTGGGTTATAAGGAAAAATAAGAAGCCTAAAATGAAGGAAAGTGTTGTAGTTTACTAAATTAAAGTCGGTGGGACTCAGAGCCAAATATTACTGAGCTTACTAACTGTTCTTGAATCTACATTGCCATGGAGAAGCATGTCTTATACTAATTAACTTAACAGGAGTCTGTATTTGCAGATTATATGTTCATCTTTATACACAAAGTTGCTTCATTCACATATCTATAATTTTTTTCTTACAACA
Organism: Molossus molossus; assembly: GCF_014108415.1. Classification (NCBI taxonomy): domain Eukaryota; kingdom Metazoa; phylum Chordata; class Mammalia; order Chiroptera; family Molossidae; genus Molossus; species Molossus molossus. The sequence continues at coordinate 65,863,362 of NW_023425355.1, read as the reverse complement.
TATGAAGTAATTTTAACACTTTAATTTATTTCCCACTTTGGGTTTCAGTATTTGTGATCCAGGTTTAATGAAAACTTTATCAAGAATTGACTCTATGTAAGTCCTGTGCCCAGCCTTTCAAAATCTATTTTTCAGGGACCTCCAACATGATAGAGTAGAAACAGAGTTTTTAATTTTTTCTGGTTTTATGACTGCTTAGCACTTTTTTGTTTAAATGTATCTTTTAAAAATTTTTTAATTTTATTGCTGACAATATTACATGTCTCCCACTTTCTCCATTTTTGCCTCCCTCCACCCCACACCAGGTCCTCCCCATGCTATTGTCTGTGTCCAAGGGTTATGCATATATGCAAATATGTTCTTTGGTTAATCTCTTCTTGTCCCCTCTACCCCGCTCCCCTCTGAGATCTGTTATTCTGTTCCATGCATCCATTCCTCTAGATATATTTTGTTCATTAGTTTATTTTGTTCTTTAGATTCACTTATAAGTAAGATTATGTGATATTTGTCTTTCTTCAACTGGCTTATTGCACTTATTGTAATAGTGTCCAGGTCCACCAATGCTGTTTCAAAGTGTAAGAAATCTTTTTTTTTATAGTATTTCATTGTATACATGTACCACAACCTTTTTATCCACTCATGCACTGATGTGCATTTGGACATTTTCAGATCTTAGCTATTGTAAATAAAGTTGCTATGAACATAGGCATGGATACATTGCTTCTGATTGGTGTTTTGAAATTCTTAGGATATGTTCCCAGAAATAAAATTGCTGGGTCAAATGGCAGATCCATTTTTATTATTTATTTATTTATTTCATTGTTTATTTAATTTACCTAATCATTTTTTATTTAATTACTTAATTTTTGTTACAGATGTTTCTCCTTCTTACCCCACTGATTACCCCAGCCCCTTCCCTCCCTATCCTGTCCCCTGCTTTGTTGTCCATTTCCATTGTTCATGCAAACATGTATATAAGTTCTGTGGTTGATCTCTCCAACAACCCCTCTCTGGGGATTGTCAGTCTGTGCCCCACTTCCACGTATCTGGGACTATCTCATTCCTCAGACTGTTATGTGCATTATATTCCACAAATAACTGAGATCATATGATACTTGTCTTTTTCCGTTTGGCTTGTTAAACGTAGGATAATACTTTTCAGGTTCCTCCATGTCATCCAAAAAATAAGAGATCTTTCTTTCTTACAGCTGCATAGTATTCCATTGTGTATATGTACCACAGCTTTTTTACCATTCATATACTGATGGACATTTGGGCTGTTTCCAGATCTCAGCTATTATAAATAGTGCTGCTACGAACATAGCGGTACATATATTCTTTCTGATTGGTGTTTTAGACTTCTTAGTGTATGTTCCTAGAAGTGGGATCACTGGGTCAAATGGAAGTTCAGTTTGTAATTTTCTGAGGTAACACCATATTGTTTTCCATAGTGGCTGCACCAGTCTGCATTCCCTCCAGCAGTGCACTAGAGTCCCCTTTTCTCCACACCCTCGCCAACATTTGTTGTTTGATGATTTGTTGATGGCGGCCATTCTGACAGGTGTGAGGTGATACCTCATTGTTCTTTTAATTTGCATCTCTCTGATGATTAGTGATCTTGAGAATTTCTTCATATCTCTCTTAGACGTTTGTATGTCCTATTGGAAGAGGTGTCAAATTCATTTATTAAGTCTAGTAAATTTTTGATGGAGTCTTTGGGGTTTTCAACTTACAGTATCATTTTATCTGTGAATCATGACAGTTTGTCTACCTCCTTTCCCATTTGGATCCCTTTTATTTTTTCTTCCTGTCTAATTGCTGTGGCTAAGACTTCCAGTACTATGTTAAATAAGAGTGTCAAAAGTGGGCATCCTTGTCTTGTTCTTGTTCTTAAGGGAAATGATTTTAGTTGTTGTCCATTGAGTATGATGTTGGCTGTAGGTCTTTCATATATGGCCTTTATTATGTCGAGATATGATCCTTGTATTTTCACATTGCTGAGCATTTTTATCACATATGGATGCTGGATTTTGTCAAAGGCTTTTTCAGCATCTATTGGTATGATCATGTGGCTTTTATTCTTCATTTTATTTATGTGGTGTATCACATTTAATGATTTGCAAATATTATACCAGCTTTGCATCCCTGAAAAGAATCTCACGTGGTCATGGTGAATAATTTTTTTGATGTATTGCTGGATCCGATATTCTATCATTTTGTTCAGGATTTTGAGACTATGTTCATCAGGGATATTGGCCTATAGTTTTTTTTTCTTTGTAATGTATTTTTCTGGTTTTGGAATTAGAATTACGCTGGCCTTGTAAAACAAGTTTGGAAGTCTTCTTTCTTTCTGAATTTTTTTGAAATAGTTTGAGGAGAATGGTTGTTAGTTCTTTTTTGAATATTCAGTAAAACTCCTCTGTGAAGCCATCGGGCCTGGGCTTTTGTTTGATGGGAGAGCCTGGATTACATCTTCAATTTCTTCTGTTGTTATTGGTCTGTTCAAGTTTTCTATCTCTTCCTGATCCAGTTTGGGAGACTATGTGTTTCTAGAAGTTTTTCCATTTTGCTTAGATTGTCAAATTTTTGCCATATAATTGTTCATAGTAGTTGTTAACGATCTTTTGGGTTTATGTGGTGTCAGTTGTTAGTTCTCTTTCATTTCTGATTTTGTGAATTTGGGTTCTCTATCTTTCTTTCTTGGTGTGTCTAGCTAAGGATCCATCCATCTTGATTATCTTTTTTAAAAACCAGATCTTTGCCCTGGCCAGTTTGGCTCACCGGTTAGAGCGTCGGCCTGCGGTCCGGAGAGACCCGGGTTCGGTTCCCGCTAAGGGCATGTACTTCGGTTGCAGTTTGTCCCCGGCCCTGGTTGGTCGTGCGGGTGGCAGCCACTCGATGTGTCCCCTCACGTTGATGTTTCTCTCTCTCTCTCTCCCTTCCTCTCTTTCCCTCCCACTCTATCTGTATAAAAAAAAAAAAATGAAAAAAATATCCTTGGGTGAGGATAAAAAAAAAAAAACAGATCTTTATTTCATTGATCCTTTGAATTGTTTTTTTGGACTTTATGTCATTTATTTCCGCTCTGATCTTTACTATTTCCTTCCTTCTACTTGCTCTGGGATTTTCTTTCTGTTTGCTTTCTAGTTCTTTACATTGTGAAGTTAGATAGTCAATTAGAAATTTTTCTTGTTTTTAGAGGTAGGCCTGTAGTGCTATGAACTTTCCTCTCAGGACTGTTTTTGCTATATCCCATAAATTTTGTGTTGTTGTGTGTTCATTTTTATTGGTTTTCAGGAAGTTTTTAATTTCTTTTTTGATCTTCGTGGTAACCCATTTGTTGTTTAATAACATGCTATTTAGCCTCCATATGTTCAAATGTCTTTGCACGTTCTTGTTGGAATTGATTTCTAGTTTCATGCCATTGTGATCTGAGAAGATGCTTGATATCATTTCAATCTTCTTGATCCTGTAGAGACTCAATTTGTGTCCTAATATGTGGTCTACCTTTGAGAATGTTCCATGTGCACTTGAGAAGAATGTGAACTCTGTAGTTTTAGAGTGTAATTCTCTGTAGATATCTATTAAATCCATTAGGTCTAGTGCTTCCTTTAGAGTCTCTGTTTCCTTGCTAAGTTTTTGTCTAGAACATCTATCCAGTGATGTGAGCGGGGTGTTGAAGTCCCCTGCTATAATTGTATTGCTATCAATTTTTCCATTATTGTATTCCAGAAGATTTTTAATATATTTTGGTGCTCCTGTATTGGGTGCATATATGTTTATCTAGGTTATATCTTTCTGTTGGATAGATCCTTTCATATGATGTAGTGGCCTTCTTTGTCTCTAGTTATGGCCTTCATTTTGAAATCTTTTTTTTCAGATATGAGTATTGCTACCCTAGCTTTTTTATTTCATTTCCGTTTGCTTAGAAGTTTTTTGTTTTTTGTTTTTTTTCAATTCCTTCACTTTCAATTTATGTGTCTTTTGTTGTGAGGTGGGTCTCTTGCAAACAACATACAGATGAGTCATGTTTTCTTATCCAGTCAGCTAATCTGTGTCTCTTTATTGGAGCATTTAATCCATTTATATTTAAAGTGATTATTGATTTGTACTTATTTAGTGCCATTTTTGTTTAGTGTGGTTCTATTTTTCTTCCTATTTCTCCTGTTAATTACAGCAGTCCTTTTAACATTTCTTGCAGTGCTGATCTGGTGCTAATGTATCCCCTTAGCCTTCTTATGTCTGGAAAGCTCTTTATTTGACCTTCTATTTTGAATGATAGCTTTGCTGGGTAGAGTCGTTTTGTATTCAGATCTTTGTTTTTCATGACCTTGATTACCTCATGCCATTCCCTTCTGGCCTGTAGTGTTCTGTTGAGAAGTCAGTAGGTAACCTGTTGCTTATTTCTTGTTGCCTTTAGGATTCTCTTTTTGTCTTTCATTTTGGGCATTTTAATTACTATGTGTTTTGGTGTGGGCCTGTTTGGGTTCTTCTTACTTGGGGTTCTCTGTGCTTTTTGAACTTGAATGCCTTCTTCCTTCACTAAATTAGAAAATGTTTCTGTAACTATTTCTACAAATATATTCTGTAACCCTTACTAATTTTCTTCTTCTTTGAAGACTCCTATGATGCTTATATTTTTACGTTTCCAATTGTCCCACAGTTCTGTTAATCTCTTTTTCTGTTTTTTAATTTTTTTTTTTTTTTTGGTTTTCTGATTGGTTCATTTTTTCTACCCTGTCTTCTAATTCACTTCTCTGGTCCTCTGCTTCCTCTACTCTTCTGTTTAGACCTTCCAATGTGTTCTTTATTTCTGATATGTCATTCTTCATTTTTTCTTGGTGGTTTTTAAATTCCAACTGGTTGATTTTCAACATTTCTATGTTTTTACTCATGGTGCTCATGTCCTTACACATGCTTCCTCAAGATTATGGCTCTGAATTCTAGTTCTGTTAACTCTCTTAACTGTACCTCATTTATTACATTTTTAGTAGAGTTTTCTTGGTCTTTCATTTGGCATTTGTTTCTTTGTTTCACCACGTTGGCTATCACAGTGGGCTTTGGAACCTGCTAAATTTTTCCTGTTGGTGTTTGTGTTCTGCTGTTTGTGGCACCCTTTTCTGGTGTGGATGAGCATGTGAGGACCCACGTTAAACACCACTGCTCACGTCTTATGTTATCGGGCAGAGTTGCAAGCCCAGGGGTGGTTCAGTTATTCTCTAGCATTTTGCCTGGAGCTATTAGTCATAGTTACGTGAAGAGTCTTGCCCTCTCAGTTGAATGAAAAACTTTCTCAGTTGTTCAGCATAAGAAAATTTTTTGAGGGTGGGGCAGATGCTGGTTGTTAATGGACCTCAATTTGCATTTCAATGGCCAACTTGTGGGGTTGAATCCCCTAGGGCAGGGCCGCTGTCTCTCCCCAGAGCACTGGGAAGAAGTAAGATGACCACTGTCCTGCATGGCCACAACTCAGCATAAGCTCTGAGTGCCTTGCAAATCCCAAGTGTCCCCACACAGTTTCAGTCCAGTCCGCCCTTCCTCTGCCAGAACCCAAGGTGAATGGCTGTGGCTATTTTAGTGTCTGTCCTGGTCCATGCTGTGGAGCTGCTTGGGAGTTTAACCAGAGGGCACTGCTCACAGCAAAGGCCGCTGCTGTTTGTGGGCTCCCAGCCCCCCTCTTGTGTCTCCACAATCCTACCAGGTTTGTCAGTGTCCCTGGTTACATGGTGCTCCAAGCTGTGTTTCTGTTGCTTTTCCCTGACTCTTTGTCTTTATTTTCATTGTAATTCCAGTTTGGTCTTTGGAGATGGTTTGTGTAGCTTCCATTCACTTCACCGTCATATTTGAATCTCCAGCAGATACATTTTTAATGTTTTGAAGAACATCTATACTGTTTTCCACAGTGGCTAAATCAAGTCTGAATTCCTACCAGCCCTTGTCATTTGTTGATTTATTGATGGTAGCCATTCTGGCAGATGTGAGATTATTCCCCATTGTAGTTTTAATTTGCATCTCATTTAATTTGAACACATGGAGGTAAATAACATGTTATTAAACAATGAATGGGTCATAGAGGAGATCAAGGAAGAAATCAAAAACTTCCTGGAAACCAATGAAAATGAAGACACAACAACACAAAATCCATGGGATGCAGCAAAAGCAGTTCTAAGAGGGAAGTTCATAGCACTACAGGCCTACCTCAAAAAACAAGAAAAATCTCTCATAGACTATCTAACCTTGCAACTTAAAGAACTAGAGAGCAAAGAAAAAGAAAACCCCAAAGCAAGTAGAAGGAAGGAAATAGTAAAGATCAGAGCAGAAATAAACGACATAGAGACCAAAAAATCATTTCAAAGGTTCAATGAAACAAAGAGCTGGTTTTTCAAAAAGATAAGCAAGATTGATGGACCCTTAGCTAGACTCACCAAGAAACAAAGAGAGAGAACCCAAATGCACAAAATCAGAAATGAAAGAGGAGAAGTAACAACTGACGCCACAGAAATAAAAAAGATCGTTAACAACTACTGTGAACAATTATATGGCATCAAATTTGACAATTTAAGCGAAATGGAAAAATTTCTAGAAACACATAGTCTCCCAAAACTGAACTGGGAAGAAATAGATAACTTGAACAGACCAATATCAACAAATGAAATTGAAGATGTAATCAAGACTCTCCCAGCAAACAAAAGCCCAGGCCCGGATGGGTTCACGGGGAGTTTTACTGAACATTCAAAGAAGAACTAACACCCATTGTCCTCAAACAATTTCAAAAAATTCAAGAAAGAAGACTTAAAAACTCATTTTATGAATCCCGGATAATTCTAATTCCAAAACTAGAAAAAGACACAACAAAGAAAGAAAACTACAGACCAATATCACTGATGAACATAGACGCCAAAATCCTGAACAAAATACTAGCAAATCGGATCCAGCAATACACCAAAAAAATGATCCACCATGAGTAAGTGGGATTCATCCCGGAATGCAAGGCTGGTACAATATTTGCAAATCAATAAACGTGATACACCACATAAATAAAATGAAGAATAAAAACCACATGATCATATCAATAGATGCCGAAAAAGCCTTCGACAAAATCCAGCATCCATTTCTGATAAAAACACTCAGCAGTGTGGGAATAGAGGGATCATATCTAGACATAATAAAGGCCATATATGAAAGACCTACAGCCAACATTATACTCAATGGGCAAAAACTAAAAGCATTTCCCTTAAGAAGAGGAACAAGGCAAGGATGCCCACTTTCGCCACTCTTATTTAACATAGTACTGGAAGTCTTAGCCACAGCAATCAGAAAGTAATAAAAAAATAAAAGGGATCCAAATTGGAAAGGAGGAAGTGAAACTGTCATTATTTGCAGATGACATGATACTGTACATAGCAAACCCCAAAGACTCCATCAAAATTGACTAGACTTAATAAATCAATTTGACAATGTAGCAGGATACAAATTAACATCAGGAAATCGATGGAATAGTATCTCGCTTGCCTTCGACAGCAATAGAAGGGAGTGTCTTGGTCTGTAAGCGTGAGGCTGAGACCAGGGTTTTTTGTTTGTGTTTGACTCTGTAGTTTGGTCTGAGGCCTTCAGGAGCTTTCCTGGGGCAGTTGGCAGAAGCCGCCGCGACTGCCCCCGCCCCTCCCCTCTGTCCCTGGGACCCAGAGGGACAGAACCCATGTCACGCCCCTCATTGCTCACTGCTCCCTTCTCTATCGTTGTGTCCGCATAGCGCCTCCGGAATCAGAGGGTGCCTCATAGATGGCCAGCTTTCCTCTGAGGATTAACGAGAAAGAGATAGTGAGATCATGTACTATAGGTGAACTTCTGGCTCTAGCAGCTCCTTTGGACAAGAAATGTGGTCGTGAAAATTAGACTGTTGCTTTTGCTCCTGATGGTTAATACTTCGCTTGGTCCCAAGGACATTGTACAGTAAAGCTTGTTCCGTGGTCCCAGTGCCATAAGAACTTTCTCTTACATGGCACCAAGAATATCGCTAATTCAAGCAGTTTGAGAATGTCAAGACAAAAGTAATGGTGCTCAGAAAAATAAGCCTCATGAACACATTATAGATTGTGGTGATATAGTCTGGAGTCTTGCTTTTGGATCTTCGGTTCCAGAAAAACAGAGTCACTGTGTAAATATAGAATAGAATCGATTCAAATTCGGACAAGATCAGCTACTCCTTGCCACAGGGTTAAACAATGGGTGTATCAAAAGAAGGGATGTATATACAGGAAAACTCCTCCTTAACTTGGTAGATCATGCTGAAGTGGTCAGAGATTTAACTTTTGCTCCAGATGGGAGCCTGATCCTTGTGTCAGCTTCAAGAGACAAAACTCTGAGAGTGTGGGACCTGAAAGATGATGGAAACATGATGAAAGTATTGAGGGGCCATCAGAACTGGGTATACAGCTGTGCATTCTCTCCTGACTCTTCTACGCTGTGCTCAGTGGGAGCCAGTAAAGCAGTTTTCCTCTGGAATATGGATAAATATACCATGATACGGAAACTAGAAGGACATCACCATGATGTTGTAGCTTGTGACTTTTCTCCTGATGGAGCATTACTGGCTACTGCATCTTATGATACTCGAGTGTATATCTGGGATCCACATACTGGAGACATCCTGATGGAATTTGGGCACCTGTTTCCCCCACCTATTCCAATATTTGCTGGAGGAACAAATGACCGATGGGTACGATCTGTATCTTTTAGTCATGATGGACTGCATATTGCAAGCCTTGCTGATGATAAAATGGTGAGATTCTGGAGAATTGATGAGGATCATCCAGTACAAGTTGCACCTTTGAGCAATGGCCTTTGCTGTGCCTTTTCTACTGATGGCAGTGTTTTAGCTGCTGTGACACATGATGGAAGTGTGTATTTTTGGGCCACTTCAAGGCAAATCCCTAGCCTTCAACATTTATGTCGCATGTCGATCTGGAGAGTGATGCCCACTTAAGAAGTCCAGAAGCTGTCGATTCCTTCCAAGGTGTTGGAGTTTCTCTCCTATCATATTTAGAGGACTGCAAATATGAGTAGTAGGGACTGATGGAGCACACTATACAAAAACCTCAAGTTTTACTGACTTCAAGTACCTGTTTTCAAAGTTTAGACTACAGTAGACATACTCTGAACATTAAAAATGTAATTGTTTTTCTAAAATTTAACTGTGAAAACATACATACAGGTACATATTTATCTATAAGCTGCTATGTGTTGAATGGACCCTTCTGCTTCTCTAATCTTTAGCTCTGACATGTATATATTGCTTCAGTAGAGCCACAGTATGTATCTTTGCTGTAAAACACAAGAAATTATTTTATTCTGGGACACTGAGTTTAGATGGTAAATATTGACTTAAGAATGATGAATTGCCTCATATAAAATGGGGGAGGGGGCAGTTAGACAGCTGACTTGCAAATAAAACAAAGTTTTTGTATAGGAAAAGGATTTTGTTTTCCTTAACAGTGACATCTGACAGGTAGAGTTCGAATGTGGCATGATTCAATTAAAAACTGCCAGGATATAACTAGAGAAAGGGTGTCCTTTTTTCTCCCTCAAACTACTGCTGCAGACCTTAATTTTGGAAAGCAGCTTGTTACTTTACCCCTGTGATATAAAGTATTACAAATTTTAGTCAATTTGAAAATCCATCTACTGTATTATTTTATTGCTAAATATTTTGTTGTTTGTCATAAAGATCAGTTATTTTAAGACGATGGTTTTGTGCTTTTTGCAGTTTTGTTTATTTTACATGTATCTTATGTTTCTGCAGGGGTAATATTGGTGATTTACTTACCAAAGAGAAGCAATACATCATATCTACTTTTTTGCCTTCTGTTATTTATATTACCTGCAGATATTAAGAATGTATGTATTATGTAAAATGCTGATTATATATTTTTGTTGATTTTTAAATTAAAGACAAAAAATAAAAATAAATAAAAAAAATAAGGAATCGATGGCATTCTTATACACCAATGATGAACTCACAGAAAGAGAAACTAAGAAAACAATCCCATTTACCATTGCGGCAAAAAAATTAAGATACCTAGGAATAAACTTAACCAAAGAAATAAAGGACTTATTCGCAGAAAACTACAGGTCATTGAAAAAGAAATAGAGGAAGATATAAAAAAGTGGAAGCACATACCCTGTTCATGGATTGGGAGAATTAACATCATTAAAATGTCCATATTACCCAAAGCAATATATAAACTCGATGCAATCCCCATCAAAATACCAACGACATACTTCACAGAATTAGAACAAGTACTTCAAAAGTTCATATGGAACCAAAAAAGGCCTCGAATAGCCACAGCAATCTTGAAAAGGGAGAACAAAGTTGGAGGGATCACATTGCCAGATTTCAGGTTATACTACAAAGCCACTGTAATCAAAACAGACTGGTACTGGCACAAGAACAGGCATATACAACAGTGGAACAGAACAGAGAACCCAGAAATGGACCCAAGGCAATATGCTCAGTTAATATTTGACAAAGGTGGCAAGAGCATACAGTGGATAAAGGACAGCCCCTTTAATAAATGTTGCTGGGAAAATTGGACAGCTACATGCAGAAAAAGGAAACTAGACCATCAACTTACACCCTACACAAGAATAAACTCAAAATGAATAAAAGACTTTTAATGTAACTCATAAATCCATCAAAATCCTAGGAGAGACTGTAGTCAACAAAATTTCAGACATCATACGCTGCAGAATTTTTACTGACACATCACCTAAGGCAACAGAAACAAAGGAGAAAATGAACACATGGGACTACATCAAACTAAAAAGCTTCTGCACAGCTAAAGATACAATCATCAAAATGGAAAGGCAACCCACTATATGGGAGAGCATAATTGCCAATGATATATCAGATAAGGGGTTAATTTCCAATATATAGAGTGCTCATACAACTCAACAAAAGGAAGACAAAGAACTCAATTAAAAAATGGGCAGAGGAACTAAATAGACACCTCTCCAAACAGGACATACAAATGGCCAAGAGACATATGAAGAAATGCTCATCATCACTAATCATCAGAGAGATGCAAATTAAAACAACAATGAGGTCTCACCTCACATCTGTCAGAATGGCTGCCATCAACAAATCATCAAACAACAAGTGTTGGCGAGGGTGTGGAGAAAAGGGGACTCTAGTACACTGCTGGTGGGAATGCAGACTGGTGCAGCCACTATGAAAAACAATATGGTGTTACCTCAAGAAATCAGAAATTGAACTTCCATTTGACCCAGTGATCCCACTTCTATGATTATACCCTAAGAAGCCTGAAACACCAATCAGAAAGAATATATGTACCCCCATGTTTGTAGCAGCACTATTTACAATAGCTAAGATCTGGAAATAGCCCAAGTGTCCAACAGTAGACAAATGGATAAAAAAGCAGTGATACATATACACAATGGAGTACTATGCAGTTGTAAGAAAGAAAGAAAGATCTCTTATCCTTTGAGAGTTCATAGAGGGACCTGGAAATTATCATCCCAAGTGAAACAAGCCAAACAGAGAAAGACAAGTATCATATGATCTCATTTATTTGTGGAATATAATGAACATAACAATCTGAGGAATGGGGTAGTCCAAGAGATGTGGAAGTGGGGTACAGACTGACAATCCCCTGAAAATGGGGTGGTGGGGGAGAGATAAAGCACAGAAATTATATGCATGTATGTATGGATAAGTAACTGGGGACAGGGCATTGAGGGAGAGGAAGGGGAGAATCAGTGGAGAAAAAGGAGAAACATCTGTAACAAAAATTAATTAATAAAAATTAATTAATTAAAAAAAGAAATTGATGGTATTCTTCTACACCAATGATGAACTCACAGAAAGAGAAACTAAGAAAACATGCCCATTTACCATTGTGCACACAAATTAAGATAACTAGGAGTAAACTTAAGCAAAGAAATGAAGGACCTATTCATGGAAAATTACAGGTCATCGAAAAAAAAAAAAAATAGAGGAAAACATTAAAAAGTGGAAGCACAGCCCTGGCCGGTTTGGCTCAGCAGTTGGAGCGTCGGCCTGCGGTACAGAGAGACCCGGGTTTGGTTCCCGCTAAGGGCACGTATCTCGGTTGCAATTTTTCCCCGGCCCTGGTTGGTCATGCGGGTGGCAGCCACTCGATGTGTCCCCTCACATCGATGTTTCTCTCTCTCTCTCTTCCTCTCTCTCCCTCCTGCTCTATCTGAACAAAAAATGGAAAGATGTCCTCGGGTGAAGATAAAAAAAAAAAAAAAAAAAAAAGAACCTAATTAAAAAATGGGCAGTGGAACTAAATAGACACCTCTCCAAACAGGACATACAAATGGCTAAGAGACATATGAAGAAAAGCTCAACATCACTTATCATCAGAGAGATACAAATTAAAAAAGCTATGTGGTATCACCTCCCACCTGTCAGAATGGCCCCCATCAACAAATCATCAAACAACAAGTATTGGCGAGGGTGTGGAGAAAAGGGGATTCTAGTGCACTGCTGGTGAGAATGCAGACTGGTGCAGCCTCTATGGAAAACAATATGGTGTTACCTCAAAAAATAAAAAATTCAACTGCCATATGATCCAGTGATCCTACTTCGAGAAATATACCCTAAGAAGCCTGAAACACCAATCAGAAAGAATATATGTATCTCCAAGTTCGTAGCAGTACTATTTACAATAGGTAAGATCTGGAAAGAGCCCAAATATCCATATGTAGATTTATGAATAAAAAATGTGGTACATATACACAATGGAGTACTATGCAGTTGTAAGAAAGAAAGATGTCTTATCATTTGACAGGACATGGAGGGACCTGGAAAATAATATCCTAGAGGAAAAAGCCAGAGAAAGATAAGTATCATATAGTCTCCCCTATTTGTGGTCTATAATGAACATAAAAGTCTGAGGAATGCGATAGTCCCAGAGACATAAAAGTGGGATAAAGACTGATAATCTCCAGAAGAGGGGGTGGTGGGGGAGAGATAAACCACAGAAAATATATACATGTATACCTGAAAATTGGACAAGGACAACAACACTGGGGACAGTGTGTGGAGGGAGGGGGATGGGGGTATCAGTGGGGTAAAAGGAGAAACATCTGTAACAAAAATAAATTAATTAATTTTCAAAAATAGATGAGTGGATAAAAAAGCAGTGGTACATATACACAGTGGAGTACTATGCAGCTGTGTGAAGGAAAGATCGTTTATTCTTGAGTTTACATGGAGGGACCTGGAGAGTATTATGCTATGCAATATAAGCTAATCAGAGTAAGACAAATACCACATGATCTTAATTTTTTTGTGGAATATAATGAACAAAATAGGTTGATGAACAAAACAGACCAAGAAACATAATAGTAGGTTACAGACTGACAAACCTCAGAAGAGAGGGACTTGGGGGGAAGAAAGAGATTAACCAAATAACTTATATGTATTTGTGTGTAACCAATGGAGATAGACAACATAGCTGGGGGAGGGGCAGATCAGGAGGCATGTGTCAATGTGGGTAAAAGGCGAATCATCTGTAACAAAAATAAATTAACAAAAAAAAAGAAAAGAGTAAACCTCCATCCACAAAATTTCAGTCATAGTCAGCTTAATAAGTTAGTACTTATGAAAATCCATATCTGTTTTCATGTGTTCTGTTTACTTATATTATCTCTCATTCTTATACAATCTTTGAGGTACTTTTTACTCCTATTTTAGCATGTATTTATAAATGTCATTTAGGGCCTCCATTACTTTTGACTCCAGGTAAAATTAACTCCATACTTCAAAATCTGCTATCAGTGGAAGTTGAAAGTTCAACCCACAATTTCTGTGGCTTCCTTGTCTCCTGGGCTTCTGCTTTCTCAAACATTATGTGTATCTTCATAGTGGCAACTCTCACATGAAATTCAGCTTACTGTTCATTTTCCACAAACACGTCCAAATTCATAACCCATGCCTCATGCACAAAATATTTGTGAACATAGTCATCTTATTGCAGCTCTAGCAATCAGAGACGGGGCTACATTATGCACTACATCTTATTGTCTTTCTTTTCCCACTTCCTTCTCAGTTTCTTCCTTCTCCAAAGAGCCCTTGAGAACCTTCAAATTCTTCTTACACATTTTATTTTAATTCTCACCGGCTACAACACCTACACTTGCTTAGTCAACTTCATCAAGTTGCTCAGCAGATAAAAGAATTCCATTTAAAATATATGCATTTGTGCTTGGTCAGTTGGCTCAGTGCTTGAGCATCAACCCATGCACCAAGAGGTCACCTGTTCTATTCCTGGTCAGGGCACATGACCAGGTTGTGGGCCCAATCCTCAGCGGGGGTCATGATCCCAAGTTTGGGGCATGCAGGAAAAGGCCAATCAATGGTCTCTCTCATTGATGTTTCTATCTCTCTCTTTCCCTCTCCCTTCCCCTCTCTCTCTAACGCCAATAAAGAAAAAAAATTAAAGGTATACGCTTGTTAGTCCTGTCTGGGTGGCTTAGTTGGTTGGAGCTTCCTCCCATATATCATAAATGTTGTGGGTTTGATTCTCAATCCAGGCGCATCTAGGAGGCAACCAATTGATGTTTCTCTATCATGTTGATGCTTCTCCCCCCCTTTCTCTCCTCCTTGCTCTCTCTCTAAAATCAATAAACAGCCCTGGCCAGATTGGCTCAGCGGTTGAGCATTGACATGTGCACCAGAGAGTCCCGGGTTCAGTTCCTGCTAGGGGCACGTACCACAAAATAAATAAATAAATAAATAAATAAATAAATAAATAAATAAATAAATAAATAAAATAAAATAAAATAAAATCAATAAACATACCTCTAACTGAAGATTAAAAATAATTAAAAATAAATAAAAGATATGCACTCATTAGAAAGAAGTTGTGGTTATAAATATGTATAATATATATATATAATATATATACATATATATATGTGTGTGTGTGTGTGTATATATATATATATATATATATTAGGATCCAGACAAGGATGTCACATAGCCAGGACTAAAGAACTACAAAGTGTCAGAGTTATAATTAAAAATAGATTTATTTGACTCTAAAGCCTGTATTCATTATATTATACAATAGAAATATCTTCTGGCTTGCAAGGAGAGGAGAAAACTCTAATACCTAGAAGACCTGACCTTACTATTTTCTTTTCCACTTTGCACCTGTTGATTTACTTTCAGAGTATGTAGTTGGTTTCACAACTGCTCCTAACACATCTAGGTGAAAGGTGCAAAAGCAGATGCCCTAAGGAATTTATGAGTCAACATGATGTCCTGAGATTCAACCCACCCCCACTGTTCTGTGATTCCCTAGAGCACTGGTACTCAATTGAGGAATTTGCCTCCCAGGGGATATGTGGCCATGGTTGGCACAAATGGAAGAGTGCCACTGGAATCTAATGGGTGGAGGTCAGGCACTTGTTAAACATTTTTTTTTTTTGGATAGGTACATTTTTTTTTATAAATTAATTTTTGTTACAGATGTTTCTTTTTTTCACCCACTGATTCACCCCTCCCCCTCCCTCCCTGCCCTTTCCACAGTTTGTTGTCCATGTCCACTGTTCATGCATACATGCATATAAGTTTTGTGGTTTATCTTTACCCACCACCCCCTATTTAGGGGATTGTCAGTCTGTATCCCACTTTCACGTCTTGGGACTACCCCCTTCCTCACACTGTTACGTTCATTATATTCTACAAATAAGTGACATCATATGAAACTTGTCTTTCTCTGTTTGGCTTGTTTCACTTAGGATGATACTTTCCAGGTCCCTCCATGTACTCTCAAAGGATAAGAGATCTTTCTTTCTTACAACTGGATAGTACCCCATTGTGTATATGTACCACAGATTTTTTACCATCCGTGTACTGATGGGCACTTGGGCTATTTCCAGATCTTAGCTATTGTAAATAGTACTACTACAAACATGGGGGTACATATATTCTTTCTGATTGGTGTTTCAAGCTTCTTACGGTATAATCATAGAAGTGGGATCACTGGGTCAAATGGAAGTTCAATTTTTAATTTTTTGAGGTAACACCATATTGTTTTCCATAGTGGCTGCATCAGTGTGCATTCCCATCAGCAGTGCACTAGAGTCCCCTTTTCTCCACACCCTCGCCAACACTTGTTGTTTGATGATTTGTTGATGGCAGCCATTCTGACAGGTGTGAGGTGAGACCTCATTGTTGTTTTAAATTGCATCTCTCTGATGATTAGTGATGTTGAGCATTTCTTCATATGTTTCTTAGCCATTTGTATGTCCTGTTTGGAGAGGTGTCTATTTAGTTCCTCTGCCCATTTCTTAATTGGACTCTTTGTCTTCCTTTTGTGGAGTTGTATGAGCACTCTATATGTATTGGAAATTAACCCCTTATCTGATATATCATTGGCAATTATGCTCTTCCATACAGTGGGTAGCCTTTCCATTTTGATGATTGTATCTTTCGCTGTGCAGAAGCTTTTGAGTTTGATGTAGTCCCATGTGTTCATTTTCTCCTTTGTTTCTATTGCCTTAGGTGATGTGTCAGTAAAAATTCTGCTGCGTATGATGTCTGAAATTTTGTTGCCTACAGTCTCTCCTAGGATTTTGATGGATTCATGAGTTACATTAAAAGTCTTTTATTCATTTTGAGTTTATTCTTGTGTAGGGTGTAAGTTGATGGTCTAGTTTCCTTTTTCTGCAAGTAGCTGTCCAATTTTCCCAGCACCATTTATTAAAGAGGCTGTCCTTACTCCACAGTATGCTCTTGCCACCTTTGTCAAATATTAATTGAGCATATTGCCTTGGGTCCATTTCTGGGTTCTCTGTTCTGTTCCACTGGTCTATATGCCTGTTCTTGTGCCAGTACCAGGCTGTTTTAATTACAGTGGCTTTGTAGTATAACCTGAAATCTGGTATTGTGATCCCTCCAACTTTGTTCTCCCTTTTCAAGATTGCTGTGGCTATTTGAGGACTTTTTTGGTTCCATATGAACTTTTGAAATAATTGTTCTAATTCTGTGAAGTATGCTGTAGGTATTTTGATGGAGATTGCGTTGAATCTATAGATTGCTTTGGGTAATATGGACATTTTAATGATGTTAATTCTTCCAATCTATAAACAGGGTATGTGCTTCCACTTTTTTATATCTTCCTCTATTTCTTTTTTCAATGCCCTCTTGTTTTCTGCGAATAGGTCCTTTATTTCTTTGGTTAAGTTTATTCCTAGGTATCTTAATTTTTTTGCTGCAATGGTAAATGGGATTGTTTTCTTAGTTTCTCTTTCTGTGAGTTCATCATTGGTGTATAAGAATGCCATTGACTTCTTGACGTTAAATTTGTATCCTGCTACTTTGCCAAATTCATTTAAGTCTAGTAATCTTTTGGTGGAGTCTTTGGGGTTTTCTATGTACAGTATCATGCCATCTGCAAATAATGACAATTTCACTTCCTCCTATCCTATTTGGATCCCTTTTATTTTTTCTTCCTGTCTGATTGCTGTGGCTAAGACTTCCAGTACTATGTTAAATAGTAGTGGCGAAAGTGGGCATCCTTGCCTTGTTCCTATTCTTAAGGGAAATGCTTTTAGTTTTTGCCCACTGAGTATGATGTTGGCTGTAGGTCTTTCATATATGGCCTTTATTATGTCTAGATATGATCCCTCTATTCCCACACTGCTGAGCGTTTTTATCAGAAATGGATGCTGGATTTTGTCGAAGGCTTTTTCAGCATCTATTGATATTATCATGTGATTTTTATTCTTCATTTCATTTATGTGGTGTATCACATTTATGGATTTGCTAATATTGTACCAGCCTTGCATCCCTTGAATGAATCCCACTTGGTCATGGTGGATAATTTTTTTGGTGTATTGCTGGATTCAATTTGCTAGTATTTTGTTCAGGATTTTGGCATCTATGTTCATCAAGGATATTGGCTTGTAGTTTTCTTTCTTTGTTGTGTCTTTTTCTTGTTTTGGAATTAGAATTATGTTGGCTCCTAAAACGAGTTTGGAAGTTTTCCTTCTTGAATTTTTTGAAATAGTTTGAGGAGAATGGGTATTTGTTCTTTTAATGTTCGGTAAAATCCCCCGTGAAGCCATCTGGGCCTGTTCTTTTGTTTGCTGGGAGAGTCTTGATTACATCTTCAATTTCTTCTGTTGTTATTGGTCTGTTCAAGTTTTCTATCTCCTCCTGATCCAGTTTTGGGAGACTATGTGTTTCTAGAAATTTGTCCATTTTGCTTAGATTTTCCGGACTGCAGGCCGACGCTCTAACCGCTGAGCCAAACTGACCAGGGCTCGCTTAGATTTTCTAATGTGTTGACATATAATTGTTCATAGTAGTTGTTAACGATCTTTCGTATTTCTGTGGTGTCAGTTGTTATCTCTCCTCTTTCATTTCTGATTTTATGTATTTGGGTTCTCTCTCTTTGTTTCTTGGTGAGTCTAGCTAAGGGTCCATCAATCTTGTTTATCTTTTTGAAAAACCAGCTCTTTGTTTTATTGATCCTCTGAATTGTTTTTGGTCTCTATGTCATTTATTTCTGCTGTGATCCTTACTATTTCCTTCCTTCTACTTGCTCTGGGGTTTTCTTTTTGTTTGTTCTCCACTTCTTTAAGTTGTGAGGTTAGATAGTCTATTAGAGATTTTTCTTCTTTTTTGATGTAGGCCTGTAGTGCTATGAACTTCCCTCTCAGAACTGCTTTCGCTGCATCCCATGGATTTTGTGTTGTTGTGTCTTCATTTTCATTGGTTTCCTCGAAGTTTTTAATTTTTTTCTTGATCTCCTCGGTGACCCATTCATTGTTTAATAACATTCTATTTAGCTTCCATGTGTTCAAATGTCTTTGTATGTTCTTCTTGCAATTGATTTCTAGTTTCATGCCATTGTGATCTGAGAAGATGCTTGATATGATTTCAATCTTCTTGAACTTGTAGAGACTTAGTTTGTGCCCTAACATGTGGTCTATCTTTGAGAATGTTCCATGTACACTTGAGAAGAATGTGAATTCTGTAGTTTTGGGGTGTAGTTCTCTGTAGATATCTATTAAATCCATTTGGTCTAGTGCTTCATTGAGAGTCTCTGTTTCCTTGCTAAGTTTTTTCTAGAGGATCTTTCCAGTGATGTGAGCAGGGTGTTGAATCCCCTGCTATGATTGTATTGCTATCGATTTCTCCTTTGATGTCCTCCAAAATTTTCTTAATATATTTTGGTGCTCCTATGTTGTGTGCATATATGGTTATCAAGGTTATATCTTCCTGTTGGAAAGATCCTTTCAATATTACGTAGTGGACTTCTTTGTCTCTAGTTATGGCCTTCATTCGGAAGTCTATTTTATCAGATACTGTATAAGTATTGCTACCCCAGCTTTTTTTTCTTTTCCGTTTGCTTGAAAGATTTTTTTCCATCCCTTCAATTTCAATCCATGTGAGTCTTTTGTTGTGAGGTGGGTCTCTTGTAAACAACATATAGATGAGTCATGCTTTCTTATCCAATCAGCTACTCTGTGTCTTTTTATGGGAGCATTCAGTCCATTTACATTTAAGGTGATTATTGATATGTACTTATTTATTGCCATTTTTTGTTTAGTGTGGTTCTATTTTCCTTCCCATTTCTCCTGGTAATTACAGCAGTCCTTTTAACATTTCTTGCAGTTCTTGTTTGGTGGTAATGTATTCCCTTAGCCTTTTTTTTTGGTCTGAAAATCTCTTTATTTGCTCTTCTATTTTGAATGATAGCCTTGCTGGGTAGAGTAGTCTTGGATTCAGATCCTTGTTTTTCATGACCTTGATTACATCATGCCATTCCCTTCTGGGCTGTAATGTTTCTGGTGAGAAGTCAGCTGAGGGCCTTATGGGGTTTCCTTTGTAGGTAACCTGTTGCTTACCTCTTACTGCTTTTAGGATTCTGTCTTTGTCTTTAATTTTGGCAGTTTGATTACTAAGTATCTTGGTGTGGGCCTGTTTGGGTTCTTCTTACTTCGGGCTCTCTGAGCTTCTTGAACTTGAATGCCTTCTTCCTTCACCAAATTAGGGAAGTTTTCTGTCACTATTTCTTTCAATATATTCTCTATCCCTCGCTTACTTTCTTCTTCTTCAGGGACTCCTATCATGCGAATATTATTTCGTTTCCAGTTGTCCCACAGTTCTCTTAAGCTGTCTTCCTGTTTTTTAATCGTTTTTTCCTTTTGGTTTTCTGATTGGTTGATTTTTTCTACCCTGTCTTCTAATTCACTGATCCCGTCCTCAGCTTCCCCTATTCTGCTTTTTAGACCTACCAATGTCTTTTTCATTTCTGATATGTCATTCTTCATTTGTTCCTGGTGGTTTTTCATTTCCAACTGGTTTATTTTCAACATTTCTGTGTCTTTACTCATGGTGCTCATGTCCTTACACATGCTGTTGAGCTTCCGCAACATCATGGCTCTAAATTCTAGTTCTGTTAACTTGCTTAACTGCATCTCATTTATTTCATCTTCTGTAAAGGTCTCTTGTTCTTTTTTTTTTTTATGGCTGATTTTTTTTTTTTTTTTATCCTCACTCAAAGACATTTTTCTATTTTTTGTTCAGATAGAGTCGGAGGAAGAGAGAGATTGAAACATCAATGTGAAAGGGATACATCGAGTGGCTGCCACCCACACGACCAACCAGGGGTGGGACAAATCGCAACCGAGGTACGTGCCCTTAGCGGGAACCGAACCCGGGTCTCTCTGGACCGCAAGCCAACGCTCTAACCGCTGAGCCAAACTGGCCAGGGCAAGGTCTCTTGTTCTTTCATTTGGCTTTTGTTTCTGTGTTTCACCATTTTGGCTATCACAGTGGGCTTTGGAGTCTGCCAAATTTTCCCTGTGGGTGTTGGTGTTCTGCTGTTTGTGGCTCCCTCTCCTGGGTTTGGATGCGCCAAGGAGGACCCACTTTAAACACCACTGTCAAGTCTTAGCTTTTCTGGTTAGTGTTGCATGCCCAGGGAATGGTAGTTATCCTCTAGGTTTTTTTGCCTAGAGGCTATTAGTAGAGGTCACCTGCAGACCCTTGGTTTCTGAGTTGCGTGAAAAACTCCCTCTGGTGCTCAGTGTAGCAGGATTTCCTGAGAGTGAGGCAGGTGTTCATTGCTAATGGGCCTCAATTAGCATTTCAATGGCCACCAGGTGGGGTTGAATCTCTGAGGGAGTGGCCGCTGCCTTTCCCCAGGGCCCTGAGAATAAGTGAAATGACCACAGTCCTGCGTGACTGCACTCAATAAAAGCTCTTAGCACCCTCCAAAACCCGAGTGTCCCCATTCCAGTCCCGTCTCCCTTCCCTCGGCCGGAGCCCAAGGTGAGTGGCTGCTGCCAATTTAGCCTCTGTCCAGACTCTGCATCCTGGAGTCGCCTGGGACTTTTAACCAGAGGGCGCTGCTTCCAGCCAAAGGCGGCTAAGGCTGTGGCACCAGCTGAGGGGGTTGTACTCAGCAGAAGCCCCAGGACTGAGCCACAGTAGCGGGACACTGCAGAGGTGGCAGTAGCTTCCAGCACAGTCCCCTGGTCCCCGTGAGTATGTGCGGCGCCCGCCGAGGGCTTAGCATGCAGAGTTCGTGGGACTCAGCCTTGGTAGCAGCGTCCCACTGAGTCCCCTCGTGCCCGCGAGTCTGTGCGGCTCCAGATGAGAGCTTAGCAGGCAACAGAGTTCCCAGGGCCCATCCAGGGTGGCAAGGGAGGCGGTGGTAGTAACTTCCCACCAAGTTCCCTGGTCCCACCCAGTCCCCTGGTGCCCACGAGTCTGTGTGGCTCCAGCTGAGAGTTTAGCAGGCTACAGAGTTCCCAGGGCCCATGCAGGGAGGTAAGGGAGGCGGTAGCAGTACCTTCCCGCTGAGTTCCCTGGTCCCGCTGAGTCACCTGGTGCCTGCGAGTCTGTGCGGCTCCAGCCGAGAGCTTAGCAGGCTACAGAGTTCCCAGGGCCCATGCAGGGTGGCAAGGGAGGCGGTAGCAGTAACTTCCCACCGAGTTCCCTGGCCCCTGCCCAGGCCGCTGCAGACCGTGGGCTCCTGGCCCCCTCTCTCGTCCTCGCAAGCCTACCAGGATTGAGTGGGTGTTTCTGGTTATGTGTTCCCCCAAGGTGTCTTTCGGCTGCCCTTTCCTGATGATTTGCCTTTATTTTCATTGTAAATCCAGTTTGGTCTTGGGAGATGGTCTGTGTCACTCCATTCACTTTGCTGCCATTTTCGATCTCCGAGGTCTCTTGTTCTTTCATTTGGCTTTTGTTTCTGTGTTTCACCATTTTGGCCATCACAGTGGGCTTTGGAGTCTGCCAAATTTTCCCTGTGGGTGTTGGTGTTCTGCTGTTTGTGGTTCCCTTTCCTGGGTTTGGATGAGCCAGGGAGGACCCACTTTAAACTCCACCATCAAGCCCTAGCCAGTTTGGCTCAGCGGTTAGAGCGTCGACCTGCGGTCTGGAGAGATCTGGGTTCAATTCCCGCTAGGGGCACATACTTCGGTTGCAGTTTGTCCCCGGCCCTGGTTGGTCGTGCGGGTGGCAGCCACTTGATGTGTCCCTTCACGTCGATGTTTCTCTCTCTCTCTCCCTTCCTCTCTCTCCCTCCCACTCTATCTGTACAAAAAATGGAAAAATATCCTTGGGTGAGGATTAAAAATAAATAAATAAATAAACTCCACCGTCAAGTCTTAGCTTTTCTGGTTAGTGTTGCTAGCCCAGGGAATGGTAGTTATCCTCTAGCTTTTTTTTTTTTGCCTGGAGGCTATTGGTAGAGGTCACCTGAAGACCTTTGGTTTCTGAGTTGCCTGAAAAACTCCCTCAGGTGCTCAGTGTAAGAGGATTTCCTGAGGGTGGGGCAGCTGCTGGTTGTTAATGGGCCTCAATTAGCATTTCAATGGCCACCAGGTGGGGTTGAATCTCTGAGGGAGGGGCCGCTGCCTCTCCCCAGGGCCTTGGCAAGGAATAAAATGACCACAGTCCTGCGTGGCTGCACTCAGCAAAAGCTCTTTGCACCCTCCAAAACCCCACACAGTTCCAGTCCAGTCTGCCTTCCCTCTGGCGGAGCCCAAGTTGAGTGGCTGCTGCCAATTTAGCCTCTGTCTAGACTCTGCGTCGTGGAGCCACCTGGGACTTTTAACCAGCGAGTGCTGCTTCCAGCCAAGGGCGGCCGCCTGCTGTGGCACCAGCAGAGAGTTTTGCACTCAGCAGAAACCCCAGGACTAAGCCGTGGTAGCGGGACACTTCTGGGGTGGCAGCACCTGCCAGCAGAGTCCCCTGGTCCCCGTGAGTCCATGCGGCACCAGCCACGGGCTTAGCACACAGAGTTGGCAGTACTCAGCCTCAGTAGCAGCGTCCCGCCGAGTCCCCTGGTCGCAGCCAGTCCGTGCCAGTCCATAAGGCACCAGCCAAGTGCTTAGCAGGAAGCAGAGTTCACAGGACTCATGCGGGGTCACAGCGGATGCTGTAGCAGCCTCCTGCCAAGCCCCCTGGTCCCAGCGAGTCCGAGAGGCACCAGCCGAGGGCTTAGCAGGCAGCAGAGTTCACAGGACTCAGCCACCCGCCGAGCCCCCTGGTCCCCGCCCAGGCCACTGGGGATCGTGGGTTCCGGGCCCCCTCTCACTTCCTCACAAGCCTACCAGGATTGAGTCAGTGTCCCTGGTTATGTGGTCCTCCAAGGTGTCTTTCGGGTGCCCCTTCCTGAAGATTTGCCTTTATTTTCGTTGTGAATCCAGTTTGGTCCTGGGAGATGGTCTGTGTAGCTCCATTCACTCTGCCGCCATTTTTCTTTCTCTCATTGTTAAACATCTTACAATGCACAGAACACTCCCCACAAAAATTTTGATCTGACCTGAACTGTTAATAATGCCAAGGTTAAGAAGAAGTTTACTCATTGCTCTAAAGAGTCCACCTTATTAAAAAATATATTAAACAATTTTTTCATTCACAGGAATGTGATTCATGAGCAACTAGAACAAGCAAGTTGAGTGTTGTAGCTCACTGTCCTTAGAATCCAACTTGTCTTTAAGCTGCCCTAATTAACAACCTCAGAGACAGCAAGATGAACAATGGGGAATGTTATAGAGGGCTTTAGCCCCATAAAAATTAACTAGAGTTTGACCTTCACTGGGAATTTGAAAAGCAACATCCTTGAAGAAAAGGGAGGACAGAAACGGCCCCAAGGCCAGAGTGTCCTGCATGCTCTGTAAAGAAACTGATAGGGAGAAACTGAAGCTCCCTTCACCCCATAAAACTGTAACTGTTCAACATGTGTGTATTGCACCTGACTGACCGCTGATATCTGTCTCGAATTTGTTAGTTTTTAAAACTTGGATAATGGAATGAATAGCAGGACAGATGTATGCTGACCCAGTTCACCCAGTTCCCTTTCGCCTCAGCTCCCTCCCCCCCTCCGTTCCCTCCTGCTTATCGCTAACTGCCTCCGCTTCTGTACAAGCAGCTTGCTTGCTCTGCTAAACTCTTGAATGGCCCCTGCCCTATATAAGCAACCCTCCCCCTGAGCTCGGGGCTGCAGTTCTCCTCTGTGTAGGTTGGCTGCAGTCCCTGCGCAGGTAATAAAACATCCCCAAAAACTGAAAAATGGAGTCTGAGTGTGGTCGATCTCCTGGGTTACAACATTGAGCCCTACTTTCTTGTTCACAGTGCAATGAAAAGGAACTCCAGCAGAGCACAGGAGACATAGTGAGTTCAGGAGACAGAGATTGGAGTTTAGAAAAGCTGAAGTGAATTCAGTTTGTTGGACAAAGCATTGGAGAGAAGGGAGACAATCAGGTAAAGACCTTCAGCAATTTGCATAGGGTAGCCTAGAGTCTGTTTTTGAATACTAAACCACACTCACGTGTATAGTAATTCTCATAGCTTACACTGGGATAGCAGACATTTGAATTCCAACCAGATAGTGGAGAATGAACTTGTTGAATGCCCAGGGAATTCAACAGAGTTCCAAGAAGAGGCATATCTTGTATTAGAGCCAAACAAACACTGAATAATGTCTATAATAGATCTGCTTTAACAAAACTTAAAAACAAGACTCAAAAGTATCATAATGAGCTGTCACTAACATAACTGCCTACTAGAAACATCTCAACATTGAAGGAAGACAAGAAGTCCAGATCAACAACTATTTTCAATTCAATATTTAGAATTTCAAAAACAGAAACTGATAATTAGAAGAAAAGTAAATTAATAGAAATAAAATTCCAAATTACAGACCTGGTGGAAAAAAAATACATCTAACATAAAAGTAATAATGTCTGAAATAGAAGTATACTATTGAAAAATTTGTATCAGAATAGTAAATGAAACACTGCAGTAGAAAAAAATCAATGTCTTTGATGACATAGCAATAGAATCTAACTACAATGAAGCATAGAGAAAGCAAGAAAGCAAGAAGGAAGGAAGGAAGGAAGAAAGGAAGGAAGGAAGGAAGGAAGGAAGGAAGGAAGGAAGGAAGGAAGGAAGGAAGGAAGGAAAAGGAAAGGAAAGAAAAAAACAAACACACAAAACCAAACTTAATGACTAACAACAGAAACCAGTAGGACAATAATAAGCAATCTAATACATGCTTAATTGGAGTTCCAGAAAGAAACAAAGAGCAAAGTTTGGAAAATGTATTTGAAGAAATACTGGCCAAAATTTTTCCACATTTGATGAAAATTATAAACCCACAGATCCAAGAATTACAATGAATCAATTGAGATAAATACTAAAAAACAAGCAAACAACAACACAAATACACAATTGAACTACCAAGCAAAATAAAGAAAGACTCATAGATAGAGAACAGGCAGACAGCTCTGTGTGTGAGTGGGTTGGGGGAGGGGAAATGGATTGAGCAAGAAGTAAAAGACAGCCCTGGCTGGTTTTGCTCAGCTGTTATAGAATTGGCCTGCAGTCTAGAGAGACCCGGGTTCGGTTCCCGCTAAGGGCATGTACCTCTGTTGTAGTTTGTCCCCAGCCCTGGTTGGGTCGAGTGGGTGGCAACCACTAGATGTGTCCCTTTCACATGCTCAGTGGTTAGAGCATCGGCCTGCGGTCCAGAGAGACCCGGGTTCAGTTCCTGCTGGGGGCACGTGCCTCGGTTGCAGTTTGTCCCCAGCCCTGCAAAAAATGGAAAAATGTCCTCGGGTGAGGATAAAAAAAAAAAAAAAAAAAAGAAGTAAAAAAGAGAGAACTCATGGACATGGACAATAGTGTGGTGATTGCGGAGATGGGTGGAGTGGTAGCGGGCAGAGAGGAGATAAATGGTGATGGAAAAAATTAAATTAAATTAAAAATAAATAAATAAATACATAAATGACACATCATAGTAAAATTTCTGAAAAGCCACAATAAAGAGAAAAATCTCAAAAGTAGCAAGAGATTAAAAAGAAATACCATAAAGGAGAACACTTCTGAGCAAAAACAATACAAGTCAGAAGTGAACTTGATTTAAAAGTTTCAAATATCATTCAAGAATAAATCCTTCAAGAATAAAGGCAAAATGAATACTGTCTCATAACAAAAGCTAACAGATTTCATGGCCAACAGAAATGTAATACAAGAAATGTTAAAGGAAGTTTTTCAGCCTAAAGGAGAATTGTAGCAGATAGAAATTTGTATCTAAACAAGAAAATGAAGATCTCCAGGATGGTAAATATATAGACAAATATTTTGAATTTTTTCTCATTTATATTTTATTTAAAAGATAATCACCTTTGCCCTGGCTGGTTTGGCTCAGTGGTTATACAGTTGGCCTGCAGTCTAGAGAGACCCGGGTTCGGTTCCCGCTAAGGGCACGTACCTCTGTTGCAGTTTGTCCCCAGCCCTGGTTGGGTCGTGTGCGTGGCAACTACTCGATGTGTCCCTTTCACGTCGATGTTTCTCTCTCTCTCTCCCTCCCACATATATATATATATAAATGTCCTCAGGTGAGTATTAAAAAAAAAAAAGGATAATTACCTTTAAAGAGAAAATGATAATATATCGTTTGGTTTATAAATATGTAGATTAAAACCTCTATCAACAATAGTGAAAAAAGTAAAGGAGGAAAAATTGAAGCATATTGCTCAAAGGCCTTTACATTATATGTGAATTGATATAGGATTATCGGAAAAGAGAATCTACAGAGTTACAGATGCATATGGTAAACTTTAGAGCAACCCCTAAAATAAAAACACAAAAAAATTACATCTAGCAAGCCTGTAATGAAATTATGTGGAAAAAAATCTAAGAAAAAATAATACAGGTCAGGCTGGGAGGTCATCACTCTTGTGGAGTTATGGTAGATGTTTCATTCCAATGGCTCTTTATAGTCCTCCTTGATAGCTTTCAGAGCCTTCAGCATGGATCACTTTTAAAAACTTTCTTCTTCCTAATATTAAGTCTTTGATAGAAAGTCTTTTATGCATCATTACACTAAAAGATTCCTCTTCACTAGGAATGAGAAAAAGAAGAAATAGAGGCAAAGAGCTGAAGAACTCCTGTTTTTGTATCTTCAGCTGGGACCTCTCCTCTAATATTTAAACTCATGTATACAATGACCTACCCAATGTCTCTACTTGTCCCTCAAACCTAATCCAACTCTTTATTTTAGCAGTTTTATTGAACTATAATTCACAAACCATACATTTACCCACCTAAAGTGTACAATTCAATGGTTATTAGTGTATTCACAGAATTTTGCAACCATTACCACAGTGAATCTTAAAACATTTGCATCTCCTCAAAAATAAACCCCCACACTTTAGTTATCACCCCCCTTTCTCCCATATTCCCAGCCCCAATCAACCACTTAATGTACTTTCAGTTTTATTGATTTCCTTATTCAGGATGTTTTATATAAATGGAATAGTATATGTGGCATTTTGTGTCTGGCTTCTTTCACTTAACAAAATGTTTTCAAGGTTAATCTATGCTATAGCAGCTATCAGTACGTTATTCCTTTTTATAGCTATATAATAGTCTATGTATGAATATACTATATTTTGTTTATCCATTTTCTGTTGGTGGACATTTCATTTGTTTCCACATTTTGGTTATTATTAATAATACTTATATTAAAAATACTTAGAATAAAATCCACGCTTCTTATCCTGGCCTACAAGACCCTATCCTGGTTACTGCTTAATTCTCCTACCTCTTATCCTATGACCACCATTGCTCACTGCCCTTCAGTCACATTGACTTTCTTTTTGTCCCTCAAACATGCCAAGTCATGTTTCCACCTTAGGACCTTTACATTTGTTATTTCTTCTGCCAGAGCTGTTCTTCCCTAGATCACTCTATATATGGCTCCTTTTGATAATTTCAGATCTCTGCTCAAATGTTTCCTTTTGATAATTTCAGATCTCTGCTCAAATGTTTCCAAAACCTTTCCTTAAAAGGTTTTGCTAACAACGCTAGTTACAACAGTCTTGTCATTTTCCATTATAGTAGTAGGGCTAGCCATTATTATGATTACTCTTATTGGTTGATTCATGTTATTATTATCTATCTTTACCTCTATAATACAAATTCCTTAAGAATGGTGACTTTATGTGTTTTATTTTTTGTTGCATTCCCAGTGATTTGAACAGTGCCTGGCTCATAATGAGTCCTCTATAAATTATCGGTAAATGAAGGCTTCCAGTGTACAATTTGAAATATTAAAAAGAGAAGGGTCAAAGGTGCAAATAAAAGTTCACAAGTATCAGAAAAAGATGATACCATATATCCTTAATATTGAGAAAATATTTTTTTCTCTTTTTAGTATTTCTGAAATTAGAATTCACCTTATTGTGAAGTTTTATAAAGCTATTATTGAATCGGTGTCTTACAATTCTTGACTTCTTAGAATCATGGAAAAATGGTATTTGAGATACAAAAGGTGACAAAAATGGTGGCCAGAGGTAAAATCTTAGTGAATATATATTCATGGATGAGGTGAAAAGTTACCTGGGGTGTTGAGCCATGGTCTTTAAGAACCTAAACTTTTCTTTTTAATTTGAAATAGCCTATTTAGAACTTATTAAATGAATTATCCAGGTGTCTGCATTCTTTAAACATCATTGATATATATTTTTTTTTCTGACGAGTGAGGGAACTAAAGATGGAAATTGGAGAGATGGCAGCAGGGATAGAAGGTAGAGGTCAATGCCAATCACTGGGGATAAAGCTTTTAGACTTCCTGGGATTTCTGTAGGCCTGCTCTGCTGGGGGAATAGTATTGTTTTCTCAGCCTTACCCAGAAAAAAATTATAAAATCCCAGTAAAATTGGGTGAGCAGGAGCTGCACAGAAGGTCGTAAAAATTGAGGTTTTGATGCTAAGAGGATTTTGTTTTGTTCTTAGAACACTTCTGCCATTAGCAACTTCCCTACAACTAGCCCCAGTCTCACTTTCCTGTGCCCATTCCCTATGGACTTTCCTCTATGGAGCAGGAAGTGAGCTACAGGTTTACTTGGGAAACAGGACAAGCCTGAATAATATACTGCTTATCTCCTGTCAAATGTTTCCAGACTGACTTGGAGGGAACTTTGAGGTGGAGAGCTGGAAAAACAAGTTCAGCAATTAAGTGACTGGTAAACTGAAAGAAAATATTTTGCATATGACCTGAAAGAATTCTCCTCAATCTAAGAACAAAAAAAATGTTATTATTTTTTTCTTTTTTATTGAGTTTATTGGTTAACAACTTATATAGGTTTCAGGTGTACAATTCTATAATACATTATTTGTATATTGTATTGTGTGTTTACCACACCACATCAAGTCTCCTTCCATCACCATTTATCCCCACTATGTCCTTATGTCCAAAAGGCATTTTCAGAGGCCTTTTTTCAAGCTCTGAGAAATTGAATAGAAGTTCAAATGATACAGAACTTAGAACAACTCTTTAATGTTTTTTTTCAGTTTTCCTTTCTTGAGCTAAAGGCTAGACTTGGGAAATGCTTCTGTGGCCAGGTGCCATTGCCAGTTGTCATTCTCTTCCCCAGCCACAACTGGGCTTGGGAGAATCTGCTTGAGCCTCTGTGCCAGAGCCAAGGGAACAGATTAAAACCCTCTGGATGGGCTGAGACAAGGTAAGCAAGTTATTCCTGGATATAAAATTCTTGCAATTCAGGAAAGCATTGGAACATATTAGATCTCGTTAAACCTCTAAGATCCTACCTTAGAACTTTCCTCCTAGGCTGGAAGAAGATCAACTTTCCAAGTGCTTAACTACCATCTGAGGCGCAGCTACAAACTGGGGAGTACAAACCACATAAATCACTGTCATTACGTATCCTGGGGCAGAATTGAAGAGCAAGCTGGAATACAAAAAGGAATGATGAAGATTATGGCTCACAGTTAAGACATTTTTCTGCCTAAAGGTATTTAAATTCTAATCTTCTTTATAATGGTTCTGGCCAAGTAAGTAAACTCTCTTGGCAGGCTGCTCTCAGCCTGTAGGCCACCAACCTTTTTGAAACCTGACTGAAGTCTGCAAACAATGAGTGAAAGCATTTAATTTTTTTAAATATATTTTATTGAATTTACTGGGGTTATATTGGTTAACAAAATTATGGGGCAGAGTTGAATGGAGGGGATTAATGAGGGTAAAAGGGGGGGCATCTGTAATACTTTCAACAATAAAGATTGATTTTAAAACAGAAAAGAAAAAATTACAAAGATTTCAAGTGTACAATTCTGTAATATATCATTTATATATTGTATTCTGTGTTCACTACCAAAAATCAAGTCTCTTTTTGTCATAATTTATCCCCACCATTGCTCTCCTCTACCTTCCCCTACCACCCTTTCTCTCTGATAATCACCATACTGATGTCTGTGTCTACGAGTTTTCTTTTCTTCTTATTAATTAATTTTTGTTACAGATGTTTCTACTTTTCCCCCACTGATCCTCTCCTCTCCCTCCCTCCCTGCCCCTTCCCCAGAGTGTTGTCCATTTTCACTGTTCATGCATACATGCATATAAGTTCTGTGGTTTATCTCTCCCCCACCACACCCCTCTTTAGGGGATTGTCAGTCTGTACCCCACTTCCGCATCTCTGGGAATACCCCATTCCTCAGACTGTTATGTTCATTATATTCCACAAACAAGTGACATCATATGAAACTTGTCTTTCCCTATTTGGCTTATTTCACTTAGGATGATATTTGCCAGGTCGCTCCATGTAGTCTCAAAGGATAAGAGATCTTTCCTTCTTACAGCTGTGTAGTACTCCATTGTGTGTATGTACCACAGCTTTTTTATCCATTCGTCTACTGATAAACACGTGGGCAGTTTCCAGATCTTAGCTATTGTAAATAGTGCTGCTATAAACATGGGGGTAAATATATTCTTTCTGATTGGTGTTTCAGGCTTCTTAGGGTGTATTCCTAGAAGTGGAATCATTGGGTCAAATGGAAGTTCACTTTTTAATTTTTTGAGGTAAAACCATATTGTTTGCCATAGTGGCTGCACTAGTCTGCATTCCCACCAGCATTACACTAGAGTCCCATTCTCTCCAAACCCTTGCCAACACTTGTTGTTTGATAATTTGTTGATGGCAGCCATTCTGGCAGGTGTGAAGTGATACCTAATTGTTGTTTTAATTTGCATCTATCTGATGATTAGTGATGATGAGCATTTCTTCATATATTTCTTAGCCATTTCTATGTCCTGTTTGGAGAGGTGTCTATTTAGTTCCTCTGCCCATTTCTTAATTGGACTCTTTGTCTTCCTTTTGTGGAGTTGTATGAGCACTCTATATGTATTGGACATTAAAC
Source organism: Molossus molossus (assembly GCF_014108415.1). Lineage (NCBI taxonomy): Eukaryota > Metazoa > Chordata > Mammalia > Chiroptera > Molossidae > Molossus > Molossus molossus. The sequence continues at coordinate 65,831,619 of NW_023425355.1, read as the reverse complement.
CCTTATCTGATATATCATTGGCAATTATGCTCTCCCATACAGTGGGTAGCCTTTCCGTTTTGATGATTGTATCTTTCGCTGTGCAGAAGCTTTTGAGTTTGATGTAGTCCCATGTGTTCATTTTCTCCTTTGTTTCTATTGCCTTAGGTGATGTGTCAGTAAAAATTCTGCTGCGTATGATGTCTGAAATTTTGTTGCCTACAGTCTCTCCTAGGATTTTTATGGATTCATGAGTTACATTAAAAGTCTTTTATTCATTTTGAGTTTATTCTTGTGTAGGGTGTAAGTTGATGGTCTAGTTTCATTTTTCTGCATGTAGATGTCCAATTTTCCCAACACCATTTATTAAAGAGGTTGTTCTTACTCCACTGTAAGATCTTGCCACCTTTGTCAAATATTAATTGAGCATAATGCCTTGCGTCCATTTCTGGGTTCTCCGTTTTGTTCCACTGGTCTATATGCCTGTTCTTGTGCCAGTACCAGGCTGTTTTGATTACAGTGGCTTTGTAGTATAACCTGAAATCTGGTATTGTGATCCCTCCAACTTTGTTCTCCCTTTTCAAGATTGCTGTGACTATTCGAGGCCTTTTTTGTTTCCATATGAACTTTTGAAGTACTTGTTCTAATTCTGTGAAGTATGCCGTGGGTATTTTGATGGGGACTGCATTGAATCTATAGATTGCTTTGGGTAATATGGACATTTTAATGATGTTCATTCTCCCAATCCATGAACAGGGTATGTACTTCCACTTTTTTATATCTTCCTCTATTTATTTTTTCTATGACCTGTAGTTTACTGCGAATAGTTTCTTTATTTCTCTGGTTAAGTTTATTCCTAGGTGTCTTAATTTTTTTGCCACAATGGTAAATGGTATTGTTTTCTTTGTTTCTCTTTCCGTGAGTTCATCATTGGTGTATAAGAATGCCATCGATTTCTTGATGTTAATTTTGTATCCTGCTACTTTGCCAAATTCATTTATTAAGTCTAGTAAACTTCGGATGGAGACTTTGGGGTTTCTATGTATAGTATCATGTCATCCGCAAATAATGACAATTTCACTTCCTCCTTTCCAATTTGGATCACTTTTATTTTTTCTTCCTGTCTGATTGCTGTGACTAAGACTTCCAGTACTATGTCAAATAAGAGTGACAAAAGTGGGCATCTTTGCCTTGTTCCTGTTCTTAAGGGAAATGCTTTTAGTTTTTGCCCAATGAGTATAATGTTGGCTGTAGGTCTTTCATATATGGCCTTTATTATGTCTAGATATGATCCCTCTATTCTCATACTGCTGAGCGTTTTTATCAGAAATGGATGCTGGATTTTGTCCAAGGCTTCTATTGATATGATCATGTGGTTTTTATTCTTCATTTTATTTCTGCGGTATATCACGCTTATTGATTTGCAAATATTGTACCAGCCTTGCATCCCTCGGAGGAATCCCACTTTGACATGATGGATAATTTTTTTGGTGTATTGCTGGATCGGATTTGCTTGTATTTTGTTCAGGATTTTGGCATCTATGTTCATCAGGGATATTGGCCTGTAGTTTTCTTTCCTTGTAGTGTCTTTTTCTGGTTTTGGAATTAGAATTATGCTGGCTTCCTAAAACGAGTTTGGAAGTCTTCCTTCTTCTTGAATTTTTTGAAGTAGTTTGAGGAGAACGGGTATTAGTTCTTTGAATGTTCGGTAAAACTCCCCCTTGAAGCCATCTGGGCCTGGGCTTTTGTTTGCTGGGAGAGTCTTGATTATATTTTCAATTTCTTCTGTTGTTATTGGTATGTTCAAGTGTTCTATCTCTTCCTGATCCACTTTTGGGAGACTGTGTGTTTCTTGAAATTTGTCCATTTCGCTTAGATTGTCAAATTTGTTGCCATATAGTTGTTCATAGTAATTGTTAACGATCTTTTGTATTTCCGTGGTGTTGGTTGTTACTTCTCCTCTTTCTTTTCTGATTTTGTGTATTTGGGTTCTCTCTCTCTGTTTCTTGGTGGGTCTACCTAAAGGTCCATCAATCTTGTTTATCTTTCCGAAAAACCAGCTCTTTATTTCACTGATCCTTTGAATTGTTTTTTTTTGTTGTTGTTGTTTTTTTTTGGTCTCTATGTCGTTTATTTCTGCTCTGATCTTTACTATTTCCTTTCTTCTACTTGATCTGGGGTTTTCTTTTTGTTTGCTCTCTTGTTCTTTAAGTGTGAGGTTAGATAATCTATTAGAGATTTTTCTTGTTTTCTGATGTAGGCCTGTAGTTCTAGGAACTTTCCTCTCAGAACTGCTTTTGCTGCATCCCATAGATTTTGTGTTGTTGTGTCTTCATTTTCATTGGTTTCCAGGAATTTTTTAATTTCTTCCTTGATCTCCTCGGTGACCCATTCATTGTTTAATAACATGCTAATTAGCTTCCATGTGTTCAAACATCTGTGTATGTTCTTCTATCAATTGATTTCTAGTTTCATGCCATTGTGATCTGAGAAGATGCTTGATATATTTCAATCTTCTTGAACTTGTAGAGACTTAGTTTGTGCCCTAACATGTGGTCTATCTTTGAGAATGTCCCATGTGCAGTTGAAAAGAATGTGAATTATGTAGTTTGGGGTGTAATTTTCTGTAGATACCTATTAAATCCATTTGGTCTAGTGCTTCATTTAGAGTCTCTGTTTCCTTGATAATTTTTTGTCTAGAGGATCTATCCAGTGCTGTCAGTGGGATGTTAAAGTCTTCTGCTATGATTGTATTCCTATCAATTTCTCCTTTTAAGTCTTCCAGAAGATTTTTATATATTTTGGTGCTCCTATATTGGGTGCATATATGTTTATCAAGGTTATATCTTCCTTTTGGATAGACCCTTTCAACATTATGTAGTGGCCTTCTTTGTCTCTCGTTATGGTCTTCATTTTGAAATCTATTTTATCAGATATCAGTATTGCTAGCCCAGCTTTTTTTTCTTTCCATTTGCTTGGAAGAGTTCTTTCCATCCCTTCACTTTCAAACTATGTGAGTCTTTTGTTGTGAGGTGTGTCTCTTGTAAACAACATATAGATGAGTCATGCTACTCTGTGCCTTTTTATGGGAGCATTCAATTCATTTACATTTAATGTGATTATTGATATGTACTTATTTATTGCCATTTTTGTTTAGTGTGGTTCTATTTTTCTTCCCATTTCCCCTGCTAATTACAGCAGTCCTTTTATCATTTCTTGCAGTGCTGGTTTGGTGCTAATGTATTCCCTTAACCTTTTTTTGTCTGGAAAGCTCTTTTTTGACCTTCTATTTTTAATGATAGCCTTGCTGGGTAGAGGAGTCTTGGATTCAGATCCTTGTTTTTCATGACCTTGATTACTTCATGCCATTCCCTTCTGGCCTCTAGTGTTTCTTGTGAGAAGTCAGCTGAGAGCCTAATGATGTTTCCTTTGTAGGTAACTTGTTGCTTTTTTTTTTTTTTTTGCTGATTTTAGGATTCTCTCTTTGTCTTTAATTTTTGGCAGTTTGACTCTATGTGTCTTGGCGTGGGCCTGTTTGGGTTCTTCTTACTTGGGGCTCTCTGTGCTTCTTAAACTTGAATGCCTTCTTCCTTCACCAAATTAGGAAAGTTTTCTGTCACTATTTCTTTGAATATATTCTCTAACCCTGGCTCATTTCTTCTTCTTCGGGGACTCCTATAATGCGAATATTATTACGTTTCCAGTTTTCCCACAGTTCTCTTAAGTTGTCTTCCTGTTTTTTAATTGTTTTTTTTTTTTTTCCTTTTGGTTTTCTGATTGGTTGATTTTTTCTACCCTGTCTTCTAATTCACTGATCTGGTCCTCAGCTTTTCCTACGCTGCTTTTTAGACCTTCCAATGTGTTTTTCATTTCTAATATGTCGTTCTTCATTTCTTCTTGGTGGTTTTTAATTTCTAAGTGGTTGATTTTCAACCTTTCTATGTCTTTACTCATGGTCCTCATGTCCTTACACATGCTGTTGAGCATCCTCAACATCATGGCTCTACATTCTAGTTCTGTTAACTTGCTTAACCATACCTCATTTATCTCATCTTCGGTAGAGGTCTCTTGTTCTTTCATTTGGCTTTTGTTTCTGTGTTTCACCATTTTGGCTATCACGGTGGGCTTTGGAGTCTGCCAAATTTTCCCTGTGGGTGTTGGTGTTCTGCTGTTTGTGGCTCCCTGTCCTTGGTTTGGATGAGGCAAGGAGGACCCACTTTAAACACCTCTGTGAAGTCTTAGCTTTTCTGGTTGGTGCTCCTAGCCTAGGGAATGGTAGTTATCCTCTAGGTTTTTTTGCCTGAAGGCTATTAATAGAGGTAACCTGAAGAGCCTTGGTTTCTGAGTTGCCTGAAAAACTCCTTCAGGTGCTCATTTTAAGAGGATTTCCTGAGGGTGGGACAGCTTCTGTTTGTTAATGGGCTTCTATTAACATTCAATGGCCACCAGGTGGGGTTGAATCTCTCAAGGAGGGGCTGCCGCCTCTCCCCAGCGCCCTGGGATAGAGTAAGATGACCACAGTCCTGCATGGCTGCACTCATCAAAAGCTCTGAGTACCCTCCAAATCCCGAGTGTCCCCACACAGTTCCAGTCCAGTCTGCTCTCCCTCTGCCATAGCCCAAGGTGAGTGGCTGCTGCCAATTTAGCCTCTGTCCAGACTCTGCGTCGTAGAGCCGCCTGGTACTTTCAACCCGCTGTGCTGCTTCCTGACAAGGGCGGCCACGGCTCTGGCACCTGCCGAGGGCATCACACACAGCCAAAGCCACAGGACTAAGCCGCGGTACCGGGACACAGCCGAGGTGGCAGCAGCTTCCAGTAGAGTCCCCTGGTCCCAGCCGATTCTGTGTGGCACCAGCGGAGGGCTTAGCAAGCAGCAGAGTTCGCAGGACTCAGATTGGGTTGCAGCTTCCCACCAAGTCCCCTGGTCCCAGCCGAGTCCGCTGGTCCCAGCCCAGGCCGCTGCGGACCGTGGGCTCTCAGCCTCTCTCTCATCCTCGCAAGCCTACCAGGATTTAGTCAGTGTCCCTGGTTATGTGGTCCTCCAAGGTGTCTTTCGGTTGCCCCTTCCTGACGATTTGTCTTTATTTTTGTTGTAAATCCAGTTTGGTCCTGGGAGATGGTCTGTGTAGCTTCCATTCACTCTGCCGCCATTTTTTTCTCTCTATGAGTTTTCTTTTTTACACCCATCTCCCTCCCATCTGACAGCTAAATGAAAGTATTATAAATGGGAACATTAGGAGCATAATTACAAACACCGAAGGAGACAGCATTGTGCAGAGGAAACTCCACCCCTCATTACTCCTTCTTGAACACCATGTGGTGGTCACCTCTTCACAGGACTGATTCTTATGCTCCTAAGAGACAACTGTTAGGACCTAGATCCCAATGCAAATGTATCTTCCCTTTGGGGAGAACTAATATCTCTAGAATCTGTAGCTGCTTGTTTAATTACATTCACAGAATGGATTGCACACTTGTCTGGACAAGAAATCAAAGAAGCAAAAATGCAACTGCTGGAAAATTACACATACCTAATGAGTTATGCCAGACATGTGAGCACATGCACTGGGATGCAAAAGACAACTTTTTGCTCCCAAAATTCCTAGTGAAGACTTTCATTGTCATAGTCAGCATCTGTTCTCACCTCAGGAAATATAGCATAGAGTGTTAGAATTGGCAGAGCTCTTAGTGACAACACTGCCCAGCCACTCATATTATAGATGGAGAAACTAGGCACAATGAGCTTAAGTGACTTTCCCAAGGTCACATACAAATGGTAGAGCAGAAGTGTACACTTTATTTTCATTTTTGGAATGTCAGAGCTTTCAAGGTTCTTAATGATGTAGCCTACCCTTCCCTTCATTTTAAAGAAATAGAAACTGAGGCCCAAGAATTGAAAAAAGTTTGTTCAAGGTGCCATAAGTAAATAATGGCTCAACTAGGCATTAGAACCCAGTCTCCTGAACCATAAACCAATTATTTTTCTTCTATATTATGCTACTTCTTGGATTCAGTTTAAGCACATAGAGGAAATGCAAAACAAGAAAATGAAGTTATTGGGATGGTTGATGCCCAGCTGTTCCTGAGGCTGTCCTGAAGTCTTTAACCCAAAAGAAAGCTCTGAGAAAAATGAGTTGGGTTTAGCAGGGCTGCTACAATGGGCCTCTGAAGTCATTTCTTTGCTGTTGGATACCTTCTGCCTGGTCAGCAAGTGATAATGCCAACTTTCACCAATGATAGTTTGTCCTAAATAATATAACAGCCCTAGGTCCCTTACATTGGGATTGATGTGATTGAGAGTGACTGAGGGAGGAAAGTGTAAGAAGCTTGGTGTGGGGATAATCTGAGGGTCACTTGCTAGACTTTTGTGAGCTGCTTCCTATTCTCTCTGCTGCACTTCTGTTGCCCATGGATATGACAGAGAGCTTTTTAGGCAAAGAACACACCAGAGAAATTGCCCAAGATATGCACCGCAAGAGAAGGATAGAAAGAGAAACTTGCATGGAAGACTAGATGAATATTAATGTTCTAAGAAAGTCTGATGGGTAAATCTGATAAAGCTCATTCCAGAAGCTCCAAAAGCATCCTCCACTGACAGCATCTAGCCAACTATTCTTGGTAGGCAATGAAAGCTGCTCTGGCCATGTAACTATTTTGTGCATGTCATAGCCACACTTTATCTGAGTAGCTAGCTTTATTCAGGGACCTGCTCCTTTAAGCACACCAAATAAAAATCTTGCACCATTTACAAAAGTAGGATTTATCACCCAAGGAATGGAATTTATTTTCAACTGAGCAAAAGTCTGACCTACAATCTCTCCTTTGTCCAGAATCTAGCACAAAGCACTATATTTTCCATGTACATTCTGCTTTAGATACAGATAATTCTGAAGAACAAAGACTACATAATCAGCAGTAAAGAATGAAATCTCTATAACTGATGAATAGCAGAGCCTTTTCAAATGAGAACAAAGAGCTGCATCTTTCATCTTATTACCAGTCTCATATGTCAACTTTTTAAGACTATGGAAACTTACTCACTCAAATAGATACTGTGGAAAGAAAGCAGTATTTAAGAAAAAATACATTAGGTATCTTTGGTAGAATTTCAGGTTCTGAGCTCTTAGTGGACAGAGATTTGAAGGTTTGTAAATCATGCTTGGAGATTTTCTGAGCACATCAAGGTGGAACCCCATGTCACTATATCAGTCTTATAATACTTGGTACATCTTAGAACATCTTGGGATAATTTACAAGGAGAGCTTATTTCTAACTAGTAACTAATCATAAGCACACTTAGATTCAAGAAGATGGTACCCATGGGTTTTCCTTTCAGTCCAATCTAAGTCCACTTCTGATGGGAGTCTCTTATTTCCCTCTTCTCCTCCCAAATTGTTCCAGTTCCATTATTTTCAATAGTCTGAAGCTTTCAGCATGGTTAAGGCCAGGGATTTTTTCATTACATGGGAGGGGTGATGGTTGATCCTTCCATCCAATGGCTCCTTATTATCTCTTTTAGGAGTATGCTTGGGTCTTTCAGAGTCTTTAGCATAGGTCAGCCATGTTAACATTGAACTGCCTTTGCTTTTTGCTAATATTGAACTGTCCTTGATAGCAAGAATTTGATGCATCATTATGCTAAAAGTTCCCTCTCCACTAGAAGGAAGAAAAGAAATGAAGAGAGTTAAAGAGACAAAAAATCCTGCCCCACTATACTTATATTAAAATTATCTATCTTTTATACTAGACATAATTTTCTAGAGGGCAGGGACCATGTCTAGTGTAGTGAAAGCATTAGTAGCTCAACAATATTTGGGCAGAGAATGAATAAGTATATGAATGAATATTCTATGAGCCCACTTCTTTGTGAAGACTGGCTGCAAGGAAAATCATCTTTGTAAATGAATTCACAAACACCCCCAAAAGGAGTATGAAGTAAAGTATTTTTTCTTGCCCTCTGAAATCTCTAGACATGGAAGTGCTGGTCTGTGCACCTGCATTTTTAGTCAGTCAAAGCCAATGTCTGACTTCTGCACTAATTTGAGAGATCAGCTTATATTTTCATTTCTAGTTGTCCAGAAGCATTCCATTTCAGTTGCCCATCTTTGCTATAATAATTTCATGAATCTTTATCATGTGTTTTCAATTTTTGTATCAGCCCAGATTCCTTCATAGACCTAGACAAATTCAACCCACCCTTCTATGTCTGACTCTATTAGTTTGCAATTGCTGTTATAAAAAAATAATTACAATAAACTTGGTGACTTAAAACTACACAAATTTACTACCTTACAGTTCTGAAGGCCAGAGGTCCAAAATGGATCTTACTGGCTTAAAATCAAGGTGTTGGTAGGATTGTGTTCTTTTTGGACATTCTAGGTAGAAAGGTCATTTTCTTGCCTTTTTCTAGCTTCTAGAGGCTTTCCCTGGCCCTTGTGATTGCATTGGCCCTAACCTAATAATCTAGAATAATATCATCATCATCTCAAGGTCCTTAACTTCATTATGTCTATAAAGTTTTTTTAAATTGCCTTGTCAGGCAATATATTCATAGATTTAAAGGATGAGGACACAAACATCTTTGCATGGGCCTGGGGAGGCAACATTGTACTTATCACACAAAATTCAATATCATTTCATTTCTAAAATCTTTATTGATTTTCATAATGTTCCAGGATCTATTTTTGTTCAATTTTTATTGCATAAAAGTGAGTACCACTCTGTTTAGCATTTAATTGTGTTTTAATTAGTTCATATATAAATATTTACCCATTAATTCCTTAATTGAATTAGTATTTATTGGGCAAAAGACATGACCCTTGTCTTAAAGGAGTTCACTGTTTAGTGAGGGAGGTAAATATATAAACAAATACAAGAAGGTGTTTTTGTTGTTGTTGTTGTTGTTGTTTGTTTTTGTTTTTTTTTTTGGTACGTGCCTCTAGCGGGAACTGAACCTGGGACGCTCTGGTCTGCAGGCCGATGCTCCAACTGCTGAGCCAAACCAGCCAGGGCCAATAACATGTTTAAAGAGCAAAGATAAAATATGTATAAGATACAGTAAAGTTCAAAAGAGAGCATCATTGGTTCTACCCAAGGAATGGCCTATGTACAGAGTAGTCTTTGAGATAGATGAACAGATGTTGGCCAGGCACAAAGACAGAACAAAATGGATATTTTGAGTAAAGGGAACACAGACTTTGTACCTGTTTAAACTTTTCCCTTTAGCTTCAATGCTGTTTTCTTTTCCTTCATAAATCACTTGGGATTTAGCAAATGTGGGAATATAGAATATCTTGAATAAAAATTGTGGGTTAATGAATTCTGAAGGTGACAGGAGGAAGTCCTGGCCACAACAGAGTAAATATCAACAGATTTAACTGTCTGCATAAATAACAACAAAACTGGACAAAATATATAAAACAACCATTGTCAAATATTGGGTAATAAAAAGTGCAGAACTGTGATTCCTGAGATATCAGAAATAAATAAGGTGAGACCTATAATTGCCTCAGTCTTCTGACTGGATATACTTTCTAGGCCATTGGCTCAGGGAGGGGACCTCAGGCAGAGCACAGTAGTCTTGCTAAATTAAAAAGACAAAGACTAGCCTGGCTGGTGTGGCTCAGTGGTTGAACATTGACCCATGCACCAAGAGGTTGCTGATTTTGATTCCTGGTCAGGGCACATACCCAGGTTGTGGGCCACATCCCCAGTAGGGGGCATGCAGGAGGCAGCCAACTGATGTTCTCTCTCATTGATGTTTCTATCTCTCTCTAAAAATCAATAAAGAAAATTGTTTTTTTGAAAAAGAAGACAAAGACTAGAGTTCATTGAAGCTAAAACAGATGGAATATGTGAGACAGAATCACAGAGAAGAGGGAGCCAAGCAGAGAAAAGGCCCTAGGAAGCTTCTTGGTACCCTTTTGAGTCATTTGCTGAATAAAACTGCACATGCATGTGGTACAACTTCACAAGGCCAGGCAAGGAAAAACTATTGAAGAGATATAATTTGAATAATTTCCAGAATTGACACTGTCTAGGAGACATTTTAATTTTGACCAATCAAACTGGAGAGATCACATTGAATATCTGGAACATTCAGGAAAAAATGAAAAGGTCATGCATTTGCAGTGGGCTAAATTAACAGTAGTTTAGAGGTTATGCTAGACCCATTTGAACAAAACTTAAAAAATAAGCCTTGAAAGATCAAGATGATCCACAAATAACTTCTTACCAAGATAAACATCAATATTCTATAAGAAGATAACAGAATCTGAACCCTCAACAATGTAATATTCATAATGGCTAAGATTCAATAAAAAAATTAATAACAGAAAAGACATAAGTAAAACTATTTCCATAATGGAAAAATACAATATCAGAAGTGAAAAATTCACTGTGACAGTAAACAGGTATCATCACATCCTTCCACTACCACATCAAAGTTACAACTAAACTACAGAACAACCATCATTCAAAACTGCTTGAAATCGAGCTGAATGGAAGTCCTACAACTATGAAATTAAAGAAGCAGCCACATCGAGACTGGTAGGAGGGGTGGAGGCATGGACAGGCTGGTCCCTCACCCACGTGTGGCAGATAAAAATCAGGATAAGCCCTGGCTGGTTTTGCTCAGCGGTTAGAGCACCGGCCTGCATTCCAGAGAGACCTGGGTTTGATTGCCGTTAGGGGCACGTACCTCGGTTGCAATCTGTCCTGAGCCCTGGTTGGGTCATGCGGGTGGCAGCCACTCTATGTGTCCCTTTCATGTTGATCTCTCTCTCTCTCTCTCTCTCTCTCTCTCTCTTTCTCTCTTCCTCTATCTCCCTCCCACTCTATCTTGAACAAAAAAAAAGGAAAAATGTTCTCAGGTGTGGATAAAAAAAAATCAGGCTAATACCTTAGCTGGGAAGGTCCTCCTTGAATGCTGAGGTGTCCTCCTCCCACACCAGGTGCCCAGCTCAGGGTTCCAGTGCCAGGAAGAGAAGTCCCCATAACTTCTGGCTGTAAAAAAAAGCGGAAACTGAGGGTGAGGGAGACTAAGGCAACTGAAGCCCCAGGCGGTTCCTCTTAAAGGGCCCACGCATGGACTCACTCAGACTTGCACCCTCCAGACTCCAGCGTGGGGGTAGCAGCTCAAAAGGTAACAGACACTTAGGGGGAAGTACCTAGTTGTTTGGCATTGGGGCGAAGGCTGGAGAGGCAGCTTTCTCCTGGACAGACTTGATGTCAGAGGCCTTTGTTTCTTTGGTGAGCCCTTCCCCCAAAGGACAGGCAGACAGCCACCATATCTGGGACACCAGCAACCTGGCTCACACTATTTTCCCCACCCTGGTGATTCCCTGAGGCCCTGCGTCACCTAATTTTCAGGCCCACACAAGGTATTGCTAGTTACTTTACCAAAGGAATGGCCTGTCTCAGATCCTGCTTCAGATTTTCCTAAATTCTTTCAAACAAGAAGCATCTGGTCTTAGCAAACCCCATACCTCTTGTTAAGTGGCCCCATGCCTGGCACTACAAGCAGCCAGCCTTGGTTCACAACTTGGCTTTTCCTGGGCACCTCCAAGCCCAGCACAAGAAGCAGCCATCATCAGACTGCTGTATAGCTTATGCCTGGTGGACCCAGGTAGAACACAGGCAGTGGCTCACCTTGCCCCAGGGCCAGCACCCAGTGGAGAGCTTCAGAACCCTGCAAAGCACCACCACCCAACCACCACCACAAGTGACACACTCAAGGAATAGACTCAGTGGGTACCAGAGCCCTGCTGAAATAAGTCTTGATCTGTGTGGTGGGCCCCTGCATAGCTGATCATCCAAGGTAGTCAGAGGTCGGTGGATAGTGGGCACAGCCAGTCCTTTTAGCTGATCAGCCTGAGTAAAACATCTCATTGATGTGCCAACAGCAATAAAGACTCAATTACAACAGAAGCATGTACAGTCCACATGAAGGGTGCACTTCGAGGGACCAGTTGGGAGATCAGGGAGGCTGTGCCACTGGACCTATAGGACACCTACTACAACAGGCCTAGATGCAGAATTTAAAACACTGCTTGTAAAGATGCTCAATGAACCTAGTGAGAATTTTAATTAACCTAGTGAGGGCCTCAAGAGCGTAAAAAGGGACCAGTAAAATGAAGGAAGCATTAACTGAAATAAAGAATAATGTACAGATTCCAAAATGGCAGCAGAGTGAATGGAAGCTACACAGACCATCTCCCAGGACCAAACTGGAATTACAACTAAAATAAGGACAAATCCTCGGGAAAAAGCAACAGAAAAGCAGGTGCAAGGATCATATAACCAGGGACACTGAATCAATCCTGGTAGGATTGTGGAGGCATGAGAGGGGGCTGGGAGACCACAGACAGCAGCTAACTTAGCTGCGAGCAGCACCCACATTAGCTGCGAGCAGCACCCTTGGGGTTAAACTCCCAAATCTGCTCCATAGCTCAGAAAGCTGGGACAGAGTGTTAAAATAGCCACAGCCGCCCTGGCCAGTTTGGCTCAGCGGTTAGAGAGTTGGCCTGCAGTCTGGAGAGACTGGGGGCGCGTACCTCAGTTGCAGTTTGTTCCCAGCCCTGATTGGGTCGTGTAGGTGGCGACCACTTGATGTGTCCCTTTCGCATTGATGTTTCTCTCTCTCTGTCTCCCTCTCACTCTATCTGAACAAAATATCAAAAAAAAAAAAATGTCCTCGAGTGAGGATAAAAAAATAAAATAAAATAGCCACAGCCACTCACTTTGGGCTCTAGCAGAGGGACGGTGGACTGAACTGGAACTGTGTGGGGACACTCGAGATTTAGAGGGTGCTCAGAGCTTTTGCTGAGTTGCAGCCATGCAGGATAGTGGTCAACTTACTTGTTCCCAAGGCTCTGGGGAGAGGAGGCAGCCTCTCCCATGGAGATACAACCCCACACAGGTGGGTAATTGAAATGCAAATTGAGACTCATTAACAATCAGCATCTGCTCCACACTCGGGAATTCCCTTACCATGAACACCTGAGGGAGTTTTTAATACAACTGAGAACCCAACCCTCTTCAAGTAACCCTGACTAATAGCCTCCGGGCAAAAAGTCAGAAGATAACTTAACATTTCCTGGGCTTGCAACTCTGCCCAGAAAAGTAAGACTTGACTGTGGTGTTTAACGTGTGCCCTCCCATGATCATCCAAACCCAGTAGAGGGAGCCACAAACAGCAGGAAAATTTGGCAGTCTCCAAAACCCACTGACATAGCCAAAATGGTGAAAAAAAGAAACAAATCCAAAATGAAAGAACAAGAGACATCTAGCGAAGATGAGATAAATGAAATGCAGTTAAGCAAGTTAACAGAGCTAGAAATCAGAGCCATGATTTTGAGGAAGCTCAACAGCATGAGTAAGAACGTTAACACCATGAGTGAATATATAAAAACATAGAAAATCAACCAACTGGAAATAAAAAACCACCAAGAAGCAATGAAAAATAACAAAGCAGAAATAAAGAACCTATTGGAAGGGATAAACAACAGAGTAGAGGAAGCTGAGGACCAGATAAGTAAATTAGAAGACAGGGTAACAAAAATCAACCAATCAGAAAACCAAAAGGAAAAAAAAAAAAAAAAAAAAAGGGAAAACAGTTTAAGAGAACTGTGTGACAACTGGAAATGTAAAGTATTTGCAACATAGGAGTCCCTGAAGAGGAAGAAAATGGGCAAGGGTTAGACAATATATTCAAAGAAATAGTGACAGAAAACTTCCTAATTTGGTGAAGGAAGAAGGGATTCAAGTCCAAGAAGTACAGAGAGCCCCAACTAAGAAGAACCCAAACAAGCCCACACCAAGACACATAGTAATTAAAATGCCAAATATTAAAGACAAAGAGAGAATTCTAAAGGCAGCAAAAGATAAGCAACAGGTTATCTACAAAAGAACTCCCCATAAGGCTCTCAGCTGACTTCTCAACAGAAATACTACAGGCCACCAGGGAATGGCATGAAGTCATCAAGGTCATGAAAAAAAAGATCTGAATCCAAGAATACTCTATCCAACAAAGCTATCATTCAAAATATAAGGTTAAATAAAGAGCTTCCAAGACAAAAAAAAAAAAAAAAAAAAAGCTAAGGAAATATATTAGCACCAAATCAGCACTGCAAGAAATGTTAAAAGGACTGCTGTAATTACCAGGAGAAATGGGAAGGAAAATAGAACCACACTAAGCAAAAATGGCAATAAATAAGTACATATCAATAATCACCTTAAATGTAAATGGATTGAATGCCCCAATAAAAAGACACAGAGTAGCTGATTGGATAAGAAAGCAAGAATCACTATGGAAGATGGTGGCCAGCAGGACCTGAGGGAGGGTGAGTGTGTGAGAGAGTGAGTGAGTGTGAGTGGACGAAAAAACCCTAGTTGTGCAGAGATATGGAGCAGAAGTTTCCTGTGCTGTGGAAGGAAGCAGCCGGCTACTGCGGTAAGCCACTCTTCAGGGCACTTCTCTCTGCACCTAGGGCAAATCCCAGAATTTTGGAAGATCCCAGGTCTTCCCTGGGAGAAGGCAGTGGGAGCTGCTAGGGCCCAGCAACCTGAGCCCACCAGTGCACCTGCCACCATCAGAACAGTGGACACTCTGTGTCAACACAGACCAGTGCACAGTAGTGGAACTCCTCAGGTACTAGATGGGGAAGCCTCAGACAACCCAGAGCACAGAACCATCCCACATAGTAGAAGCCGGATTAGAGTCCAGATATACCCCCAGCAACAGAGGCTGGGGAGCAGACATCCATCCCCAGGCAACAGAAGCACAGACCAGCAGCTGAGACCCATCCTCAAAAACTAAAACAAAAGCTGAGCAGGAGTTGAGTCCCACAGGGCAGCAGCACTCCCCAGCTGCCAGCAGCTGGAACTGGGGCTCCACAGAGGCCTGTGCAGTCCAGTAGCTCACAAGAGCAGTAGGAAGCCAGAGCCCCAAGGAGACTGGTGAAATCCAGCTCTCCGCCTGAGGGACCTTCAGAGTGCTGGGCACCAGGAAGGCCTGACCCACCCAGCGACCAACAAAATAGGCATATAGGATGTGAAAAAGGGAGGCAGAGTCAATAGAAGCTACTCTGACAATCTCCCAAGAACAAATGGGAATTACAACTAAAATAAAGACAAATCCTTGGTAAAAGCAACAGAAAAGCAGCAGGACGGGACCATAAAACCAGGGACACTGGTAGGATCTGTGGAGTCATGAGATGGTGGCGGGCTTGGAACACACAGATAGGAGCAGTCTTAGCTGTGAGCAGCATCTTTGGGGGATAAAGACCAAGCCCACTCCACAGTGCAGAGAGCCAGAACAGAGTGCTAAAATAGCCATAGTCACTCACCTGGGGGCTACAGCAGAGGGATGGCAGACTGGGCTGGAACTCTGTGAAGACACCTGGGATTTGGAGGGCACGCAGGATTTTTGCTGAGTTGCAGCCACAAAGGATGGTGGCCAGTGTGCCCCTTCCAGAACTGTGGGGAAAAGCAGCAGACCTTACCCCTCAGAGAGTCAGCCTTTGCCAGGTGAGGCAAAGAAATGCAAATCGAGTCTTATTAACAACAGCATCTATCCAACCCTCTGGAAATCCTCTTAGGCAGAACACCAGGGCTACATTCCAAGGCACTGAGTAACTGAGACTACTAGCCACCAGGAAAGAGCTAGAGGATAACTGAACCTTTCCTGGGCTTGCAAATCTACCCAGAAAAGTAAGACTTGACAGTGGTGTTTAACATGTGCCCACTCAGACTCATCCAAACCCAGCAGAGGGAGCCAGCCACACACAGCAGAACATCAACACCCACAGGGAAAATTTGGGAGGCTCCCAAATCCACTGTAATAACTGAATGGTGAAACAAAGAAACAAATCCCAAATGAAAGAACAAGAGAACTCTATCAAAGATGAGATCAATGAAATGCAGCTAAGCAAATTATCAGAGGTAGAGTTCAGAGGCGTGATCTTGAGGAAGCTCAACAGCATGAGTAAGGACATCAGCACCATGAGTAAAGATATAGAAACATTGAAAACCAACCAAGTGGAAATGAAGAATGATATAGCAGAAATTAAGAACACCTTGGAAGGACTAACCAGCAGACTAGAAGAAGCTGAGGACCAGATCAGTGAATTAGAAGACAGGGTAGAAAAACATCAACTAATCACAGAACCAAAAGGAAAAAAAAAACAAACAATCAAAAAACAGGAAGACAGCTTAAGAGAACTGTGGAACAACTGGAAACATAATAATATTCGCATCATAGGAGTCCCTGAAGAAGAAGGAAATGAGCAAGGTTTAGAGAATATATTTGAAGAAATAGTGACAGAAAACTTCCCTAATTTGGTGAAGGAAGAAGGCATTCAAGTTCAAGAAGCACAGAGAGTCCAAAGTAAGAAGAAACCAAACAGCACCACACCAAGACACATAGTAATCAAACTGCCAAAAATTAAAAACAAAGAGAGAATCCTAAAAGCAGCAAGAGATAAGCAACAGGTTACCTACAAAGGAAACCCCATAAGGCTCTCAGCTGACTTCTCACAAGAAACACTACAGGCCAGAAGGGAGTGGCATGAAGTAATCAAGGTCATGAAAAACAAGGATGTGAATCCAAGACTACTCTATCCATTAAAGCTATCATTCAATACAGAAGGTCAAATAAAGAGCTTTCCAGACAAAAAAAAGAAATAAAGAAAAAAGGTTAAGGGAATATATTAACAACAAACCAGCTCTGCAAGTTATGCTAAAAGGACTGCTGTAATTAGAAGAAGAAATAGGAAGAAAAATAGAACCACATTAAATAAAAAATGGCAATAAATAAGTACATATCAATTATCACCTTAAATATGAATGGTTTGAATGCTCCGATAAAAAAAACACAGAGTAGCTGACTAGATAAAAAATCATGACTCCCATATATGTTGTTTACAAGAGACCCACCTCACAACAAAAGATTCACATTGGTTGAAAGTGGGGGATGAAAGTAAATATTTCAAGCAAACGGAAAGCAAAAGAAAAGCTTGGGTAGCAATACTCATATCTGATCAAGTAGAGTTCAAAATGAAGTCCATAACTAGAGACAAAGAAGGCCACTACATAATATTGAAATATTCTATCCAACAGGAAGATATAACCTTGGTAAACATATACACACCCAATAAGCATGTACATATATTAAAAATCTTCTGGAGGACTTCAAAGGAGAAATCGACAGCAATACAGTCATAGCAGGGGACTTCAATACCCCGTGGACATTACTGGATAGATCTTCTAGATAAAAAATTAACAAGGAAACAGACTCTAAATGAAGCACTAGATCAAATGGATTTAATAGATATATACAGAGAATTGTACCCCAAAACCACAGAATTCACATTCTTCTAAAGCGCACATTGGACATTCTCAAAGATAGACCACATATTAGGGCACAAACTAAGACTCTACAAGTTCAAGAAGATTGAAATAAAATCATGCATCTTCTCAGATCACAATGGTGTGAAACTAGAAATCAATTGCAACAAGAACATGCAGACATTTGAAAACATGGAGGCTAAATAGCATGTTATTAAACAATGAATGGTTTACCAAGGAGATCAAGGAAGAAATTAAAAACAAATATCCCATGATCTAACTTATTTGTGGATATAATGAACATAGCATTCTGAGGAACAGGGTAGAGTCCGGAATGTGGAAGTAGGGTACAGACTGACAACCCTCAGAAGAGGCCATGGCACAGCGAAAAGATAAACCACAGAACTTATATGCATGTATACATAATTGATGGACATGGACAGGAAAGCTGGGGACGGTGTAGGGGGAACGGGGAGGAGGATGTCAATGGGGAAAAAAAGAGAAACATCTGTAACAAAAATAAATTTTAAAAAAGAAATAATATGCAGAGATTCAAACGTAGAGTAGGTAAAGCCAAGAAGTAAAACATTGATTTGGAATATAAGGAAGCCAAAAATACCCAATCAGAACTGCAAAAGAAAAAAAGAATCCAATAAAATGAGGATAGTGTAAGGAGCATCTAGGACAACTTCAAGTGTACCAACATTCACATCTTGAGGATGCCAAAAGGAGAAGAGAGAGAACAAAAAATTGAAAACTTTTTTGAAACAATAATGACAGAAAACTTTCCTAATTTAGTGAAGGAAACAGACATACAAGTCCAGGAAGCACAGAGAGTCCCAAACAAGATGAACTTCAGGAGGCCCACGCCAAGACACATCATCATCAACATGCAAAAGATTCAAGACAGAGAGAGAATCTTAAAAGCAACAAGAGAAAAGCAATTTGTTTCCTACAAGCAAGCTCCCATAAGCCTGTCAGCTGATTTCTCAAAAGCAATTTTGTAGGCCAGAAGGGAATCACAAGAAATATTCAGAGTGATGAAAAGAAAGAACCTACAACTAAGATGAGAGAAACATTGATGTGAAAGGGACACATTGAGTGGCTGTTTCCCACAGGACCCAGTCAGGGCCAGGGACAAACTGCAACCGAGGTACATGCCCTTAGCGGAACTGAATCTGGGTCTCTCTGGACCACAGACATACTATGCTCTAACTGCTGAGCCAAACCGGCCAGAGCACCAAACCATTATTATATTAAATTTTGAAGGGTCTTTTTGAAGAAAAAGAGATAAAAAATATGAACAAATAAAATGGCAATAAATACATATCTATTTACAATTGAATCTACAAACCAAAGGAACAAGCAGAACAGAAACATTCTCATAAATACAGAGAACATTTTGTTGGTTGCCAGATGGGAGGGAGGTTGGGGGAATGAGTGAAAAAGGTGAAGGGATTAAGAAGTACAAATTGGTTGTTAGACTGACAAACCTCAAAGGGAAGGGAGGTTGGGGTGGGAAGAAATAAACCAAAGAACTTATATGCATAACCACTGGACACAGACAACAGTGTGGGGAAATGCAAGAAGGGGGCAGGAGTGGGGAGGAGGGCATCAATGTGGGGAAAAGGAAGACCATCTGTAATATATTCAGCAGTAAAGATAAGTTTAAGAAAAATAAAAGAAAGTGACAAAAGTTTATATAAGATGGGCTCCATTCCCTTTTGGGCACCTGAGCTATGGTGGGGAAGGCACACCTAAAATTTTGGTTTAAGTCTTCACATTCTCCCTCCTATTATTTAAATCAACTTTAGTTCTCTCCTTCTCAAGATGTAGAAGAAACATTTTTAGGTTAGATTCTTGAAGAAGTAGTCAATACTGCCACCACTGTTGCCATGAGTTGATTTATAAACCATTGCACTGCACTTTCAAGTTTTTTTCATTTATGCAGAAACCAATTATCAAGAATTTGCAAAGTTCTAGGCATAATGACAGACATTGAAGGTAGAAAAATAAAAAAAAGTATGGTCCCTGAGTAATGGAAGAGACAGAAATGTATAGGTCAGTATAACGCAGAGTAATAAATTTGATTCAACATATATTCACTAAACTTTTATTCTATATTAGTCATCGGTAGTTGCTGATGATATAAGAGTTCCCCTCTATAATTTGCTTAAAGTTCAGGTCTTCTACAGATGCAGTTAAAAGCTAGAGTCAGAGTCATGATACTCACCTCTCATAGAAAAGGGGAGGTTTGGTATATAAGGGGTTTTGTCCAAATAAATTGACTAATTCTTAATATTAATGGGTGGATTAACCTCATGAAAATACCATACATTCGCCTGGCTGGTTTTGCTCAGCGGTCAGAGCGTCGGCCTGCAGTCCAGAGAGACCCGGTTTCGGTTCCTGCTAAGGGCATGTACCTTGGTTGCAGTTTCTCCCCGGCCCTGATTGGGTCATGTGGGAGGCAGCTACTCGATGTGTTCCTTTCACATCAATGTTTTTCTCTCTCTCTCTCTTCCGCTTTCTTTCTCCCACTCTATCTAAAAAAAAAAGAAAATACCACACATTCAATAGTTCATAGAAATGAACTGTGGACACATACTGGTGTCCAAGAAAATTTGCTTCTTCCTGATATGCCAGGGTGAGATTATAGGAAAATTGTGTGTTTTGGAAAGTAGGCAGTTGAGTGGCTAAAACCAGCAAAGATGAAGTTCAAAAGCAGTGATCAGTGGCTTGGCAAGGAGTCACGGGAGAGACAGAGATGACTCTAAAAGGAAGATTCCAGCATATGGACTAAGGCAGAATGTCAGAATGATACATGCAGAGGTGTAGTTACCATGTAGCTAATGAACCTTAAAGCTTTAGGGCCACTCATTTATAAAGACCCTTTCCAAGACCTGAAAATGGTCCTGGCACTGTTGTTCACATGGTTGTATGTTTTTGTAAATTTTTTAAAACTAAAATATTTTAAATTTGATCAGTTAAGACTATAGTTTTCCACTTCAGCTCTCTCTTCATCATGCTTCCCTTAAGGTTGAGTGGCATTGGAGTAGCCATGAAAAGATTTAGGATCCTTTCATCATGCCTCTATTTTGTGGAATCTTTTCTAAGTATGCTTAATGTTAAAGGAAGGAAACTAGCAAAATCAAGGGAGGCCTGTCAAACTTTGAAATATTATGATGCAGTTATCTTGGGAGGATATATCAAAATTCATTCTGAGAAAATTGTAGAAGCCTGCAGCCAAGGAAGACATGAGTTTGCCAATCAGAAGAGACAAAGACAGAGTGAAAAATAAGCGGTAAGATATATCTTTTTTTTTTTTTTTTTTAGAGAGAGAGAGCTAGAGGAACCCTATTCTGTATGTGTCCTAAATGTAGCCCAAAGATACATTGGGTTTTCAGTAGGAATAACTATTTAGGAAAAGCTCAAGAGTAAGAGCTCTGGTAGTATTTTTTTTTTTATCCTTACTCAAGGACACTTTTTCCATTTTTCGTTCAGATAGAGTTGGAGGGAGAGCGAGAAAGAGAGAGAGAGAGAGAGAAACATCAATGTGAAAAGGACACATCAAGTGGTTGCCACCTGCACGACCCAACCCGGGCCGGGGACAAACTGCAACCGAGGTATATGCCCTTAGCAGGAACCAAACCCAGGTATCTCTGGACCATAGGCCAAGGCTCTAACCGCTGAGCCAAACTCGCCAGGGCTGTGTATTTTTTTAATCCTTACATGAAAATATGTTTGTTTTTCATTGATTATAGAGAGAGAAGAAGGGAAAAGAAGAGAAAGAGAGAGAGAGAGAAACATCAATATGAGAGAGAAACATCCACCAGTTGCCTCCTGTACTTGCCTTGACTAGAGATCAAACCCACAATCTGGGTATGTGCCCTGACCAGGAACTGAACCCACGACTGTGTGGTGCATGGGATGACGCTCTAACCACTGAGTCACACCAGCCAGGGCACTCTAGCAGTATTAAAGAAGAAGCTGAAATATTGTTAGAAGAGCTTACCTTGAAAATAGATTTCTGCTTCTGATTAAGATGAGTAAGAGAAACCAGATTTAGTCTCCCACATGAAATAATCAAAAAAATAGGTGAAAATATATGAAACAATAGTTTTCAAGACATCAGACATCAGGAAATAAAGAACAGTAATCTCTGAGATATGGAAACTAAATAATGCGAGCCCTATGATTGCCCCAGTTTACTAACTTGAAAGAGCTTCCAGGTAATGGCACAGGAAAGAGGGACCCAGGAAGAATCTGACAGAATCCCTGAGTTGAGGAGATGGAGCTGATAATATGTAAAGAGTAAGGAGGTTAGAGTTCTCAGAACAGTGTAGCAGAGAGTGAAGGGTTGCTTACAGAGAGAACTCTAGATATATACAACACTACTCAGCTGAGTACTAAACAGCACTTATAAGGGAACTAGTTGATGTTGGAGAAAGTACCACTCTAAGGATCAAAAGCAACAGTGCTTTAGTACTCACCCAGAGCCAGGATGCCTTTTCCCAACCAGCCTGATTGGAAAACCTCAGAATTCCAGGATATTGGGTAGAGGACTCAGAAAGATCTTCCCTCAGTTATGGGAAATAGACTGAACACTGTTTCAGACCTTCCTAATAAATTATAAAGGCTAGGTCTTGAAAGGGTCAAACTGTGTCCAAGTAATTTAACTGCATCCCAGAACAAAGGTCTATATTATAGGAATAAAAAAATATCTGGCATGCAATAAGATAAAAGTTATATGGCTAGTATCCAATAAAAAAATATCAGACATGTAAAAAGACACGAACAAAAAACACATGACCCATAATGAGAAGTGTGAGTACTAAACTGTGTTTCATATGTTTAAAAAGTTGAATAGAGACATGGAAGATAGAAAGAGAGCCAAATTAAACTTCTAAAGATGAAAACTACAATGTATAAAATGAAAAATGCACTGAATTAGGACTAATGGTAGAGTAAACATTGCAGAAGAGAAGATTAGTGAATGTGAAGACATATCCATAGAAACTATCCAAAATGAAACACAGAAAATAATAAAAAAAAAAAAATTAATGGAAAGAGCTCCACTGAGCTTGTGGTTACCTACTACAAGTGAACTTAATATACATGTAATTAGAGCTTCAGGGGGAGGAGAAGGGAAAAGTTTTGACAAACTAATAGCTAAAGTTTTTCCAAATTTGAAGAAAACTATAAACCACAGATTTAAGAAACTCAATGAACTTCTAGTACATAAAATATGAAAAAAACTAGAGTGGGACCTATCATAATCAAATGCTCAAAAGTAGAAATAAAGAGAAAATCTTTAAAAACATAGAAAAGAAGGCATGTTATCTTCAGAGGAACAAAGATCTCGATTAAAGCAGATTGGAAATTATGTAAGTAGTAAAATGGTGGAGCAACATCTTGTAAGAGGGTGGGAAATAAAAATTCAGGGATCTTCCATCTCAGTGAAATTTCTAGAATTTTGGTGGCTTGGGGTATGTCAAGATATCCTTTCTAAAGGGAAAGATGTGATGTTGCATCTGCCCCCCTCCCACAACCCACAAAGAGGCACAGCACCTGGTGGGCCTCTATAGATATTGGCAGCAAAATATTCCTCATTTGGGTGTGTTACTCTAGCTCATTTACTGAGTGGCCTGAAAAATTGCTAGTTTTGAGTGGAATTCAGAACAAGAGAAGGATCAGTAACAGGTCCAGGCTGCTGTGCAAGCTGCTCTGCCACTTCGGCCATATGATCCAGCAGATCCAATGGTGCTTGAAGTGGCAATGGAGATAGGGATGCCCTTTGGAAACTTGGGCAGGTTTCAATTGGTGAATTACAGTACAGACTTAGTATTTTGAAGTAAAGCTCTGCTATTCTCTGCAGATAACCACTCTCCTTTTGAGAAAGAGCTCCTGGCCTACTACTGAGCCTTTGTAAAGACTGAATGTTTAACCATGTGCTGCCAAGTTATCATGCCACCCGAGCTGCCCATCATGAACTGATATTTATCTGATCCATCAGGCTATAAAACTGAGAATGCACAGAAGCACTCTATTACCAAATAGAAGTGATATATACATGATTGGTCTCAAACAAACCTTGAAGGCACAAGTACATTCGATAAAGAAGTGGCCCAAATGCCAATGGTCCCCACTCCCGCTACACTGCCTTTACTATCCCAGTCTTCACCTATGGCCCTTTGGGGAGTTCTTTAGATCAGTTTATAAAGAAAGAGAGACTCAGGCCTTTCTCAGATGCTTCTGCATGATATGCAGGCACTACCCAAAAGTGGGCAGCTGCAGCACTACAGCCACTTTGGGCAGCTTGCACCTCTGAGTCAACAAGCAAAGAAGAGAGATATTATACTGATTGGGGTGACTGATTCTGATTTCCAAGGGAAAATTGGACTGCTACTCCATAATGGAGGTAAGGAAGAGTATGTCTGGAATATAGGAGATCCTTTAGGGTGTCTCAATATTACCATGCCCTTTGATTAAGTTCAATGGAAAAATACAACAACCCAATCCAGGTGTAACTAATAGTGACCCAAACCATTCAAGAATGAAGATTTGGGTCACCCCACCAGGTAAAGAACCATGCCCCAATGAGGTTCTTGCTGAAGGGGATAAATGGTGATGGAAAAAAATAAAAATGAAATAAAAATTTTAAAGACCAATGTCAAGAAGCTTTTCTCCTATGTTTTCTTCTACTACTTTCACGTTTCAGGTTTTACTTTAAATCTTTAATCCATTGTGAAACGATTTTTATATATGGTGTGAGATAAGGGTCCAATTTCATTCCTCTGCATGTGGATATCTACTTTTCCCAACACCATTTATTGAAGAGACTATATTTTCCTCATTGTGTCTTCTTGACACCCATGTCAAATATCTTATCCATAAATGTGTGGATTTATTTCTGAACTCTTTATTCTGTTCTCTTGACCTATATGTCTGTTTTTCATGCCAGTAGCATACTGTTTTGATTACTGTATTTTTGTAATGTATTTTGAAATCAAGAAGAATGATGCTGCCAGCTTTGTTCTCCTTTCTCAGGATGCTTTGGCTTTTCGAATCTTTTGTGTTGTCATATGAATTTTAGAATTTTTTTCTATTTGTGTTAAAAATGCCGTTAGTATTTTGATAGGGATTGCATTAATCTGTAGATCACTCAGAGTAGTATGGACATTTAACAAAATTAAGTCTCCTTCCATGAACATGGATGTATTTCCATTTATTTAACTTCTTTCCTCAATGTTTTATAATTTTCATTGTACAAGTCTTTCACTTCCTTGTTAAGTTTTTTATTTCTAAGTATTTTATTATTTTTATTGCTATTGTAAATGGAATTATTTCCAGACTCTACTTAAAGTGTCTCTGAGCTTCACTGACTTCTAGAAAATGAAGACAATAGATCAATGAGAACATTCCCTTCTCCCTCCAAAACAAAATCTTATCCAGCAGTCCAAGCTACAAATCAATGGAAAAAAAAAGTTTATTTTTTTAAAAGCAGGCATGGGGTCCTGCAGCCTGCATTCATCCCTCAGTGGCCCCTAAAGGGACTCCATAAATTGCAATACTTAAATAATATTTAAAGCCCATCTGAAGGAAGAAAATACCATGTATTGAGGATCTACTATGTACCAGGTCCTGAAACAAGAAGCCAAAGATGTAAGGCCTAACATTCTAAGGGGAAGGGAGGAGTCAATGGCAAATGGCAGGAGTAAAGCTAGATGGAGGATTCTGAGACAGGGGTGTCCCCTGTATCCTGGTAGAAAAACGGACCTCAAATAAGTTGTGGATATGAAGAGAGAGTTCATAAGGGGAGAGAGCAATGTTGTTTAGCTTTGAAATGTGGCATGTCAGACTGCTTGGAAACTGATGTGCTCTTGACAATATGAAATGGCTCCTGGGTTGCTTCCATGTTCAGGCTGCTTTTGAAGAGGTTATAGGGTGGATAAGAGATGATGAAAAAAATAAATTAAAATAAGTAATATAAAAGAGCTTTTCTGTTTGGAGGCCTCTTTCAGAGTTTGTATGAAGCCATGATCACCTCCTATAGGTGTTGCTCAGTTGTCAAGAGCTCTCCAGCTCCCCAGAAGCAAGCCCCCTTGTAGCTAAGAGAGCTGTGGGATACAGAGGACTGATACTCAGTCTCCTATGAATGGATGTGGGATGGAAAGTGTAAATGGGGTTTAGAGCTGGAGAATGTCCAGCTTACTCTTGGTTATGTCATTAAGAAACAGATGTAGAGGAAACAAGCACCAGCCTATATTTTTGATAGAAGTTCATCTCTGAGGGCCTGAGACTAATGGAGGAAAGTAGGGCAAAGTAAAGAGGCCACTTCTTGGGGAAACAAACTTAGAGGAAAGTTACCTCTGAACATAGAAAATATGAAAATTGATGCCCTGGCCAGTTTGGCTCAGCGGTTGGAGCATCGGCCTGCGGTACAGAGAGACCCGGGTTCGGTTCCCACTAAGGGCACGTACCTCGGTTGCAGTTTGTCCCCGGCCCTGGTTGGTCGTGCGGGTGGCAGCCACTCGATGTGTCCCTTCACATCGATGTTTCTCTTTCTCTTTCTTCCTCTCTCTCCCTCCCGCTTTATCTGAACAAAAAATAGAAAAATGTCCTCAGGTGAGGATAAAAAAAAAAAGAAAAAAGAAAAAGAAAATATGAAAATTGATAACATTTGAATGTTCCTCTTCAGTATTAGTCAGAAATTAGCCTGACCTTTAAGAGCCTGAACAGCCTGGTCCCAGCCCATTATACTAACTTTATGTTTTACTTCTCTTTGATCATCAACTTCTGCTTAAGTCAGCCTAGGACTTGACCCCTAAATAATTATTATCATTGAATTTTTCATCTGAAAGCTTCTCCTAATTATCTACCCCATCCAATTCCATCCACATCCCTCCTTTCCTTTACAGCTCTCTCTGCTCTGAATTCCTGATCCACTTACCTACACTAACATTTTTCTTACACTACCTTATCACAAAAGGCATTATCTCTTTTTCATTGTGTATTAGTTTGTCTTCCCAATTAGATTCTAAGTGCCTGGGGAACAGATATCATGTCTCATGTTTCTTGCCTCTCTTCTCTTCCTCAGACTTCTAGTTGTGCTAATGTACTTAGTGGGCCTAAATGATCTCTTGGCTGTTTTATTGATTATTGTAAGTATGTCATGAGACTCTGACCCATAGGATTCTGCAATGAATATTTTATATGATTTTGAACAAGTTTCTGCTCCTTTATGTGCCTCAGTTGCACCATCTGAAAATGATGGGGTTAAACCAACAAAGTCTCAGAACCCTTCATGCTTTGACAACACATGATTCTACAAGTCTATGCTCAAAGTGAGGAAGGAGGACCAACCCAACTTGCTAACCAGACTGGAGAGAAAATCTGACTTAAAAACAAACAGCTGATGAGGGAAGAAAGGGGCATCTAGGGGAAGGTTTGTAATAAGAGCTTGTGTGAGAATTCAGGTGGGGGAAACACCAGCTTATAGAACAGGCTTTTCCACCCCTGCATATGTTACAGACATGAATTTTCTTTCTTTTTTTTTTTTTTTTTATCCTCACCCGAGGATATTTTTCCATTTTTTGTTCAGATAGAGCGGGAGGGAGAGAGAGGAAGAGAGAGAGAGAAACATCGATGTGAAGGGACACATCGAGTGGCTGCCACCCGCACGACCAACCAGGGCCGGGGACAAACTGCAACCGAGGTACGTGCCCTTAGCGGGAACCGAACCCGGGTCTCTCTGTACCGCAGGCCGATGCTCCAACCGCTGAGCCAAACCGGCCAGGGCCAGACATGAATTTTCTTACATAATGGACAAAAGGATTCTGCTCAGTCTAGTGCCTGCTTAGCAACTGGTTGCAACAGAGTAAAATAAGAATAACCAATACTCCCTACCTCTCAGCAGTCAGGCACGCATGAATGTCTAGGCCTGGTTAGCAAAGTTCCCAGACACTGCCATCTAGTGGCAGTTTAGAGATATATTTGGAGCAACTAGCCCTGGCATTCTCAGATGGCTCTGCTAGCCTTTTGCAGAAATATGGGCCAGTCCAAGTATGAAATATTGAGCTGATGAAGAATGAAAACATCCCCTGAGGGAAGGTGAAAAAGAAACTAAGAGAGACAAAGACAAACAGAGAAATGCAAAGACAATGTCAAAGCAAGTAAGACATAGATACAGATATTCATGAAGATACATGAACCTGTCATTGAAAATTGGGGAGTGGGGGGATGTGGAAAACACAATCACTCATTCTGATCTCACACCCCCATCACAGTTTTAGGAGGCTGGTGATAGAGGAAGCTTTTGGTATGCCTTATGTGCTTTTTTTTTTTTTCCTCCTGATCTCAAATTCTTCCCTCTTTCACTTAGTCTTGTATGTTTCCAACCCCATGACCACTCTCTGCCCAACTTGTCCAAAACAAAAATATCAAACAACAACAAAAATCTTTCTTGAGGTTGTAGATAAGCATAAGAGACTATGGAGGACCAAACATTGTTTTTGAAAACAGTAACACTTAAGATGTCTTCAGATTTCTGGACACATCTGTACTTGGATATTAATGTAAAAAGTATTTTTTCATGTTGCATTTGCAGCTTTGCTTCTGAGCTGCAGATATAAATATCCCACTACATACTGTGCATTTTCAATTGGATGTCCTGATGGCTTTTTAAAACTAAATTTTTTTTTCAAAATTGTCTTCTTTCTCCTTTCCCACCACTGCCTGTACTCATCTTTTGTTTCTTATTCCTATGCCTGGTGGTTTAATGCTCCCAGTTATCTAGACCCAAACTCTCTCCCTCTTTTACTTACCATACTCCAATTTTCCCATCAGTCATAAAGTCTTTGCAACTCTTCCAAAGCAAAAAAAATAATTCTTACTTTTCAGCTCTACATACACAGTCCTATGTATGGTCTTCTTTTTTTTTTATTTTTTAAATTACAGTTTATATTCAACATTATTTTGGATTAGTTTCAAGTGTACAGCATAGTGGTTAGGCAATTATATACATTACAAAGTGTTTCCCTTGATATTTCCAGTACCCGACTGGTACCATATATCTCAAATGACCTACTTAAATGTCCTGTGATTTCAAATTTGATATAGTGTCCAATTCATGTATTTATTTATCTTCATTGGCAGCAATCCATTCACAGCTTCAATTATTTTTTACCTGTGTTACTTCAATAGTCTTTTAACTGGTCTCTGCTTTCAAATTTGTCCTACAAAGGCCTTCTACCACATACTGACTAGACTGATTTTTCTCCCTTGCTAAACCTGATACGTCACTTCCTTGTATTAAACTCTTGTATATTGCTATGGCCAAATGAAAGGCTGGGCCAATTTTCTCCTTCAAAAGCCACAATACAGGTGGATAAAATTCACACCCACACACAAGTTTAGGGCCCGGGAAATCAACAAAAGGCACATGGCAATCTGAGAAGTATTTACACTTGAAAAAATATTGAACTTCAGATATGAATGATGGAAATCTATGTCATTCTGGCTTAGAGTAGCTCTTATTCCCCATCCAGCTCGGCCAGCATGGAGGTTCTGCAAGATAGAGCACATCACGAGAATCAGAAGCTTCTTAGCTGAGGTCAAAAGGGAGGTGGAATGCCTGTCTGGTGTGGCTCAGTGGTTGAGCATTGAAAAATTCACCAAGAGATCATAGGTTCAATTTCCAATCAGGGCACATGCCCAGATTGTGGGCCCAATCCCCTGTGGGGGGCATGCAGGAGGTGGCCAATTGATGTTTCTGTCTATCTCTCCCTCTCCCTTCCTCTCTCTCTAAAATCAATAAAGTAAAAAAAAAAGGGGGGGGGTTGATAAACAATGTGTTTATGCCTAACAATATTGTTGGTACAAGTAACAATTATAGAGTACATGAGCAGCTAGTGTACAGGGAGAGCCAACATCTCTACTAGTCAGATGTTGTACATTTAGGAAAAGCTTATTCCTGGGTGCAGTGGCATGCATGTGCATCTGAGACCTGAGTAGTTCCATGCTAGCCACATGCTTCTGGCTGAACCTAAAGCTGCACACATATGTAGAGAAGATCTGTAAAGACCCAACCAAAAGAAAAAAATAGAGGCAGACTTCAAAACAGCCTAAATATTTAATGTGCTGCCTTACCCACACACAGATTCATCAGCTGAGAACCACTAGAGATGGTAGAGCACAATCTCTGTCCGAACATTGACTGACTGCTTAACTATGCAGATACAATGAAGACCCTTAGGAAGCCAGGTTTAACAACAAAAACAAGGAAGTTTGATAAACTGAAAAGAGACATTAGCAATCACAAAAAGACAGAGGACACAGATTTCATAAATATAGCCCAGGTGAATTACTAATCAAATAAACAATAAAACAAACAAAATCCAGCAATAACAATATTCTTCAGATTACTGTAAAACAGATCACAATAATCTAATTATTATAAAACATCAGAATTGAGAGTTGATATAATATGTTAATTAAAATTTCCAGTTATCAAGAAAAAATTTGAGACAAAGTCAGACTCACAGCAGCAAAAGCACTCAACAGAAAATTTTGAGTGCCCCCAGATGTTAAATTTAGCACACAAAAATTAAAAAAAAAAACAGCTATTATAAATATGTTCAAAGGAATAAAGTATGTTTAAAGATTTAAGAAAGGATGATAACAATGAAGCAACAAATATAGATTCTCAATTCTCAATAGCAGACATAAATCTTAAAAACAATTCAATGAAAATGCTACATTTTCAAGGACAATTCTGGAAATTTAAGACAGCAGAAGAAATAGTCAACCAGAAGATATAAAATAAATCATTTTTTCCAAAGGACAAAATAAAAATAAGATTGAAGAAAAATAAACAGAAGTTCAGAAAACTTGAAGTATAAGAAAAAGTAAAGGTAGAAACAAAGTAAGAGCACGAGGAAAGAAGATGGCATTAGGCAGGACTGGAGCAGGAGTGAGTATGTGAGAGTGTGAGAGGGAGTGTGAGTGAATATGAGCGTGGATGACCAGTTTTGAGCAGTGCAGAGACACAAGGCAGAAGGTTCCTGTGCTTTGGACGGAAAGCATCTGGCTACCAGGTAAGCAGCAAGTCAGCAAATTTTCCCTAGTGTTGCCGGGAGGCCCCGCCATTTTGGAGGATCCTGGGTCTTCCCTGGGAGAAGGAAAGGGGGAGCAGCTTGGGCCCAGTGACCTGAGTTCACTAGAGTGCCCTGCACCATCCGTCCAGTGGACTCAGCTGTGTTGGCAAAGTCAGCACACAGTAGGTGCCTGCAGCAGTAGCTGAAACCAGCTGGGAGCCGGAGCCCCACCCCCAACAGCAGCAGCGGCTCACCCAGGCCTGTGGCAATGCTGCAGCGTGCAGACCACAGGCCCCTGGTGGCGCACTGGCCAGCCCAGGCTCCAGGCCTGCAGCAGATGTGGAGGCCAGCTCATCCTCCAGGCTCCAGACCCGTGGCAGTGACACGGGGGCCAGCCCAGGCTCCAGACCCACCCAGGCTCCAGGGCTGCAGCAGCGCCACACCTTGCTCAGGCTCAAGGCAGCCCGACCAGGCTCACAGCGGCACAAGCACGAGCTTGTGAGCCCTGCAACAGTGACTGGGTGGGAGTAGAGTCCCAACCCAACAGGCATGAACAACTCAGACTGGCAGCTGAACTATCCCCAGCGGCATCATCAAAGACTGACCAAGAGCGGTGCCCCAGACCAAGCAGCAGGGCTAGGGCAGCTGAGACCTGCCCCTGACAACTGCAGCAGTGGAATTGGAGTGGAGCCCCTCCCCCTGCAGCAGCAAAATTCCAGGTATGGAGCATCCTCAGACCCCAATAGCAGTAAAGGATTGGCACCTGAGAGCATCCCCTGGCAGCAGCAGCAGCAGTAGCAGCAGTAGCAGTGCAAACTGGGAGCTGAAACTCGCCCCCAGCAGTGACTGATCAGGAGCTGAGAATCACCAAGCAACAGCATTCCCCAACAGCACACCAGTGGGACCCACATATCCCAGCAGTGTACCAGAGGGACCCACGAACCCCAGCAGTGCACCAGTGGAACCCACAAACCCCAGAAACATACAAATAAAACCCCCAAACCCCAGCAGGACACCAGCGAGACCCACACACAACAGCAGCATACCAGAGGGACCCACTAACCCCAGCAGTATGCCAGAGGAACCCATGCACCCCAAGACTGCACTAGTAGAAACCCACACATCTCAGCAACATACCAGCAGGTCCCACACACCCCAGCAGTGCACCATAAAAACACGCACCCCAGGCAGCAGCAGCACATATTAGCAGCTAAGAGCCATCCCCAGCAGCATCAGAAGAAGCTGATCAAGAGCAGTGTCCCAATGCAATTAGCAGCGAGTCTTGGAGAGCCTAGACCTGCATGACAGACCAATTCCAGCTGCCAGGTGTCAACCCTCCAGGACCCACAGCAGACAAGAGGAGCCATACACCAAAACAGGCTGGAAGGCACAGCATTAATTGATACATACCGACATGCCTACACATTCCAACATCCCTCAGCGGGCTTAGAACTACCAGATTACTAAAATGGTGAGACAAGAAACAACACCCAAGTGAAAAAAAAAAAAAAAAAGAAGAGGAATCACCAGATCACCAGAAATGGAACTACAGGAACTAGAAGAAAGCAACTTGTCAGATAAAGAATTCAAAGCAATGATTACAAGGGTGCTCAAACAATTTGGTAAGAACTACAAGCAACTTAATAAGACTTCTGAAGAGGTCACTGGGAACTACTTCAGCTTAAAAACAGAGGTTGAAGCTACGATTAAAGAGATAGAAGCTCTACATAAAAATCAAGAGGAAATGGGAAGATGGCAGTGGGCAGGACCAGAGAAAGGGTGAATGTGTGAGAGAGTGAGTGAGTGTGTGAGAGAGTGAGTGAGTGTGTGAGTATGAGTGGACGTGAAGGTGGACAACCAAACCCTAGCAGTGTAGAGACATGGATGAGAAGGTTCCTGGGCTGTGCACAGGAGCGGCCCTTCAGGGCACTTCTGCCTGCACCAGGGGTGGTCCCATCATTTTGGAAAATCCCGGGACTTCCCTGGGAGGAGGCAGTGGGAGCAGCTAGGGCCCACCAACCTGAGCCCACCAGAGCACCTGGCACCATCGGACCAGTGGACACTCTGTGTCAACACAGACCTGTGCACAGTAGTGGAACTGCCAAGGTACCGATCACGAAAGCCGCAGAAAGACCAGAGCCCGGCACCATCCCCCATAGTAGCAGCCCGATCAAAGTCAAAATATACCCCCAGCAACAGAGGCGGGGTAACAGACATCCATCCCCAGGCAACAGAAGCACAGACCAGCAGCTGAGACCCATCCTCAAAAACTACAACAAAAGCTGAGCAGGAGTTGAGCCACATGGGACAGCAGCACTCCTGAGCCAACAGCGGCGAGACCTGGGGCTCCCCAGAGGCCTGTGTGGTCCAGTAGCTCACAAGAGCAGTGGTAAACCTGAACCCCAGAGAGACTGGTGCTATCCAGATGCCTGCCCATTGGACATGCAGGGTGCAGGGGCACCAGAGAGACCTGTGCAACACAGCAGGGACTGTGTGATCCAGTTACGTATGGGAACTGCAGGGTGCTGAAACACCAGAGAGGCCTGAACAACCCAGCAGGAACTGTGCAATCTAGTTACCCTCGGGACCTGCAGGGTGCTGAAGCACCAGAGGCCTATGCTACTCAGTAGCCCATAACATAGGGAAAGAATCGGGTCCCCAAGTGGACTGTGCAGTCCAGTTACCCATGGGACCTGCAAGGTGTAGGGGCACCAGAAAGGCCTGTGCGACCCAGTTGTGCACAAGATAGGCATAGAGGATGTGAAAATGAAAGCTGAGTGAATAGAATGTACGCAGATGATCTCCCAGGACCAAACAAAAATTACAACTAAAATAAAGACAAATCCTCGAAAAAAAGCAACAGAAAAGCAGCAGGAGGGGACCACATAACCAGGGACACTGGTAGAATATTTGGAGGCAGGAGAGGGTGGCGGGCTGGGAGCCAATGGAGAGCAGCACTCTTAGCTGTGAGCAGCACCCTTGGGGAATAAAGCCCAAGCCTCCTCCAAAGCCCAGAGAGACAGGAAAGACCGCTGAAATAGCCACAGCCCCTCACCTGGGGGCTATGGCAGAGGGAGGGCAGACTGGGCTTGAACTCTTTGGAGACACCTGGATTTGGAGGGCACTCAGTTTTTGCTGAGCTGCAGCCACAAAGAACTGTGGCCAATGTACTCCTTCCAGAAGCTTTGAGGAAAAGCAGCAGACCTTACCCCTCAGAGAGTCAGCCTTTACCAGGTGAGGCAAAGAAATGCAAATTGAGGCTCATTAACAACCAGCATCTATCCCACCCTCTGGAAATCCTCTTAGGAAGAACACCAGGGCTACATTCCAAGTCACTGAGTAACAGACTACTAGCCACCAGGAAAGAGCTACAGGATAACTGAAACTTTCCTAGGCTTGCAAACCTACCCAGGAAAGTAAGACTTGACAGTGGTGTTTAACGTGGGCCCACCCAGGCTCATCCAAACCCAGTAGAGGGAACCACAAACAGCAGAACACCAACACCCACAGGAAAAATTTGGCAGGCTCCCAAATCCACTGTAATAACAAAATGGTGAAACAAAGAAACAAATCTAAAATGAAAGAACAAGAGAACTCTATCAAAGATGAGATCAATGAAATGCAGCTAAGCAAATTCAGAGTCATGATCTTGAGGAAGCTCAGCAGCATGAGTAAGGACATCAGCACCATAAGTAAAGATATAGAAGCATTGAAAACCAACCAAGTGGAAATGAAGAATGACATAACGAAGAATGACAAATTAAAAACACATTGCAAAGACTAACAGCAGAATATAGAAAGCTGAACACCGAATCAGTGAATTAGAAAATGGGGTGAAAAAAATCAACGAATCAGAAAACCAAAAGGAAAAAACAATAAAAAAACAAGAAGACAGCTTAAGAGAACTGTGGTACAACTGGAAACCTAGTAACATTCGCATCATAGGAGTCCCCGAAGAGGAAGAAAATGGGCAAGGGTTAGAGAACATATTTGAAGAAAGAGTGACACAAAACTTTCCTAACTTGGTGAAAGAAGAAGACATTCAAATTAAAGAAGCACAGAGAGCCCCAACTAAGAAGAACCAAAACAAGCCCACACCAAGACACATAGTAATTAAAATGCCAAAAATTAAAGACAAAGAAAGAATCCTGAAGGCAAGAGATAAGTTACAGTTACCTATAAAGGAAACCCCATAAGTCTTTTAGCTGACTTCTCAACAGAAACAATGAAAGCCAGAAGGGAGTGACATGAAGTATTCAAGGTCATGATGAACAAGGATCTGAATTCAAGACTACTCTATCCAGAAAGACTATCATTCAAAATAGAAGGTCAAACAAAGAGCTTTTCAGACAAAAAATGGCTAAAAAAATATGTTAACACCAAACCAGCACTGCAAGATATGCTAAAAAAAACTGCCGTAGAAGAAATATGAGGAAAAATAAAGCCACACTGAACAAAAATGCCACTAAATAAATACACATCAATTATCTCCTTAAATGTGAATGGTTTGAATGCTCTGATAAAAAGACACAAAGTAGGCAAGAGCATATAGTGGAGTAAAGACAGGCTCTTTAATAAATAGTGTTGGGAAAATTGGAAAGCTACAAGCAAAAAAGAAACTAGACCATCATCTTCCACCATACACAAGAATGAACGCAAAATGTATAAAAGACTTAAATATGACTCATGAATTCATAAAAATCCTAAAAGAAACTGTAGGCAACAAAATTTCAGACATCACACGCAGCAGAATTTTACTGATACATCACCTAAGGCAACAGAGTAAAGGAAAAAAAAATAAACACATGGGATGACATCAAACTCAAAAGCTTCTGTATAGCAAAATATACAAGCATCAAAATGGAAAGGCAACCCACTGTATGGTAGAACATAATTGCCAATGACATATCAGAAAAGGGGTTAATTTTCAATATATATAAAGTGCTCACACAACTCACCAAAAGGAAAACAAAGAACCCAATTAAAAAATGGGCAGAGGAACTAAATAGACACCTCTCCAAACAGAACATACAAATGGCTAAGACACCTGTGAAGAAATGCTCAACATCACTAATCATCAGAGAAATGCAAATTAAAACTTTTAAGAGGTATCACCTCACACCTGTCAGAATTGCCGACATCAACAAATCATCAAACAATTGTTGGCAAGGGTGTAGAGAAAAGGGGACTCTAATACACTGCTGGTGGGAATGCAGACTGGTGCAGCCACTATGGAAAACAATATGGTGTTACCTCAAGAAATTAAAAATTGAACTTCCATTTGACCCAGTGATGCCATTTCTAGGAATATACCCTAAGAAGCCTGAAACACCAATTGGAAAGAATATATGTATCCCATGTACATATCAGCACTATTTATAATAGCTAAAATCTGGAAACTGCCAAATGTCCATCAGTAGAACAATGGATAAAAAAGCTGTGGTACTTGTACACAATGGAGTACTATTCAGCTGTAAGAAAGAAAGATCTCTTATCCTTTGAGACTACATGGAGGGACCTGGAAAGTAGTATCCTAAATGAAACAAGCCAAACAGAGAAAGACAAGTATCATATGATCTCACTTATTTGTGGAATATAATGAACATAACAGTCTGCGGAATGGGGTTATGCCAGAGATGTGGAAGTGGGGTACAGACTGACTATCACCAGAAGAGGGGGTATGGGGAGAGATAAATCACATAACTTATATGAATGTATGCATGAACAATGGAGATGAACACCAAAACTGGGGCCAGTGTGGGGCGGGAGGGGGAGAGTGGAATCAGTTGGGGGAAAAGGAGAAACATCTGTAACAAAAATAAATTAATTAATTAATAAAAAAAAAAAACAAGATAAAAACTTCATAAAAAAAAAAAAAAGACACAGAATAGCTGACTGGATAAAAAAACAAGACTCACATATATGTTGTTTACAAGAGACCGACCTCACAACAAAAGACTCACATAGGTTGATAGTGAAGGGATGGCAAAAATCTTCCAAGCAAACGGAAAGGAAAAAAAGTCTGGAGTAGCAATACTCATATCTGATAAAGTAGATTTCAAAATGAAGGCCATAACTAGAGACAAAGAAGACGACTACATAATATGGAAAGGATCTATCCAATAGGAAGATATAACCTTTTTAAACATATATGCACCCAATTAAGAGCACCAACGTATATTAAAAATATTTTGGAGGACTCCTAAGAAAAAATTAATAGCAATACAATCATAGCAGGGGACTTCAATACCCCGCTGACATCACTGGATAGATCTTCTAGACAAAAAATTAACAAGGAAACACAGACTCTAAATGAAGCACTAGATTAAATGGATTTAATAGATATCTACAGAGAATTACACCCCAAAACTGCAGAATTCACATTCTTTTCAAGTGCACATGGGACATTCTCAAAGATAGACCACACGTTAGGGCAGAAACTAAGTGTCTGCAAGCTCAAAAAGATTGAAATCTGTGGGAGACTGTTTGCATGGCATCCATTTTGTTAAAATCTGCTCTGCCATCTCGTACCCCAAGGCAGAATATCTCTGCATACAATGTTTCTGCATTCCTTTAAGTAACCATTTACTCAGCCAGTTATGCTCTGTTTGTCTTTTGTTCCACCCGTGATATTTACTTGAAATTGCTTCAGGGTGGTTACTCTAACTTATCGCTTGGCAACAAATGTTCTTGTTTTTCTGCTTCTTGCCCTATATATTGTGTGGATTTCCTCAGAACAAACGAGACTTGATCAGAACCCTGTCTTGCGTCCATTTCTCGTGTCTCTTGTCCCTCCTCATCCTCACTTCCCCTCTAGAGTCCTCATTGCTCGACCTGTGGGACAGGTCAAGTGGCGCCCAACGTGGGGCTCCAGAATGGGAGATCCAGTGAAGGACGCCGTTTGAGTGGCCGGCAGAAAGGAAAAGAAAAGAGGGAACGATGTGGGAACTTGCTGCGTCTGCATCCCTCAGGTAAGCGAACGGCGATTATGGATCAAGAAATGAGCCAACATAAGATGTCCGTTGAGCCCTGGCCGGTTTGGCTCAGCAGTTAGAGCGTCCACCTGTGGTCTGGAGAGACCCGGGTTCGGTTCCCGCTAAGGGCATGTACCTCGGTTGCAGTTTGTCCCCAGCCCTGGTTGGTCGTGCGGGTGGCATAAACCCCTGAGATTTAATAATGAACCTATCTCCTCAAAATAAAGACTACACTTCCCATCTCGTTTGCAGCTACATGTGGTCACATGACTAAGTATGCGTGTGGAAGTGATATTTGCAACCTTTGAGTTACTTCCTTAAAAAGAAATGGTTTATTTGTACTTCCTATTTTCTTCCTTCCTTCCTAGGGCTAAGAAACAGACATAGTGGTGATAAATCAGTTTTGACTATGAAGATAAGGAAAATATATTAGGACATGATGGAACCACAAGATAGAAGAAAACTGGACCTTTGGAAAATCTTATAGAGCAGAGCAGCCTATCTATTATCCCTTTGGTTTATTGCATGAGAAAAATAAAAACTCATTTTGTTTGAATTTTAGTTACAAAAGTTTAGCCTATACCTTAATACACAGTGTGTTATATTCACACAGTTTACTCATCACCCAGAGGACAATTTTATGTATGCTTTGGCCAATAGTCTGTCTTTAGCCAATGCTCATTTAAGAGCAAACTCAAGAGGAACCATCATTGTAAATGTAATTCGCTTTACCCACTCCTTACTCCTAATTCCATTAGGAGTTTCTCCTCTACATTCTTAAAAAAACTCTGGTTTACCTTTCTTTCAGTACTTAATACAGAGAAATTTTATTGTCTGTGGGGTTATCTATCTTACTCACTGGTAAGTGAGTTCCTTGAAAGACCCTACCTGAATTGTTCATTGTTGTCTCATCTCTTTCATGAGTCAATCCAGACATTGCCTCCCCTGAAGAACCTTGAATGACTTCTTCACCTACAGATGGGATGAAGTGCCCCTCCTCTGTGCACCTACAGAATCTCAACATCTCCAACTTATAACCTACACAACAATGATCACACTATATTTGTTTTTTACTTTATTTTTGTTACAGTTGTTTCTCCTTTTTTATCCCACTGACACCCTCCTCCCCATCCCCCACACCCCATCCCCGGCTTTGTAGTCCATGTCCATTGGTTATACGTACATGCATATAAGTTCTATGGCTTATCTCTTCCCTACCTCCACCAACCCCTCTATTGAGGGTTGTCAGTCTGTACTCTACTGTATTTTCTTTCTTTTTTTTTTTTTTATCCTCACCAGAGGACATTTTTTTCCATTTTTTGTTCAGGTAGAGTGGGAGGGAGAGAGAGGAACAGAGAGAGAGAGGGAAACATCGATGTGAAAGGGACACATCGAGTGGCTGCCACTCGCACGACCGACCAGGGCCGGGGACAAACTGCAACCGAGGTACACACCCTTAGCGGGAACCGAACCCAGGTCTCTCAGGACCACAGGCCGACGCTCTAATCGCTGAGCCAAACCGGCCAGGGCTGTACTTTCTTTCTTACAGCTTCATAGTACTCCATTGTGTATATGTACCACAGTTTTTATATCCATTCGTCTACTGATGGAAACTTGAGCTGTTTCAAGATCTTAGCTATAGTAAATAATGCGGTTGTGAAAATGGGAGTACATATATTCTTTCTGATTGGTATTTCTGGTTTCTTAGGGTATATTCCTAGAAGTGGGATCACTGGAACAAATGGAAGTTCAATTTTTAATTTTTTGAGGTAACACCATATTGTTTTCCATAGTAGCTGCACCAGTCTGCATTCCGACCAGCAGTGTACTAGAGTCCCCTTTTTTCCACACCCTCACGAACACTTGTTGTTTGATAATTTGTTGATGGTGGCCATTCTGACAGGTGTGAGGTAATTCAGAAAAGAAATAGAAGAAGATATAAAAAAGTAGAAGCACATACCCTGTTCATGGATTGGAAGAATTGACATCATTAAAATGCCCATACTACCCAAAGCAATCTATTGATTCAATAAAATTCCCATCAAAATACCAATAACATACTTCACAGAACTAGAACAAATATTTCAGAAGTTCATATGGAACAAAAAAGACGTTGAATAGCCACAGCAATACTGGAAAAGAACAAACTTGGGGGGATCACATTACCAGATTTCAGGTTATACTACAAGGCCACTGTAAGCAAAACAGCCTGGTACTGGCACAAGAACAGGCATATAGACCAGTGGAACAGAACAGAGAACCCAGAAATATACCCAAGGCAATATGCTCAATTAATATTTGACAAAGGTGGCAAGAACATACAGTGGAGTAAAGATAGCCTCTTTAATAAATGGTGTTGGGAAAATAGGACAGCTATATGCAAAAAAATGAAACTAGACCATCAACTTACACCATACACAAGAATAAACTCAAAATGGATAAAAGACTTAAATGTGACTCATGAATCCATAAAAATCCTAGAAGAAACTGTAGGAAACAAAATTTCAGACATCATACGCAGCAGAATTTTAACTGACACATCACCTAAGGCAACAGAAACACAGGAGAAAATGAACACATGGGACTACATCAAATTCAAAAGCTTCTGCACAGCAAAAGATACAATCATCAAAATGGAAAGGCTACCCTTTGTATGGGAGAGCATAATTGCCAATGATATATCAGATAAGGGGTTAATTTCCAATATATATAGAGTGCTCATACAACTCCACAAAAGGAAGACAAAGAACCCAATTAAAAAATGTGCAGAGGAACTAGACACCTCTCCAAACAGGACATACAAATGGATAAGACACATATGAAGAAATGCTCAACATCACTAATCATCAGAGAGATACAAATTAAAACAACAATGAACTATCACCTCACACCTGTCAGAATTGCCGATATCAACAAATCATCAAACAACAAGTGTTGGCGAGGGTGTGGAGAAAAGGAGACTCTAGTACACTGCTGGTGGGAATGCAGACTGGTGCAGCCACTATGAAAAGCAGTATGGTGTACCTCAAAAAATTAAAAATTGATCTTCCATTTGACCCAGTGATCTTACTTCTAGGAATATACCCTAAGAAGCCTGAAACACCAATCAGAAAGAATATATGTACCCCCGTGTTTGTAGCAGCACTATTTACAATAGCTAAGATCTGGAAACAGCTCAAATGTCCATCAGTAGATTTATAGATAAAAAAGCTGTGGTACATATACACAATGGAGTACTATGCAGCTGTAAGAAAGACACATCTCTTATCCTTTGAGACAACATGGAGGGATCTGTAGAGAATTATCCTAAGCGAAACAAGCTGAGCATAGGAAGACAAATATCACATGATCTCACTTATTTGTGGAATATAATGAACATAATATTCTGAGGAACAGGGTAGTTCCCGGGGTGTGGAAGTAGGGTACAGACTGACAATCCTCAGAAGAGGGGGTGGAGAGGGAGGGAAGAGATAAACCAGAAAACTTATATGCATGTACGCATAACTGAGGACATGGACAACAAAGCTGGGGATGGATTTGGGGGGGATGGGGCGGAGGGTGTCAATGAGGAAGAAAAAGGAGAAACATTTGTAACAAAAATAAATTAATAGTAATAAAAAACAACTTCATCATAAATTTACTAGAGCTAATAAATAAATTTGGCAAAGTAGCAGGATGCAAAATCAACATCCAGATATTATTGGCATTTTTATACACCAATAATGAACACACAGAAAGAGAAACTACAAAACAATCCCATTTACCATTGCAACAAAAAAAATTAAGATTCCTAGGAATACATGTAACCAAAAAAATGCAGGTGTCTATTTAGCTCCTCTACCCATATTTTAATTGGGTTCTTTGTCTTCCTTTGTTGAATTGTATGAGCACTTTATATATTTTGGAAATCAACCCCTTCTCTGATGTATCATTAGCAATTATGCTCTCCCATAGAGTGGGTTGCCTTTCCATTTTGGTGGTTGTTTCTTTTGCTCTGCAGAAGCTTTTTAGTTTGATATAGTACCATATGTTCATTTTCTCCTTTGTTTCTATTGCATTAGGTAATGTATCAGTGAAAATTCTGCTGCGGATGATGTCTAAAATTTTGTTGCCTACATTTTCTTTGGGACTATTTATGGATTCACTGGTCACATTTATGTCTTTTATTCATTTTGAGTTTATTTTTGTGTATGGTGTAAGTTGATGGCCTAATTTCATTTTTTGCATATAGCTGTCCAATTTTCTCAACACCATTTATTAAAGAGGCTGTCATTATTCCATTGTATGTGTTTGCCTCCTTTGTCAAATATTAATTGACAAATATTAATTGGGTCTATTTCTGGGTTCTCTGTTTGGTTCCACGGGTCTATATGCCTGTTCTTGTGCCAGTACCAGGCTGTTTTGATTACAGTAGCTTTGTAGTATAACTTGATATCCGGTATTGTGATCCCACCTACTTTGTTCTTCTTTTTCAAGATGGCTGTGGCTATTCGGGGTCTTTTTGGTTTCATATGAACTTTTGAGGTATTCTAGTTTTGTGAATATGTCATTAGTATTTTGATGGAGATTACATTGAATGTATAGATTGCTTTGGGTAATATGGACATTTTAATGATGTTAATTCTTCCAATCCATGAACAAGGTCTGTGCTTCCACTTTTTTATATCTTTTCTACTTTTTTCAATGTCCTGTAGTTTTTTGCAAATAAGTTCTTTACTTCTTTGGTTAATTTTATTCCTCAGTATCTTAATTTTTTCTGCCACGATTGTAAATAAAATTGTTTTTTAGTTTCTCTTTCCGTGAGTTCATCATTGGCGTATAAGAATGCTGTTGATTTCTTGACGTTAATTTTGTATCCAGCTGCTTTGCCAAATTTATTTATTAAGTTTAGTAGATTTTTGATGGACTCTTTACGGGTGTTTATGTATAATATCATGTCATCTGCAAATAATGACAGTTTCACTTTCTCCTTTTCTTTTATTTTTACTTCGTTAAACAAGAGTGGCAAAAGTGGACATCCATGTCTTGTTCCTGTTCTTAAGGGAAATGCTTTTAGTTTCTGCCCATTGAGTATGATGTTGGCTGTAGGTCTTTCATATATGGCTTTTGTTATGTCTAGATATGATCCCTCTATTCCCACAATGCTGAGCTTTTTTATCAGATATGAATGCTAGATTTTGTGGAATGCTTTTTCAGCATCTATTGGTATGATCATGTGGTTTTTATCTTTCATTTTATTTATGTGGTGTATCACATTTATAGATTTGCGAATAATGTACCAGCCTTGCATCCCTGTGATGAATCCCACTTGGTCTTTGTGAAAAAAAAAATTTTTTTTGATATATTGCTGTATCTGATTTGCTAGTATTTTGTTCAGGATTTTGGCATCTCTGTTTATAAGAGGTATTGGACTGTAGTTTTCTTTTTTGTAGTGTATTTATCTGGTTTTGAAACTAGAACATGTTGGCCTCATAAAACAAGTTTGGAAGTCTTTCCTCTTCTTGAATTTTTTGAA
The DNA here is from genome assembly GCF_014108415.1 of Molossus molossus. Taxonomy (NCBI): domain Eukaryota; kingdom Metazoa; phylum Chordata; class Mammalia; order Chiroptera; family Molossidae; genus Molossus; species Molossus molossus. The sequence goes on along the minus strand of NW_023425355.1, from coordinate 65,788,711 downwards.
ATAGTTTGAGGAGAATGTGTGTTAGTTTTTTGTTGAATGTTTGGAAAACTCCCCCATGAAGTCATCTGCGTCTGGGCTTTTGTTTGCTGGGAAGTTCTTAATCACCTCTTCAATTTACATAGGTGTTTTGGGTCTGTTCAAGTTTTCTGTCTCTTTCCAGTCTAGTTTTGGGAGACTGTGTTTCTAGAAATTTGTCCATTTTGCTTAGATTGTTGAATGTGTTGCTTTTTAATAGTTTATAATATTTGTTAACGATCCTTAATATTTCTGTGGTGTCAGTTATTATTTTTCCTCTTTCATTTCTGATTTTGTGTATTTGGGTTCTCTCTCTTTGTTTCTTGGTGCATTTAGCTAAGGGTCCATCAATATTGTTTATCTTTTTGAAAAACCAGCTGTTTGTTTCTTTGATCCTTTGAATTGTCTTTTTTTTGGTCTCTATGTCATTTATTTCTGCTCTGATCTTCCCTATTTCCTTCCTTCTATTTGCTCTAGGGTTTTCTTTCTTTTTTTTTTCTTTTTGCTTTCTAGTACTTTAAGTTGTGAGGTTAGATAGTCTATTAGAAATTGTTCTTGTTTCTTGAGGTAGGCCTGTAGTGCTATGACCTTCCCTATAAGAACTGCTTTTGCTCCATCCCATAGATTTTGTGTTGTTGCATGTTCATTTTCATTGGTTTCCTCAAAGTTTTTAATTTTTTCCTTGATCTCCTCAGTAACCCATTTATTGTTTAATAATGTAGTATTTAGTCTCCATGCATTCAAATGTCTTTGCATGTTCTTGTTGCAATTGATTTCTAGTTTCATGCCATTGTGATCTGAGAAGATGCTTGATATGATTTCAATCTTCTTGAACTTGTAGAGACTTAGTTTGTGTCCTAACGTGTGGTCTATCTTTGAGAATGTTCCATGTGAACTTGAGAAGAATGTGAATTCTGTTGTTTTGGGGTGTAATTCTCTGTAGATATCTATTAAATCCACTTGGTCTAGTGCTTCATTTAGAGTCTCTGTTTTCTTGATAATTTTTTTATCGAGAGGATCTATCCAGTGATGTCAGCGAGGTGTTGAAGTCCCCTGCTATGGTTGTTTTGCTGTCGACTTCTCCTTTGAAGTCCTTCAGAAGATTTTTAATATATTTTGGTGCTCCTATATTGGGTGCATATATGTTTATCAAGGTTATATCTTTCTGTTGGACAGATCCTTTCAATATTATGTAGTGGCCTTCTTTGTCTCTAGTTATAGCCTTCATTTTGAAATCTACTTTATCAGATATGAGTATTGCTACCCCAGCTTTTTTTTTTTCCTTTCCATTTGCTTGGAAGATTTTTTTCCAGCCCTTCACATTCAATCTATGTGAATCTTTTAATGTGAGGTGGGTCTCTTGTAAACAGCATATATGTGAGTCATACTTATTTATTGCCATTTTTGTTTACTATGGTTATATTTTTGTTCCTATTTTTTTTACCAAAATTCCTTGTAGTGCTGGTTTGGTGCTAAGGTATTCACTTAGCCTTTTTTTGTTTTTTTTTTTTTTTTGTCTGGGAAGCTCTTTATTTGACCTTGTATTTTGAATGTTAGTCTTGCTGGGTAGAGTAGTCTTGAATTCAGATCCTTGTTTTTCATGACCTTGATTACCTCATGACATTCCCTTCTGGCCTGTAGTGTTTCTGTTGAGAAGTCAGCAGATGACCTTATGGGGGCTCCTTTGTAGGTAACCTGTTACTTATCTCTTGCTATGTTCAGGATTCTCTCTGTGTCTTTAATTTTTGGCATTTTAATTACTATGTGTTTTGGTGTGGGCCTATTTGGTTTCTTCTTAGTTGGGGTTCTCTGTGCTTCTTGTACTTGAATGCCTTCTTCCTTCACTAAATTAGGGAAGTTTTCTGTCACTATTTCTTCAAATATATTCTCTAACCCTTGCTTATTTTCTTCTGCTTCGGGTACTCATATGATGCGAATATTATTATTTTTCCTGTTGTCCCACAGTTCTCTTAAGCTGTCTTCCTGTGTTTTAATTGTTTTTTCTTTTTGGTTTTCTGATTTTTAGTTTTACCCTGTCTTGTAATTCACTGATCTGTTCCTCAGCTTCCTCTATTCTGCTCTTTAGACCTTCCAATGTGTTTTTTTATTTCTAATATGTCATTCTTCATTTCTTCTTCGTGGTTTTTAATTTCCAATTGGTTGATTTTCAACATTTTATTTTTTTACTCATGGTGTTGATATCCTTACTCATGCTGTTGAGCTTCTTCAAGATCATGACTGAATTCTAGCTCTGTTAACTTGCTTAACTGCACCTTATTTATCTAATCTTCAGTAGAGGTCTCTTTTTATTTCACTTGGCATTTGTTTCTTTGTTTTACCATTTCGGCTATCTCATTGGGCTTTGGAGCCTGCCAAATTCTCTTCTTGGTTTGGTGTTTTGCTGTTTGTGGTTGCCTCTACTGGGTTGGAGTGTGGGCAGACCCACATTAAACACCACTGTCAAGTCTTACTTTCCTGGGCAGAGTTGCAAGCCCAAGAATGGTTCAGTTATTCTTTAGCTCTTTGCCTGTATGCTCTTAGTGGCAGTTACTTAAAGAGCCTTGCATGCTCAGTTGAATAAAAAACTTCCATAGGTGTTCAGTGTAAGGGAATTTTAGAAAGATGGGGCAGATGCTGGTAGATAATGAGCCTCAATTTGCATTTCAGTGACCCACTGGGTGGGGTTGAATCTCTGAGGGAGGTGCCTCTGCCTCTCTCCAGAGCCCTGGGAATGAGTAAGATGGCCACTGTCCTGAATGGCTGCAACTCAGCAAAACTATGAGTGCCCTCCAAATCTTGAGTATCCGCACACAGTTCCAGTCCCGTCCACCCTCCCTCTGCTGGAGCCCAAGGTGAGTGACTGTGGCTATTTTAGTACTCTGTCTCGGCTCTGCAGTGTGGAGCCGCTTGAGAGTTTATACCCAAGGGCGCTGCTCACAGGTAAGACTGCTGGTGTCCGTGGGCTCCCATCTCCCTTCTCGTGCCTCTGAAATCCTACCAGAATTAAGTCAATGTCCCTCATTATATAATCCTCACAATCCTGCTTTTGTTTTTTTTTTTTTTTTTTTTTTTTGCTTGATGATTTGTCTTTATTTTAGTTGTAATTTCAGTATTGTCCTGGGAGAATGTCTGTGTAGTTTCCATTCAGTGCACTGCCATTTTGGAGTCATCTTTCCTTTTTTTTTTTTTTTTTTTTTTCAATCAGAATATCTTATTCCCTCTCACTTCTGTGAATCTAAACTGTGCCTCGCCTTCACATATATTACATATCCTTCATAAAACTTTCCCCAAGGCTCCACCTCCCCATTAATCCTTCATTACTCTTCCTAACTTCCTACAGCTCCTTATGCATGTCTATAATGTGAAGATTTTTACTAAATTATGTGAATTTCAATTATCATTACAAACTTTGTTTTACTTTAACGATGTCATGTGTGGAAGCTCCATCTTTCAAACTGTACTATAAGCTACTTGAGCACAAGTCTCATGTCCCAGTAGATTTTGGATGGGATTTTTTTTCAGCTTTCATCCAAATATTAGATATTTTGATAACAATTTAGAGAAATGTAAACATGTATATGTATTTTTGTTCCATCTATAAACTAAATAGTCACCTAAATTGAAACTCAAGGGGAGAAGCTTTTCTATAATATTTTTTGAACAGAATTATTAAATATTTATCTCTGGCATCAGATATTTTTTACCAAGTTTCTCTTCATATTAAATATTTCCATGCCAATAATTGTGTGTGCTTCTACTTGCTTTCTCTAGCTTTCTACATGAGCCAGTATTCTTTCATTTGATAAAACATGAGGATGATTTATTGATGGCGGTGTTATTCAATCTAATTCTTGCATTGTTTTCAGCAGGAGATGTTGAGAGAACTACCCTTTGGAGAAGTTGCCAAACTTTTCCCTAAGATATTTTGTAAACAAGACACCGGATTGACTGCAAAATGTATTCCCAATATACAAAAGTGTATAGTAAATTCAGTTCCAAATCATGAAGTTCATGAAGTTCTAACTAGAGGGCATTAGGAACAGAAAAACGCAAACCTTTCTTTGACTGTAAGCAGAAAGCTGTTACTGGAAGTGCAGACAGTTGATAAGTTTGAGACATATGGTCCTATTCTCTTTGTCCAAAATAAGAATAGTCAGTTTAGCAGTAAATTGATAGTGTAAGTAAATCTAGCACTTGAAAGCATTCAATTAAATTTACCCCATCTTCAGTAGTATGGAAAGGTAATGGAATTCCCCCATGGCAAATGGCTAATGCACTAGACTAACTCCTCTAGAAAAGGTAGGAATGATGTTCATGTGAGATAACTTGTAGTCAATAGCAAATAAAAACTCTCCAATTTTGAGAGGAAAATATATCACAAAAGAACACTACCCTGGTCAGTTTGGCTTGGCTGTTAGAGCATCAGCCTGTGGCCTGTGGTCCAGGGAGACCCGGGTTCAGTTCCCACTAATGGCAAGTACTTGGTTGCAGTTTGTTTCAGGCCCTGGTTGGGTTATGGGGGAGGCAGCCACTCAATGTGTCCCTTTCATGTCAGTGTTTCTCTCTCTCTCTCTCTTCCTCCACTCTATCTGAACAAAAAATGGAAAAATGTCCTCAGGCCAGGTTTAAAAATGAACACTAACATGTCCACTCTTTATTCCTGTGAACTGTAACACAATAATGGATAGGTTCCACAGCAAAGGGAAAAGAACCCATCTTCATCAGCCTGGTAAAAATGTTTCAAGTACAACCACTGAGTGAGGGGAAAAGAAATGGAAACATGTAAGGTGCAGACTTTAGTTGAAAAATATTCCAGGATAATACTAACAACTAGGGAGCTAACTACTACTTTGAGGTTCTAGAAACTTGAATGGCTAGTTGAATTTTTGTGACTTGTTTTTTTCAAAAAGAAAAAGAGTTCCCACAGAAAGCTTTTAACTAACTCAGATGAATGTGCAGTAGACAGTAATTCACCACCCCAAATCCAGTTGTGCCACTCAATACCATGTTTACATGAAAAATATCTGTAAAAAATTTTTGGAAACAAAACTGTCTTGCCAATGCACATGTTCCCAACTTTGTGTAGGTAGGACTTAAAGCTATTCATAAAACAAGGGAATATATATTGACGAGTGGTTACAGGCCTGGATCTGAGCTAAGTTGTGAAGAAGACAAAAGTTGCCTTATTATTTTTTCTATGCCTTTTCCTTCCCTTATCTATACCCACAAGCACTTTGCACCTCTGCCTTTGTGTTCATGCACTTCCTTCTGCCAGAGGTGTCCTTGTCACTTTGCCTCTTGTCTGCTTGAGGTAGTACCTCTCCTTCAAGAATCAAGGGCATCTCCTTCATGAAATTTTCCAGATTCCCCTCCCACCCTGAAAGAGGTAGCTTCTGCTTCCTTTGTGATTCTTACTTCAGAGAGCCTGCCTAAACTGTTGGTTGGCCAGAGAGCACCATGCCATAGGAGTGCCTCTGTAGATGGGGCCTTTCATTGTTCTTGCTTATCAGAACATTCTGTTAATTTTACTTCATCATACATCTCTCACCAGTATGGGAACCAGACCCTTTGCAGTTATGGTTGAGCAACCAATATCTTGTTTGCCCAGTCTTTGTTCCTGCACCCACCCTGAGAAGCTTACCAAAAGAGCCTGCCCCAAAAAACAACAAGCCTTGCCCTGGCCAGTTTGGCCCCGCGGTTAGAGCGTCGGCCTGTAGTCTAGAGAGACCCGGGTTCGGTTCCCGCTAAGGGCGTGTACCTCGGTTGCAGTTTGTCCCCGGCCCTGGTTGGTTGTGTGGGTGGCAGCCACTCGATGTGTACCTTTCCCATCGATGTTTCTCTCGCTCTCTCTTCCTCTCTCTCCCTTCTGTCTGAGCAAAAAAATGGAAAGATGTCCTCGAGTGAGGATAAAAACAAAACAAAATAACAACAACAACAAGCCCCAGCCAGTTCAGGGCTGACACCATTTTGGACTCAGCCTATCTGTTTTTCAGATGCCCTTAATAAAATTCTGTTTCTGCATTACTTTAGCCTTGTGTGTTCCTCCCTTAGTGATCTAACATTTTGTGCTGAAACCTAGGAGGGTTCAGCGTATAGGGAGCGGGTGGCGACTGGGCTACAGACACCTCAAGTAACCTTTGAATCCCACCTGGGTGTTCTGATGGCAGGCTGGCTGTGCCTTTTCCTGGCCCTGCGGGCCCTCTTGAGCCAGCCAGGGAGGACACTGGACTGGAAGTCTCTCCCTTCTGTTGCAGACCACCAGATCAACAGTGACCAATTCTCTGGAAGTAAGTGACCAGACACTGTTTCTCGGGTTTTCTGTCTCTCTCTCTAGGAGTTAGTGACCACCCTCTTGTTTATATGTGGCTCATCACTTGTCTCTCATGTCTCAAAGACCTTGTGCAAGGCCAGGAAACTTCACCGCCTTTTGGCCTCAGGCTCCTCTCACTGGAACGCCAGGCTTGGAGGATTCCCACTAACCCTCATGGTTTGTGTGCACCTGGCCGAGGACACCTGTTTGGTGTGGTGGCTGCCATCTCCTTTAGTGGCTTGTCACTCAATCACCACCTCTCAGAAATTTGCCATGGGCAATACCCAGTCTGTCCCACCAAAAACCACCCCTTTGGGTTATATCCTTAAGGTCCTTGACTGGCTCAGATTCACAGGGGACATTAAACCCAGGAGTCTCCTTTCTATTGTAATACCGCCTGGCCACACAATACAAATTAGATAATGGTTCCCAGTGGCCTGAAAATGGCACTTTCAATTTTAACACCTTACATGATCTAGATAACTTTTGTCACCACAATGAAAAGTGGTCAGAGATTCCTTATGCCCAGGCCTTCTTCACCCTTTGATGCCAACCTTCTCTGTGCCAATCTTGTTTCACCTACCAAATTATCTTCTTACATTCTAAACCTCCTACTCCTAATTCCGCTGACCCTGAATCTAACTTTGATAGAGTAGATGTTTGCAGGATGACCTGGCTGCTCTCCCATACTGCTGGCAATATTGGAATAAATGCTCACATATGATTCAACTTTCTCTCTGCTTAATTGGCTTAAGCAGTGACAGGTAGCCCAGACCCATTCATTGTCCAGTTTTCATTTTCTGGTGACTCTGGTGGGATCACAAGCTGGACTCCTCTGGGGTGAATGCTGGGGATCTTGCTGCTTGGACTGGGAGTTCCTGGGACTAATGCCTAGACTCTCTTCCTGTTTTGAGTCTTGGCCATGGCCTCAGCAATTCCCTTGGTCTCACTTAAAGTTGAATGGAGCCTTCTGTAACTATGTAGCTCTGTAATCCTGTAATGAGAAGCCTCTGTTGTTTGTTGCCTCCCATCTGGTGTAAGCCTGATCAGCTCCTGGTTGCAAGGGATCTCTCATAGTCCTTGCCTGGTCTCCAAACCAGAGCCTGACAAGCTTAGGGTTAAGGCACTGCTCTGCATGGTGCAGGGCATTCTATCTGGCATTCTTTCTGGTATTCTGTCTGGCTGTACAAGCAAAAGGGCATGGTAAGCCATAAAGCTTTTGTTTCTCTGTTGTGCATACTTGTAAATATTATATACTATGGTGGATTTGTTTCTGTCTTGTGTAACCTTGCCTGTAATTTTGCTTACTTGGTTTAAAAATGGGTGAATATCCCACTTAGCTGGGGGCCCCAGCTGCTGGTGGTGAGCTGACCCCATGAGAGGGATTGCAGGAACTTCCCAGCAGCTGCCAAAAGTTTTGTTTTGTTTTTGTTTTTAATCTTGGGGAATATCACTGCTCTCCCTCTCAAGGCATCAGCCCCCCAAATGCTTAGCCAGTAAAAGAAAATAGGTCTGTTCTGTTTAAGAGCTAGTAAGAGTTCTTGTATGTTTATAACATAACTTTGGTTTTGATGTTCTTTGCTCACTTTCTTATCTGTTGGGGACTTGGTTTGTCCTTCGTTATTTTATGAACACAGGGAATCAATCTTCTGTCTTTACTATTTGGACTTTGTGTCACTCAGACCTTGTGAGGGTCACTTTGCTGTGCCAGTTGGTGAAACCACTGCCCCAGTCCTTCCTATCGAGAGTACTCATTTATTTATTTTAGATGTTGTTTCTGTTTGACATAGAATAGGATATTTTCTTATGCTCAAAATTTCATGTCACATCATAAGGATTCTACTCAGAAAGATCTGAATTGATGTTTCAAAGAGGAGGGGAAAGGTCTCGCTCCCCTCCCAGAGTGTAAAAGAAAAATATGATGACATAAGTCTTTTAAACACTCCAAATCCTCCTCTGTGAGGCCTGGGAGTTATAGGGGCCCTAGGAACAATAGAGAAATTAATACCACCCAAAACCCTGTGCAGGCTATAGAAGTGGTAGGGGCCAGTGCCTCACTTCAATGTGAAGGGGAAAAAATGGTACTTTTATTTTATTTTTTTTTTATGAATTTTTATTTATTTTTTTGTTACAGATATTTTACCTTTTTACCCCATTGGCACCCCCACCCCCCCCCCCTCCACCCTGTCCCCGGCTTAGTTGTCCATGTCCATTGGTCATGCACACATGCATATAAGTTCTGTGGTTTATCTCCACCCCCCCCATCCCCTCTTCTGAGGGATGTCAGTCTGTGCCCTACTTCCATGTGTCTGGGTCTACTGTATTCCTCAGACTGTTATGTTCATTATATTCCGTATATAAGTGAGATCATGTGTTATTTGTCTTTTTCTGCTTGGCTTCTTTCACTTAGGATAATACTTTCCAGGTCCCTCCATGTCGTCTCAAAGGATAAGAGATCTTTCTTTCTTACCGCTGCATAGTACTCCATTGTGTATATGTACCACAGCTTTTTTATCCATTCGTCTACTGGTGGACACTTGGGCTGTTTCCAGATCTTAGCTATTGTAAATAGTGCTGCTATGAACATGGGGGTACATATATTCTTCCTGATTGGTGTTTCAGGCTTCTTAGGGTATATGCCCAGCAGTGGGATCACTGGGTCAAATGGAAGTTCAATTTTTAATTTTTTGAGGTAGCGCCATATTGTTTTCCATAGCGGCTGCACCAGTCTGCATTCCCACCAGCAGTGTATTAGAGTCCCCTTTTCTCCACACCCTCGCCAACACTTGTTGTTTGATGATTTGTTGATGGCGGCCATTCTGACAGGTGTGAGATGATACCTCATTGTTGTTTTAATTTGCATCTCTCTGATGATTAGTGATGTTGAGCATTTCTTCATATATCTCTTGGCCATTTGTATGTCCTGTTTGGAGAGGTGTCTATGCAGCTCCTCTGCCCATTTTTTAATTGGGTTCTTTGTCTTCCTTTTGTGGAGTTGTATGAGCACTCTATATATATTGGAAATTAACCCCTTATCTGATACATCATTGGCAATGATGTTCTCCCATAGAGTGGGTTGCCTTTCCATTTTGATGATTGTTTCTTTTGCTGTGCAGAAGCTTTTGAGTTTGATGTAGTCCCATGTGTTCATTTTCTCCTTTATTTCTGTTGCCTTAGGTGATGTATCAGTGAAAATTCTGCTCCGTATAATGTCGGAAATTTTGTTGCCTACATTTTCTTCTAGAATTTTTATGGATTCACGGGTCACATTTAAGTCTTTTATCCATTTTGAGTTTATTTTTGTGTATGGTGTAAGTTGATGGTCTAGTTTCATTTTTTTGCATGTAGCTGTCCAGTTTTCCCAACACCATTTATTAAAGAGGCTGTCTTTACTCCACTGTATGCTCTTGCCACCTTTGTCAAATATTAATTGAGCGTGTTGCCTTGGGTCCATTTCTGGGTTTTCAGTTCTGTTCCACTGGTCTATATGCCTGTTCTTGTGCCAGTACCAGGCTGTTTTGGTTACAATCGCTTTGTAGTACAACCTGATATCTGGTATTGTGATCCCACCTACTTTGTTCTTCTTTTTCAAGATTGCTGTGGCTATTCGGGGTCTTTTTTGGTTCCATATGAACTTTTGAAGTATTTGTTCTAGTTCTATGAAATATGTCGTTGGTATTTTGATGGGGATTGCATTGAATCTATAGATTGCTTTGGGTAGTATGGACATTTTAATGATGTTAATTCTTCCAATCCATGAACAGGGTATGTGCTTCCACTTTTTTATATCTTCCTCTATTTCTTTTTTCAATGACCTGTAGTTTTCTGCAAATAGGTCCTTTACTTCTTTGGTTAAGTTTATTCCTAGGTATCGTAATATTTTTGGCGCGATGGTAAATGGGATTGTTTTTTCAGTTTCTCTTTCTGTGAGTTCATCATTGATATACAAGAATGCCGTCGATTTCTTGACGTTAATTTTGTATCCTGCTACTTTGCCAAATTCATTTATTAAATTAAGGAAGATTTTTGATGGAGTCTTTAGGGTTTTCTATGTACCATATTATGTCATCTTCATATAATGACAGTTTCACTTGCTCCTTTCCAATTTGGATCCCTTTTATTTTTTCTTCATGTCTGATTGCTGTGGCTAAGACTTCCAGTTCTATGTTAAATAAGAGTGGCGAAAGTGGACATCCCTGTCTTGTTCCTGTTCTTAATGGAAATGTTTTTAGTTTCTGTCCATTGAGTATGATGTTGGCTGTAGGTGTTTCATATATGGCCTTTATTATGTCGAGATATGATCCCTCTATTCCTACATTGCTGAGCGTTTTTATCAGAAATGGATGCTGGATTTTGTCGAATGCTTTTTCAGCATCTATTGATATGATCATGTGGTTTTTATTCTTCATTTTGTTTATGTGGTGTATCACGTTTATTGATTTGCGAATATTGTACCAGCCTTGCATCCCTGGAATGAATCCCACTTGGTCATGGTGAATAATTTTTTTGATATACTTCTGGATCCGATTTGCTAATATTTTGTTCAGGATTCTGGCGTCTATGTTCATCAGGGATATTGGCCTGTAGTTTTCTTTCTTCGTAGTGTCTTTTTCTGGTTTTGGAATTAGAATTATGCTGGCCTCATAGAACGTGTTTGGAAGTCTTCCTTCTTCTTGAATTTTTTGAAATAGTTTGAGGAGAATGGTTGTTAGTTCTTTTTTGAATGTTCGGTAAAACTCCCCCGTGAAACCATCTGGGCCTGGGCTTTTGTTTGCTGGGAGAGTCTTGATTACCTCTTCAATTTCCTTAGTTGTTATTGGTCTGTGCAAGTTTTCTATCTCTTCCGGGAATAGTTTTGGAAGACTGTGTGTTTCTAGAAATTTGTCCATTTCGCTTAGATTGTCGAATTTGTTGCCATATAGTTGTTCATAGTAGTTGTTAACGATCTTTTGTATTTCCGTGGTGTTGGTTGTTACTTCTCCTCTTTCATTTCTGATTTTGTGTATTTGGGTTCTCTCTCTTTGTTTCTTGGTGAGTCTAGCTAGGGGTCCATCAATCTTGTTTATCTTTTCGAAAAACCAGCTCTTGGTTTCATTGATCCTTTGAATTGTTTTTTTGGTCTCTATGTCATTTATTTCTGCTCTGATCTTTACTATTTCCTTCCTTCTACTTGCTCTGGGGCTTTCTTTTTGTTTGCTTTCTAATTCTTTAAGTTGTGAGGTTAGACAGTCAATTAGAAATTTTTCTTGTTTTTTGAGGAAGGCCTGTAGTGTTATGAACTTCCCTCTCAGAACTGCTTTCGCTGCATCCCATAGATTTTGTGTTGTTGTGTGTTCATTTTCATTGGTATCCAGGAAGTTTTTAATTTCTTCCTTGATCTCCTCGGTGACCCATTCATTGTTTAATACCATGCTATTTAGCCTCCATGTGTTGAAATGTCTTTGCATGTTCTTGTTGCAATTGATTTCTAGTTTCATGCCATTGTGATCTAAGATGCTTGATATGATTTCAATCTTCTTGAACTTGTAGAGATTTAGTTTGTGTCCTATCATGTGGTCTATCTTTGAGAATGTCCCATGTGCACTTGAGAAGAATGTGAACTCTGTAGTTTTGGGGTGTAATTCTCTGTATATATCTATTAAATCCATTTGGTCTAGCGCTTCATTTAGACTCTCTGTTTCCTTGCTAATTTTTTGCCTAGAGGATCTATCCAGTGCTGTCAACGGGGTGTTGAAGTCCCCTGCTATGATTGTATTGTTGTCGATTTCTCCTTGGAAGTCCTCCAGAAAGTTTTTAATATATTTTGGTGCTCCTATATTGGGTGCATATATGTTTATCAAGGTTATATCTTCCTGTTGGATAGATCCTTTCAATATTATGTAGTGGCCGTCTTTATCTCTAGTTATGGTCTTCATTTTGAAATCTATTTTATCAGATATGAGAATTGCTACCCCAGCTTTTTTTTGCTTTCCATTTGCTTGGAAAATTTTTTTCCATCCCTTCACTTTCAACCGATGTGAGTCTTTTGTTGAGAGGTGGGTCTCTTGTAAACAACATATAGATGAGTCATGCTTTCTTATCCAATCAGCTACTCTGTGTCTCTTTATAGGAGCATTCAATCCATTTACGTTTAAGGTGATTATTGATATGTACTTATTTATTGCCATTTTTGTTTAGTGTGGTTCTCTTTTTCTTCCCATTTCTACTGCTAATTACAGCAGTCCTTTTAACATTTCTTGCAGTGCTGGTTTGGTGCTAATGTATTCCCTTAGCCTTTTTTTGTCTGGGAAGCTCTTTATTTGATCTTCTATTTTGAATGATAGTCTTGCTGGGTAGAGTAGTCTTGGATTCAGATTCTTGTTTTTCATGACTTTGATTACTTCATGCCATTCTCTTCTGGCCTGTAGTGTTTCTTGTGAGAAGTCAGCTGAGAGCCTTATGGGGTTCCCTTTGTAGGTAACCTGTTGCTTATCTCTTGCTGCTTTTAGGATTCTCTCTTTGTCTTTAATTTGTGGCATTTTAATTACTATGTGTCTTGGTGTGGGCCTGTTTGGGTTCTTCTTACTTGGGACTCTCTGTGCTTCTTGAACTTGAATGCCTTCTTCCTTCACCAAATTAGGGAAGTTTTCTCTCACTATTTTTTTGAATATATTCTCTATCCCTTGCTCCTTTTCTTCTTCTTTAGGGACTCCTATGACGCGAATATTATTACGTTTCCAGTTGTCCCATAGTTCTCTTAAGCTGTCTTCCTGTTTTTTAATAGTTTTTTCCTTTTGTTTTTCTAATTGGTTGATTTTTTCTACCCTGTCTTCTAATTCACTGATCCGGTCCTCAGCTTCCCCTACTCTGCTTTTTAAACCTTCCAATGTGTTTTTCATTTCTGATATGTCATTTTTTATCTCTTCTTGTTGGTTTTTAATTTCCAATTGGCTTATTTTCAGTGTCTCTATGTCCTTACTCATGCTGTTCAGTTTCCTCAAGATCATGGCTCTGAATTCTAGCTCTGTTAACATGCCTAATTGCTCCACATTGATCTCATCTTCGGTGGAGGTGTCTTGCTCTTTCATTTAGCTTCTGTTTCTGTGTTTCACCATTTTGGCTATCACTGTGGGCTTTGGAGCCTGTCAAGTTCTCCATGTGGGTGTTGGTGTTCTTCTGTTTGTGGCTCCCTCTCCTGTGTTTAGATGAGCGAGGGAGGACCCGCGTTGAACACCACTGTCAAGTCTTACTTTCCTGGTTAAAGTTGCCAGCCCAGGAAACTACTGTTATCCTCTAGCTTTTTGCCTGGAGGCTAGCAGTCTAGGTTAATTGATGAGTTTTGGGTTGTCAGTTGATTGAAAAACTCCCTCTGGTGCTCAGCCAAGGGGCTTTCAGGAGGGTGGTGCAGATGCTGGTTGTTAGTGAGCCTCAATTAGCTCTTCAATGGCCCACAGGGTGGGGTTGATCTCCGAGGGAGGGGCTGCTGCCTCTCTCAGAGCCCTGGGAAGGAGCAATGTGGCCGCTTTCCTGAGTGGCTGCACTCAGCCAAAGCTCTGAGTGCCCTCCAGATCCCGAGTGTCCCCACACAGTTCCAGTCCAGTCCGCCCTCCCTCTGCCAGAGCCCAAGGTGAGTGGCTGTGGCTGTTTCAGCCTCTGTCCCGGCTGCACTGTGGAGCCGCCTGGGAGTGTAACCCGAGGGCGCTGCTCCCAGCTGAGGCCGCTGCCGAGCTGCAGACCGTGGGCTCCCAGCCCCATCTCGCACCTTCGCAAGCCTACCAGGATCGAGTCGGTGTCCCTCGTTGTATGGTCCTTGCAAGCTGCTTTTCTGTTGGTTTTTCCCGTCGATTTGTCTGTGTTATAGTTGTAATTCCAGTTTGGTTCTGGGAGACGGTCTGTGTAGCACCCTTCACTCTGCCGCCATTTTTCCGGTCAAAAATGGTACTTTTAAATTCAAGCCACTGGAGGCCTGGGAGCTGCTGTAGTCCCAGGAACAAGCCACAGGGCCTGTTATCTTTCCTGCCCGCCCTGCCTCTTCTCCAGCCTCTTAGAAGTAGCCAAAGATGCTAAATAATTAAACAGCTCACTTTTTAAAAAATCCACACCAGAGGATAATTTTTCATTTATCTTCAGATAGATTGGGAGAAAAAAAGAGAGAGAAACATCAATGTGAGAGAGATACATTGATTGGTTGTCTCCTGCATGACCCCAACAGGGCCAGGACCAAACCACAACTGAGGCACATGCCCTTGACCAGGATCAAACTCCAGACTCTTCTGTCCACAGGCAATGCTTTAACCACTGAGCCAAACAAACCAGGGCTAAACAGCTTACTTTTGAGAACACTGGAGGAACACAGAAATCACCAAGTATCATATGCATAATTTAAGTTTAACTGATATTTTTTAAAGTTATTAACATAAAATACATGTTTGTTTTGCCTGGTTTAGAGAAATAAGTTCATGTTATTTATCTCTGTTCAAAATTTGTCAAGAAAATGGATTGTGTAATAATTGACTGTTTTTTTCTTTTTAAAAATAATAAATAGCCTGGCCAGTGTGGCTCAGTGGTTGAGTGTCAACCCATGCATCAAGAGGTCACTGGTTTGATTCCTGGTCAGGGTACATGCCCAGGTTGTGGCCCTGATCCCAGTGGGGGGAATGCAGGAGGCAGCCAATCAATGTTCTCTCTCATTGATGTTTCTACCTCTCTCTCTCTCTCTCCCTTCCTCTCTCTCTCAAATCAATAAAGAAAAAAAATTAAATAATAATAAAATAAAATAACAGGATACCATAATGTTAATTAACCTGAGTTTGCCCACTTTTGGCTTCTTATTACAGAGAAGCTAGAGGATAGATTTAGATCTTTCAATGAATATAGTATATAAAAAATGTGTCTTGAAAATGTAAATGTATTTTCCAATGGGGAAAAAGAAAACACCTGTTTATGAAAGTTATGAAATGTGTTAATAAATTTGCCAATCCATAAGGTATTAAGAATGATTGTCACAGGGCCAGAGGTGTGGCTCCAGAAGCCCTTCAAGCCCACCAAATCCTTTTACCTTCCCCAAAACCTTCCCTATTCAGTTCAAAATGCTTATAGATAATTGGCTTTATGAAACCTATGTCCTAGGGGAAGCTTCAAAAACTCTTATCTGAGGCATCTTTTAAATGCAAGTTTCTGGGAGGTAATCCTTATAGAAATGAAAATCCTTGGATATCTGAGCAGATCAATTAATTTATTTTAGCTGTTGAACATTTATGGCTAAACAAATCTTAAGTAAACCTACTTTTGGCCTTTTATTACAAAAACCTATAAAATAGATTTGAAGGTGTTACTTTTTTAGTTGTCACATAACTTAGTTTTAAAAAATTTAATTAGTTGGAAAGAAACTGAATAATTTCTGTGATAGAAGGTATAAGATGTGTAGGTTTTTTTATTTTTTATTTTATTTTTTTAGAGAAAGTAGGGTGTTCTAAAGTTGGTTATTTTTGAATGAGTTAAAAGAAATCAAACTAAGAGGAACTAAGAAAGTCACAGAAGGTCTGTGCAAGTTGAAGAGGATTTGTATAGAGAGAAAAAGCAAAAAGAAAGAATTAAAGAAGTAAAAATGGTGAGAAAGGATCAAAGAAAGGGACAGGCCCTGGCCGGTTTGGCTCAGCGGTTAGAGCGTCGGCCTGCGGTCCTGAGAGACCCGGGTTTGGTTCCCGCTAAGGGCGCGTACCTTGGTTGCAGTTTGTCTCCGGCCCTGGTTGGTTGTGCGGGAGGCAGCCAATCAATGTGTTTCTTTCACATCGATGTTTCTCTCTGTCTCTCTCTGTTCCTCTCTCTCCCTCCCACTCTACCCGAACAAAAAATGGAAAAATGTCCTCGGGTGAGGGAAAAAAATAAAAAAAGAAAGAAAGGGACAGGAAGACAGGATATTGAAGGAGGAATACTCAAGAAGGGAAATGGAAAGAAAAAAAGAAAGGCACATAGATACTAAAGTGGAGTGGTCCAAGAAGCTACATTTGACTTTTCAAAACCAATTGTAATTTCACCACTGGAACCTTTACTACAATTGACAGTGGGGAACAAATTAATTGATCTCTTAGTCTGATATAATTTATGTATAATTCTGAGTGTTACCGTAAAGTGTTATTACAAGATAGCAAATTCCTTTGTCAACTGCATACTAAAATGTATAAACATATCATTTTAATTTTTATTTCATTTATCAATAGTCACTTTCATTATAATGCATTTGCAAAGATGTTACATCTTCTGAAAGATTTGGCTTACTTTAAATTATATATCTCTGAGAATAAATTCTCATATTGAAAGGATGAGTAATGTTTTATTTATTTTTATTTATTTATTATTTTTTAAATAAATTAATTTATTTTTGTTACAGATATTTCTTCTTGTTCCCCACTATTTTCCCTTCCCCCTCCTCCCCACACTTTCCCCACTTTTTATCCATGTTCATTGTTCATACATTAATGAATATAAATTCTGTGGTTTTTCTCTCCCCCACCATGCCCTCTTCAGGGGATTGTCAGTTTGTACCCCACTTCCATGTCTCTGGGACCACCTCTTTCCTCAGAATTTATGTTCATTATATTCCACAAATAAGTGAAATCATGTGATATTTGTATTTCTCAGCTTTGCTTTTTTGCTTAGAATAATACTTTCCAGGTCCCTCAATGTTGTCTCAAAGGAAAAGAGATCTTTTTTCTTACACCTGCATAGTACTTCATTGTGTATATGTACCACAGCTTTGTTATCCATTTGTCTACTGATGGACACTTGGGCTGTTTCCAGATCTTAGCTTTTATAAATAGTGCTGCTATAAATATGGGGATACATATATTCTTTCTGATTGGTGTTTCAGGCTTCTTGGGGTATATTCCTAGAAGTGAAATCACTGGGTCAAATGGAGGTAAAATTTTTAATTTTTTGAGGTAACACCATATTGTTTTTCATAGTGGCTACACCAGACTGCATTCCCACCAGCAGTGTACTAGAGTCCCCTTTTCTCCACACCCTTGCCAACACTTGTTGTTTGATGATTTGTTGATGTCGGCCATTCTGACAGGTGTAAGGTGATACTTCATTGTTGTTTTAATTTGCATCTCTCTGATGATTAGTGATGATGAGCATTTCTTCATATGTTTCTTAGCCATTTGTATGTCCTGTTTGGAGAGGTGTCTATTTAGTTCCTCTGCCCATTTTTTAATTTGGTTCTTTGTCTTCCTTTTGTGGAGTTGTATGAACACTCTATATGTATAGGAAATTAACCCCTTATCTGATATATCATTGGCAATTATGCTCTCCCATACAAAGGGTAGCCTTTCCATTTTGATGATTGTATCTTTCGCTGTGCAGAAGCTTTTGAGTTTAAAGTAGTCCCATGTGTCCATTTTCTCCTTTGTTTCCATAGCCTTAGGTGATGTATCAGTGAAAATTCTGCTGCATATGATGTCTGAAATTTTGTTGCCTACAGTTTCTTCTAGGATTTTAATGGATTCATGAGTCACATTTAAGTCTTTTATCCATTTTGAGTTTATTCTTGTGTATGGTGTAAGTTGATGTTCTAGTTTCATTTTTCTGCAAGTAGCTGTCCAATTTTTCGAGCACCATTTATTAAAGAGGCTATCCTTACTCCACTGTATGATCTTGCCACCTTTGTCAAATATTAATTGAGCATATTGCCTTGGGTCCATTTCTGGGTTCTCTGTTCTATTCCATTGGACTATATGCCTGTTCTTGCACCAGTACCAGTCTGTTTTGATTACAGTGGCTTTGTAGTATAACCTGAAATCTGGTAATGTGATCCCTCCAACTTTGTTCTTTTTTTTCAAGATTGCTATGGCTATTCGAGACATTTTTTAGTTCCATATGAATTTTTGAAGTAATTGTTTTAATTATGTGAAGTATGCCGTTGGTATTTTGTTTTTTGCCCATTTTGATGGGGATTGCGTTGAATCTATAGATTGCTTTGGGTAATAAGGACATTTTAATGATGTTAATTCTCCCAGTCCATGAACAGGGTATGTGCTATCACCTTTTTACATCTTCCTCTATTTGTTTTTTCAATGACCTGTAGTTTTCTGCGAATAGGTCCTTTATTTCTTTGGTTAAGTTTATTCCTAGGTATCTTAATTTTTTTGCCGCCATGGTAAATGGGATTGTTTTCTTAGTTTCTCTTTCTGTGAGTTCATCATTGGTGTATAAGAATGCCATCTATTTCTTGACGTTAATTTTGTATCCTGCTACTTTGCCAAATTCATTTATTAAGTCTACTAAACTTTTGATGGAGTCTTTGGGGTTTTTTATGTATAATATCATGTCATCTGCAAATAATGACAATTTCACTTCCTCCTTTCCAATTTGGATCCCTTTTATTTTTTCTTCCTGTCTGATTGCTGTAGCTAGGACTTCCAGTACTATGTTAAAGAAGAGTGGCGAAAGTGGGCATCCTTGCCTTGTTCCAGTTCTTAAGGGAAATGCTTTTAGTTTTTGCCCATTGAGTATGATGTTGGTTGTAGGTCTTTCATATATGGCCTTTATTAGGTCTAGATATGATCCCTCTATTCCCACAATGCTGAGAGTTATTATCAGAAATGGCTGCTGGGATTTGTCAAAGGCTTTTTTGGCATTTATTGATATGATCATGTGGTTTTTATTCTTCATTTTGTTTATGTGGTGTATCACGTTTATTGATTTGCGAATATTGTACCAGCCTTGCATCCCTGGGATGAATCCCACTTGGTCATGGTGGATAATTTTTTTGGTGTATTGCTGGATCCCATTTCCTATTATTTTGTTCAGGATTTTGGCATCTATGTTCATCAGAGATATTGGCCGGTAGTTTTATATCTTTGTAATGTCTTTTTCTGGTTTTGGAATTAGAATTATGCTGGCTTCATGAAACAAGTTTGGGAGCCTTCCTTCTTTTTGAATTTTTTGAAATAGTTTGAGGAGAATGGGTATTATTTCTTCTTTGAATTTTTGGGAAAACTCCCACCTGAAGCCATCTGGGCCTGGGCTTTTGTTTGCTGGGAGAGTCTTGATTACATCTTCAATTTCCTAAGTTGTTATATTGGTCTGTTCAAGTTTTCTATCTCTCACTGGTCCAGTTTTGGGAGACTTTGTGATTCTAGAAATTTGTCCATTTCGCTTAAATTGTCGAATTTGTTGTCATATAATTGATCATAGTAGTTGTTAACGATCTTTTGTATTTCTGGGGTGTCAGTTGCTACCTCTCCTCTTTCATTTCTGATTTTGTGTATTTGGGTTCTCTCTTTGGTTCATGGTGAGTCTAGCTAAGGGTCCATCAATCTTGTTTATCTTTTCGAAAAACAGGCTCTTTGTTTTATTGATCCTTGGAATTGTTTTTTTGGTATCTATGTCATTTATTTCTGCTCTGGTCTTTACATTTTCCTTCCTTCTAATTGCTCTGGGGTTTTCTTTCTGTTTGCTCTCTAGTTCTTTAAGTTGTAAGGTTAGATAATCTATTAGAGATTTTTCTTGTTTTTTGAGGTAGGCCTGTAGTGCTATCAACTTCCCTTCCCTCTCAGAACTGCTTTCCCTGCATCCCATAGATTTTGTGTTGTTGTGTCTTCATTTTCATTGGTTTCCAGAAAGTTTTTTATTTCTTCCTTGATCTCCTCGGTGACCCATTCATTGTTTAATAACATGCTATTTAGCTTCCATGTGTTCAAATATCTTTGCATGTTCTTCTTGCAATTGTTTTCTACTTTCATGCCATTGTGATCTGAGGAGATACTTATATGATTTCAGTCTTCTTGAACTGTTATGGACTTAGTTTGTGCCCTAACATGTGGTTTACCTTTGAGAATGTCCGATGTGCACTTGAGAAGAATGTGAATTCTGTACTTTTCGGGTGTAATTCTTTGTAGATATCTATTAAATCCATTTGATCTAGTGCTTCATTGAGAGTCTCTGTTTCCTTGCTAATTTTTTGTCTAGAGGATCTATCCTGTGATGTCAGTGGGGTGTTGAAGTCTCCTGTTATGATTTTATTGCTATCGATTTCTTTTTAGAAGTCCTTCAGAAGATTTTTAGTATATTTTGGTGCTCCTATATTGGGTGCATGTATGTTTATCAAGGTTATATCTTCCTGTTAGATAGATTCTTTCAATATTATGTAGTGCCCTTCTTTGTCTCCAGTTATGGCCTTCATTTTGAAATCTATTTTATCAGATATGAGTATTGCTACCCCAGCTGTTTTTTTTCTTTCCGTTTGCTTGGAATATTTTTTTCCATCCCTTCACTTTCAACCTATGTGAGTCTTTTGTTGTGAGGTGGGTCTCTTGTAAACCACATGTAGATGATTCCTGCTTTCTTATCCAATCAGCTACTCTGGGTCTTTTATGGGAGCATTCAATCCATTTACGTTTAAGGTGATTATTGATATGTACTTATTTATTGCCATTTTTGGTTAGTGTGGTTCTATTTCTCTTCCCATTTCCCCCTGCTAATTACAGCAGTCCTTTTAACATTTCTTGCAGTGCTGGTTTGGTGCTAATGTATTCCCTTAGCCTTTTTTTGTCTGGGAAGCACTTTATTTGACATTCTATTTTGAATGATAGCCTTGCTGGGTAGAGTAGTCTAGGATTCAGATTCTTGTTTTTCATGACCTTGATTATTTCATGCCATTCCCTTCTGGCCTGTAGTGTCTCTTGTGAGAAGTCAGCTGAGAGCCTTATGTGGTTTTCTTTGTAGGTAACCAGTTGCTTATCTCTTGCTGCTTTTAGGATTCTTTCTTTGTCTCTCATTTTCGACAGTTTGATTACTATGTGTCTTGGTGTGGGCCTGGTAGGGTTCTTCTTACTTGGGGTTCTCTGTGTTTCTTGAATTTGAATGCCTTCTTCCTTCACCAAATTAGCGAAGTTTTCTGTCACTATTTCTTTGAATATATTCTCTAACCCTTGCTCATTTCTTGAACTTCAGTGACTCCTATGATGCAAATATTATAACATTTCCAGTTGTCCCACAGTTTTCTTAAGCTGTCCTCCTTTTTTTCAATTGTTGTTTTTCCTTTTCGTTTTCAGGTTGGTTGATTTTTTCTACCCTGTCTTCTAATTCACTGATCCGGTCCTCAGCTTCCCCTACTCTGCTTTTTAGACCTTCCGATGTGTTTTCATTTCTGATATGTCATTTTAAATTTCCAACTGGTTGATTTTCAACATTTCTGTGTCTTTACTCATGGTGCGCATGTCCGTACACATGCTGTTGAGCTTCCTCAAGATCAGGGCTCTGAATTCTAGTTCTGTTAACTTGCTTAACTGCACCTCATTTATCTCATCTTTGGTAGAGGTCTCTTGTTCTTTCATTTGGCTTTTGTTTCTGTTTTTCACCATTTTGGCTAACACAGTGTGCTTTGGAGCCTGCCAAATTTTCCCTGTGGCCATTGGTGTTCTGCTCTGTGTGGCTCCCTCTCCTGGGTTTGGATGAGGCAGGGAGGGCACACTTTAAACACCACTGTCGAGTCTTAACTTTCCTGGTTAGAGTTGCTAGCCCAGGAAATGATAATTATCATCTAGCTTTTTTTGCCTGGAGGCTATTAGTAGAGGTCACCTGAAGACCCTTGGTTTCTGAATTGAATGAAAAACTCCCTCAGGTGCACAGTGTAAGAGGATTTCCAGAGGGTGGGGCAGATGCTGGTTGTTAATGGGCCTCAATTATCATTTCAGTGGCCACCAGGTGCGGTTCAATCTCTGAGGGAGGGGCTGCAGCTTCTCCCCAGGGCCCTGGAAAGGAGTAAGATGACCACAGTTTTTCGTGGCTGCACTCAGCAAAATCTCTGAGCACCCTCCAAAACCCGAGTGTCCCCACACAGTTCCAGTCCAATCTGCCTTCCCTCTGTCGGAGCCCAAGGTGAGTGGCTGCTGCCAGTTTAGCCTCTGTCTGGACTCTACATCATGGAGCCGCCTGGGACTTTTAACCGGAGGCCGCTGCTTCCAGCCAAGGGCGGCCGCGGCTGTTGCAGCTTCCAAGGGCGTCGCACTCACAGAAGCCACAGGACTAATCCGCAGTGGCAGGACACTGTCGAGGTGGCAGAAGCTTCCAGCAGAATCCCCTGGTCCCAGCGATTCTGTGCGGCACCAGCCAAGGGCTTAGCAGGCAGCAGAGGTCATAGGACTCAGCCGGGGTCTCAGCTGAGGAGGCAGCAACAACTTCTCACCAAGTTCCCTGGTCCCAGTGGAGTATCTTGTCCTAGCCCAGGCCACTGCGGACAGTGTGATCCCAGCCCCCTCTCACATCCTCGCAAGCCTACCAGGATTGAGTCAGTGTCCCTGGTTATGTGGTCCTCCAAGGTGTCTTTCAGTTGCCCCTGCCTGACGATTTGTCTTTATTTTTGTTGTAAATCCAGTTTGGTCCTGGGAGATGGTCTGTGTAGCTTCCATTCACTCTGCCGCCATTTTTCTTCCTACTACAGCTTTTTTATCCATTTATCTAATGATGGAGATTTTGGTTGTTTCCTGATCTTAGCTATTGTAAATAGTGCTACTACAAACATGGGGCTACATATATTCTTTCTGATTGGTGTTTCGGGCTTCTTAGTGTATATTCCTAGAAGTGGAATCACTGAATCAAATGGAATTTCAATTTTTAATTTTTTGTGGTAACATCATATTGCTTTCCATAGTGGCTGTACCAGCCAGCAGTATACTAGAGTCCCCTTTTCTCCACACCCTGGCCAACACTGGCTGTTTAATGATTTGTTGATGGCGGCCATTCTGACAGGTGTGAGATGATACCTCAGTGTTGTTTTAATTTGCATCTCTCTGATGATTAGTGATGTTGAGCATTTCTTCATATGTGTCTTAGCCATTTGTATGTCCTGTTTGGAGAGGTGTCTATTCAGCTCCTCTGCCCATTTTTTAATTGGGTTCTTTGTCTTCCTTTTGTGGAGTTGTATGAGCACTCTCTATATATTGGAAATTAACCCCTTATTTGATACATCATTGGCAATTATGTTCTCCCATACAGTGGGTTGCCCTTCCATTTTGGTGATTGTATCTTTTACTGTGCAGAAGCTTTTGAATTTGATGTAGTCCCATGTGTTCATTTTCTCCTTTGTTTCTATTGCCTTAGGTGATGTATCAGTGAAAATTCTGCTGCGTATGATGTCTGAAATTCTGTTGCCTACAGTTTCTTTTAGGATTTTTATCGATTCATGTGTCACATTTAAGTCTTTCATCCATTTTGAGTTTATTCTTGTGTAGGGTGTAATTTGATGGTCTAGTTTCATTTCTCTGCATGTAGCTGTCCAATTTTCCTAGCAACATTTATTAAAGAGGCTATACTTTATCCACTGTATGCTCTTTGTGAACTATTAACTGAGCATATTGCCTTGTGTCCATTTCTGGGTTCTCTGTTCTCTTCTACTGGTCTACATGCCTGTTCTTGTGCCAGTACCAGGCTGTTTTGATTACAGTGGCTTTGTAGTATAACCTGAAATCTGGTAATGGTAACGTGATCCCTTCAATTTTGTTCTTTTCTTTCAAGATTGCTGTGGCTATTCAAGGTCTTTATTGGTTGCATATGAACTTTTGAAGTATTTGTTCTAGTTCTGTGATGTATGTCATTGGTATTTTGATGGGGATTACATTGAATCTAAAGATTGCTTTGGGTAGTATGAACATTTTAATGATGTTAATTTTTCCAATCCATGAACAAGGTATGTGCTTCCACTTTTCTATATCTTCTTCTATTTCTTTTTTTTCAATCACCTGTATTTTTCTGCAAATAGGTCCTTTATTTATTTGGTGAAGCTCATTCCTAGGTGTCTCAATTTTTTTGCTGCGATGGCAAATGGGATTATTTTGTTTGTTTCTCTTTCTGTGAGTTCATCATTGCTGTATAAGAATGCCATTGACTTCTTGATGTTAATTTTGTATCCTGCTACTTTGAGAAATTCATTTATTAAGTCTAGTTAATTTTTGGTGGAGTGTTTGTGGTTTTCTACATGTAGTATCATGTCATCTGTGAATAATGACAGTTTCACTTCCTCCTTTCCCATTTGGATCCCTTTTATTTTTTCTCTTCTCTGATTGCTGTGGCTAACACTTCCAATACTATGTTACATAAGAGTGGCAAAAGTGGGCATCCTTGCCTTGTTTCTTTTCTTAAGTAAAATGTTTTTAATTTTTGCCCATTGGGTATGATGTTGGTTGTAGGTCTTTCATATATGGCCATTATTATATTGAGATATGATCGCTCTATTCCCACATTGCTGAGATTTTTTATCATAAATGGATGCTGGATTTTGTTGAATGATTTTTCAGTGTCTATTGATATGATCATATAATTTTTATGTTTCATTTTGTTCGTGTGGTGTGTTACATTATCGATTTGTGACTACTGTACAAGCCATGCATCCTTGGAATGAATCCCACTTTGTCATGGTGAATAATTTTTTGATGTATTCCTGGATTTAATTTGCTAATATTTTGTTCAGGATTTTGGCATCTATGCTCATTAGGGATATTGGTCTGTAGTTTTCTTTCTTTGTTGTGTCTTTTTCTGGTTTTGGAATTAGAATGATGTTGGCCTCATAAAATGTGTTTGGAAGTCTTCCTTCTTCTTGAATTTTTTGAAATAGTTTGAGGAGAATGGGTATTAGTTCTTCTTTGAATGTTCAATAAAATTACCCTGTGAAGCCACCCAGGCCTGGGCTTTTGTTTGCTGGGAGAGTCTTGATTACATCTTCAATTTCTTCTGTTGATATTGGTCTCTTCAAGTTTTCTATCTCTTTCCGGTTAAGTTTTGGGAGACTATGGGTTTTTAGAAATTGGTCCATTTCACTTAGGTTGTCAAATTTGTTGACATATATTTGTTCATAGTATTTGTTAACAATCCTTTGTATTTGTGTAGTGTCAGTTATTATTTCTCCTTTTTCATTTCTGATTTTGTGTATTTGGGTTCTCTCTCTTTTTTTCTTTGTGAGTCTAGCTAAGGGTCCACCAGTCTTTTAGTCTTTTCAAAGAACCAGCTTTTTGTTTTATTGATCCTTTGAATTATTTTTTTGCTCTTCATGTCATTTATTTCTGCTCTGATCTTTACTATTTCCTTCCTTCTATTTGCTCTGAGGTTTTCTTTTTGTTTGCTCTCTAGTTGTTTAAGTTCTGAGGTTAGATATTGTGTTAAAATTTTTTCCTGCTTCTTGAGGTAGGCCTATAGTGCTTTGAACTTTCCACTCAGAACTGCTTTTGCTGCATCCCATAGATTTTGTGTTGTACATTAATTTTTATTGGTTTCCTGGAAGTTTCAAATTTCTTTCTTGATCTTCATGGTAACCCATTAATTGTTGAATAACATGCTATTTAGCCTCCATGTTTTCAAATGTCTTTGCATGTTCTTCTTGTAGTTGATATCTAGTTGCATACCATTGTGATCTGAGAAGATGCTTGATATGATGTCAATCTTCTTGAACTTGTAAAGACTATGTTTGTGCTCTAACATGTGCTTTATCTTTGAGAATGACTCATGTGCACTTGAGAAGAATGTAAATTCTGTAGTTTTGGGGTGTAATTCTCTGTAGATATCTATTAAATTTATTTGAGCAAGCACATCATTTAGAGTCTGTGTTTGCTTGTTAATTTTTGTCTAGACGATTTATC
The DNA here is from genome assembly GCF_014108415.1 of Molossus molossus. Lineage (NCBI taxonomy): Eukaryota > Metazoa > Chordata > Mammalia > Chiroptera > Molossidae > Molossus > Molossus molossus. The sequence continues at coordinate 65,762,776 of NW_023425355.1, read as the reverse complement.
CAGTGATCTCAGTGGGGTGTTGAAGTCCCCTACTATGATTGTATTGCTGCCAATTTCTCTTTTGAAGTCCTCCAAAAGATTTTCAATATATGTTGGTGCTCCTGTATTTGGTGCATATATGTTTATTAAGGTTGTATCTTCCTGTTGGATAGATCCTTTCAATATTATGTAGTGGCTTTCTTTTCTTTAGTGTGATTCTATTTTCCTTCCTATTTTTTCTACTAATTACAGCAGTCTTTTTAGCATATCTTGCAGTGCTGGTTTGGTGCTAATGTATTCCCTTTGCCTTTTTTTGTTGTTCTTTAGGAAGCTCTTTATTTGACCTTCTGTTTTGAATGATAGCCTTGCTGGGTAGAGTAGTCTTGGATTAAGATTCTTGTTTTTCATGACCTTGATTACCTCATGCCATTGACTTATGGCCTGTAGTGTTTCTGTTGAGAAGTCAGCTGAGAGCCTTATCAGGTTCCCTTTGTAAGTAACCTTTTGCTTCTCTTTTGCTGCTTTTAGGATTCTCTCTTTGTCTTTAATTTTTGGCATTTTAATTATTATGTCTTGGTGTGGGCCTGTTTGGGTTCTTCTTACCTGGGGTTTTCTGTGCTTCTTGAACTTGAATGCCTTCTTCCTTCACTAAGTTAGGGAAGTTTTCTATCCCTATGTCTTTAAATGTATCCTCTAACCCTTGCTCATTTTCTTCTTCTTCAGGGACTCCTATGATGCGAATGTTATTAGGTTTCCAGTGGTCCCACAGTTCTCTTAAACTGTCTTCCTACTTTTAATTGTTTTTTTTTTTTCCTTTTGGTTTTCTGATTGGTTGAGTTTTTCTGCCCTATCTTCTGATTCACTGATCCGGTCCTCAGCTTCCTCTACTCTGCTATTTTTACTTTCCAGTGTGTTTTTTTATTTCTGATATGTCATTCTTAATTTCTGCTTGGTGCTTTTTAATTTCCAACTGGTTGATTTTCAACATTTCTATGTTTTTATTCATGGTGCTCATGTCCTTACACATGCTGTGAGCTTCCTGAATTCTAGTTCTGTTAACTTGCTTAACTGTACCTCATTTATCTTATCTTTGGTAGAGGTGTCTTGTTCTTTCATTTTGCTTTTGTTTCTGTGTTTCCCCATTTTGGCTATCACAGTGGGCTTTGGAGCCTGTCAAATTTTTTCTGTGTGTGTTGGTGTACTGCTGTTTGTGGCTCCTTCTCCTGTGTTTGGATGAGGCAGGGAGGACCCACTTTAAACACCAGTGTCAAGTCTTAACTTTCCTGGTTAGAGTTGCTAGCTCAGGGAATGTTAGTTATCCTCTAGCTTTTTTGCCTGGAGGCTATTAGTAGAGGTCACCTAAAGAACCTTGGTTTCTGAGGTGAATGAAAAGCTCTCTCAGGTGCTCAGAGTGAGAGGATTTCTCAAGGGTAGGGCAGATGCTGGTTGTTAATAGGCCTCAATTAGCATTTCAATGGCCACCAGGTGGGGTTGAATCTCAGAGGGAGGGGCTGCCACTTCTCCCCAGGGCCCTGGGAAGGGGTAAGATGATCAGAGTGCTATGTGGCTGCAACTCAGCAAACTCTGTCAGTGCCCTCCAAATCCCAAGAGTCCTCACACAGTTCTAGTCCAGTCCACCCTCCCTCTGCAGCAGCTCAAGGCTGCTGCTAATTTAGCCTCTGTCTTGGCTCTGCACTGTGGGGCTGCTTGGGACTTTAACCCAAGGGATCCACTTCCATCTAAGGGTGCCACTGCCAGCAAAGGCCGTCGCTCCCGGCTGAGGTTGTGGCAGCTTCCAGCTGAGGTCGCACGTCCCAGCTGAGGCCACCGCAGGTCCCAGCCGACGTTGTAGGTCCCAACCGAGGCTGCTGCAGGTCCCAGCTGAGCACGCAGTCCCAGCCGAGGTCGCAAGTCCCTGCCAGGGCCACAGGTCCCAGCCGAATTCGCAGTTCCCAGTTAGGGCCGCAGTTCCCAGCCAAGGCTGCAGGTTCCAGCTGAGCCCGCTGCAGGTCCCAGCCCAGGCTGCTGCAGACCGTGGGCTCCTGGCCCCCTCTCACATCTTTGCAAGCCTACCAGGATTGAGTCAGTGTCCCTGGATATGTGGTCCTCCAAGCTGCTTTTCAGTTACCTTTTTCTGATGATTTATCTTTATTTTTGTTGTAATTTTAGTTTGGTCCTGGGAGATGGTCTGTGTAGCTTCCATTCACTCCGCCGCCATTGTTCACCTTCCCAATTTTGGGCATTTTAATTACTATGTGTCTTGGTGTGGGCCTGTTTGGGTTCTTCTTACTTGGGGCTCTCTGTACTTCTTGAACTTGAATGCCTTCTTTCTTCACCAAGTTAGGGAAATATTCTGTCACTATTTCTTCAAATATATTATCTAACCCTTGCCCATTTTCTTCCTCTTTGGGGACTTCTATGATGCGAACATTATTATGCTTCCAGTTGTCCCACAGTTTTCTTAAGCTGTCTTTTTGTTTTTTAATCGTTTTTGTTTGTTTGTTTGTTTCTTTCTTTCTTTTCTGATTGTTTGATTTTTTTCTACCCTGTCTTCTAAGTCAGTGATCCGGTCCTCAGCTTCCCCTACTCAGCTGTTTATACCTTCCAGTGTGTTCTTAATTTCTGCTATATCATTCTTCATTTCCACTTGGTTGGTTTCAATGTTTCTATATCTTTACTCATGGTGCTCATGTTCTTACTCATGCTGTTGAGCTTCCTCAAGATCATGGCTCTGAACTCTATCTCTGATAATTTGCTTAGCTGCATTTCATTGATCTCATCTTTGATAGAGTTCTCTTGTTCTTTCATTTGGGATTTGTTTTTTTGTTTCACCATTTTGGCTATCACAGTGGGTTTGGGGGCCTGCCAAATTTTCCCTGTGGGTGTTTGTGTTCTGCTGTTTGTGGCTCCCTCTATTGGGTTCAGATGAGTATGGGTGGGCGCATGTTAAACACCACTGTCAAGTCTTACTTTCCTGGGTAGATTTGCAAACCCAGGAAAGGTTCAGTTATCCTCTAGCTTTTTTCTGGTATCTAGTAGTCTCAGTTACTCAGTGCCTTGGAATGTAGACCTAGTGTTCTGCCTAAAAGGATTTCCAGAGGGTTGGATAAATGCTGGTTGTTAATGAGCCACAATTTTTATTTCTTTGCCTCACCTAGGAAAGGCTAAATCTCCAAGGGGGGTGCTGCTCATTTTCCCCACAGCTCAGGGAAGAAGCACACCGGTCACCGTCCTTTGTGGTCGCAACTCAGCAAAAACTCTGAGTGCCCTCCAAATTCCGTGTGTCCCCACAGAGTTCCAATCCAGTCTGCCCTCCCTTTGCTGTAGCCCCTCGGTGAGTGGCTGTGGCTATTTTAGTACTCTGTCATGGCTCTCTGGGCTGTGGAGTGGGCTTGGTCTTTATCCCCAAGGGCGCTGCTCACAGCTAAGACTGCTGTTGTTCCTGGGCTACCAGCCTACCACCCTCTCGCACCTTCACAGATCATACCAGTGTCCCTGGTTATATGGTCCTGTACTGCTGCTTTTCTGTTCCTTTTTTCCAAGGATTTATCTTTATTTTAGTTGTAATTCCCATTTTGTTTTGAGAGATTGTTTGTGTGGCTTCTATTCTCTCCACCTCTTTTTTCACATCCTCTAAGCCTATCTTGTGCACAACTGTGTCGCACAGGCCTTTCTGCTGCCCCTGCACGCTGTAGTTCTTGCGGGGAACTGGATCGCACAGTCCTTCTGGGGTCCCAGCTCTATGCCTATGTTATGGGCTGCTGGGTCTCACGGGCCTCTCTGGTGTTTCAGCACCTGAAAGGTTTAGTAATCTTTTAAAGGGTAAAGGTCAAAGCTTGAAAAAGGTGAAAACTATAAAAAAATGTGCTGCTTGCATGATGACTTTTGCTCAGCCTTCCATTGAGTATGGATTATTGGATTGTGCGCAAGGCAATGAATCACCCAGCTGATTGAGGATGAGATACCAGACTAGCCCAACTGCAAAGTGGACAATGGGCTAGACAGAGTTGTCAGCAGGACCTGCCTGAAGCTAAAAATAGAGTATATAACCTACACCCCAACTGTTATTCAAGGCTGATCCCTTTTCAGCTCAGCCCACCTGCACCCAGGCACATGTAATAAAATTGATTTGCTCTACATTGGCCTTGCATTGTGGCTATGATCTCCCACCAGCTGACCAGCTGACCTTTTATTTGGGGCCCAAACTCTGGAGGTCTGTGAGGATCCTGCATAGTGGGAACCATTGACTTCTGGAGCACTCCAGGCCTCCTTTTGGACTAGAATTAATCACATCCCCAGCAAGATACCGGACCTCCAACCTTTTCTGTTGATTCACTGGTGAGTGTTTTTTGCCTATAGGTCTGATTCTCTGGGCTGTCTTGTTATCGCCTGTCTGGGACATAAGAAAGCCAGGTCTTCTGGTCTCATCTGTGTGATTTTCCCTCCCAAAATCTAGTGCTGTTTGGGATACACTCCTCGGGAACCAGGTTCCCTCAGCTCACCATATATCTAGGAATGCTTGATGTGAGTTGCATATCTCTCTACTCTATGCGAGAAGGGGGGATGTCTACTTCTTCCACTAGTGTATCTGTTAGACCGCTAGGCCACAACATCTTACACTGCAACATAGGAAATGCTCAGTCTTTTATTCCTCCTGCAACACCCCTAGGATGTCTTCTAAAAAAATCTACAGACCTTAGGGCTCACTCAGGACTTACATCCTAAGCAACTCATTTTTTACTGCAATCCTGCATGGCCTCAGTACAAATTAGACAATGGGTCATAATAGCCTGAGAATGGCACTTTTGTCATTCCCACCCACCTAAACAATTTCTGTCAAAGGCAAGAAAAATGGTCTGAGGTTTCTTACATCCAGGCTCCTTTGCACTCAGATCACACCCCTCTTTATGTAATTCTTGCTCTCCCTCCCAAATCTTCCTACTCCACTCTAATCCTCCCAAACCTTCTTCTGAAAGCAGTGCACTAACTTTTGTTTCCTCAGCCCCTCTGGCAGGGCCTCCTCCTCCAGCCCCTTCTCCAGGCTCACCACCCTACCCTGAACCTTCTACTTCAACTCTTCTACCACCACAAATGACTCCCTCACACACACAATTGGAAACCATTTTTGGTCTCTATTCATCCCCTACCTTGGCTCCCATTTTAAAATGTCCCCTGAGGGCAGTAGCAGGAGCTGAAGCAATTGTCAGAGTTTATGTCCCCTTCTCGCTTTCAGATTTGTCCCAAATAAATGAAAGACTAGGATCCTTTACTGAGTATCCCACCAATTATACTCAGGAATTTAAGTACCTTACCCAGTCCTATGATCTAACTTGGAGTGATACTTATGTTATTCTCTCTTCCACCTTTAATCTGGAAGATAAAAATTGAGTCTGGGTTAATGCCCAGGGCCATGCGAATAATCTGAGGTGACAGGCCTTCAGTAACCCCATAGGAGCTGAAGCAGTCCCTAGCCCAGACCCCAGGTGGAATTATCAGGACAATGGGATGGATAGGAAAGCCAGGAAACATGATAATGTGTCTCATTGAGGGACTTAACAATGCCTCACACAAGGCAGTTAATTATGAAAAACTGTCTGAAATAAACCAGGAAAGGAATAAAAAACCTGCAACATTTCTTTTTTTTTTTTTTTTTAATCCTCACCTGAGGACATTTTTCCATTTTTTTTTTTTGTACAGATAGAGTGGGAGGGAGAGAGAAGAAGAGAGAGAGAGAGGGAAACATCGATTTGAAAAGGACACATCGAGTGGCTGCCACCCGCACGACCAACCAGGGCTGGGGACAAACTGCAACCGAGGTACATGCCCTTAGCGGGAACCGAACCCGGGTCTCTCTGGACCTCAGGTGGACGCTCTAACCGCTGAGCCAAACCGGCCTGGGCAAAAAACCTGCAACATTTCTATTCTGCCTTACACTGGCTATGAGAAGATATACTAACTTAGATCCTACTAGCTCAGAAGGGACTGTCATTTTAAACCTGACATTTGTCTCTCAGTTGGCCCTATACATCAGGAGAAAGTTACAAAATTTTGAAAATGGCCCTCAAACCCCTCAATGGAAACTTCTAAATCTAGCCTTTAAGATTTTTTTTATCCTCACCTGAGGACATTTTTTTTTCCTTTTATCTTCAGATAAAGCAGGAGGGAGAGAGGGAGGAAGAGAGAGAGAAAGATCGATGTGAGAGACACACATTGACTGGCTGCCACCCACAGGGCCTCAACTAGGGCCAGGGACAAACTGCAACTGAGGTACATGCCCTTAGCAGGAACCAAATCCAGAGATTCTTTGGTCCATGGGCTGACGCTCTAACTGCTGAGCCAAATTGTCCAGGGCTAACCTTTAAGATTTTTAATAATAACAACAAAGAGGCTAAACAGCAAAGAATAGCAGAATTCCAAATGCCTGCCTCTGCCATCAGAGCCCTCGCTAATCAAAGGAGTCAGCAAACCTTCTTCAGGGGACAGAAGAAGGACGCCCACCAGAATCAGCAGAGTGGACCCCCAGGTCCCTGTATTAAATGCAATCAGACTGGCCATTGGGTGAGGCAATGCCCTAATCCTCGACCACCACCTAAGCTATGTCCTCAATGTGGAGGACCCCAATGGAAGTCAGACTGCAGACAGACTGTGCAGAGTCAGTCCTCATCCCTTCCTCAGGCTAGCAGAATGGGCAATCCAGGCCTTGATCTGACCTTGTTAAGATGAGGCATTCTATCTAAACTCCATGCTACTTTAACCTTTACTCCTTCTCTCCCCACCAACCACTCTCATTCTTTACTTTGTCTCCTCCAATAATTTGTTTTCTCTCCTAACATAAATCCCCTCCCCCTCATATCCCACTGTCCCCTCAAGAGGGCAGGGTGGGGTCCACAGGCTTTGCTGGCAGCCGGTGAAATACCACTATCTTGTCTTTTTTTCATTGATGGAAAGGGGAGCAGCAAGCCCCAAGGAGCTCTTGCTTCTGGCACCAAGTGCTCAGCAGCGCTGGCCAGGCACAACCCACTCTGGGGACAGTGTTAGGTGGGGAGTTTGACTGGGGTGGTACACCTGTCATGCAGGTGTTCTAAGGCAAGTTCAGGGAGGACAGAAACCTCCCATGGAGCAGAAGGGCAAAAGCTCACTTGATCTTGATTTTCAGTATAAACACAGGCCATGAAAGCAGGTACCACGTATAATATCTCTCACTATAATCTTATAAGAGGTACCTGTAATTCAACTATTCATGATGTGTCTAACCTCTGCAGTTGGAGATTATATGTGCAAGCTCAGAGGGACTTGATGCAATACCAAGAAAATTACACCAGGGAAATTAGTCACTATCCAGGGTACAGTCCTGCCAGTGGTACTATGCCTCTCCTTCCTCTATCATGGTTTAATCATTCAAGCCTTACTGTAGGAACACCTTCCCAGGCCCAAATATGACTGGACTACTTTGCTTACCAGAGGGAATGATGTTTTTCGGTGCACTAAACATTTCTGTCTCCAGAAGAGGAATTGCTATTCAATGCCTAAACCCAGAAAAATAGGGTGGCTTATGGGCAGTAGGATATGTCACCTTAATCCATTCCTTCATCCCTAAATCAACCTCATCAAGCCCTGAGGCCAGAAGCTATTATAGAGCAAAAAGGGAAGTTGGACTCCTCATAGCAAGAGTCATAGCTGCAATTACCACTTGGGAGGAATTATTTATAATGCCATAACAGCAAAAAAAAAAAAATGTAACCATCACCATGGCAAATATAGGTAGAGATACTGGTTAAGATTTCCAACTTCTTTAAAAATCCCTCAACTTTCTTGCTTGCGTGGTAATAAATATCGCATTGTACTAGACTATTTACTGGTCAAAAAGGAGGAGTATGCATGATAGCAAATACATCTTGTTGCTTCATTGTTAATTCAACTGGCCAGGTCAAGGAGAGGACACAATGAATTCTTGATAATGCCCAGTGGCTAAAGGAATTGAGTCAGGATTACCTAGCCCAATTTTTCTGGATAAGTATAGAGGCAGCCTTGCCTAAACTAACCTGGTTACTCCTCTTCATAGAGCCCCTAGTATTAGCCTTCTTATTATTGCTTTTCAGACCCTGCCTCTTGTACCTGATTACTAGGTTTGTGCAAAATCGACTGCAAATTTTAGTCAACCAGACAGTTGGACAATTTGTTCTAGCACAGGTAAAAGGACCCTATCACCCCATTCCCCAAGAAGTTACCTAACAAGTTCTTTTTAGGATTCCATGACAACCCCACACCTGCAGGAAGTAAAGAAAGAGAAACTTCACTCCTTTTCCCTTTTTTATCATCATTATAAGATGGGAATGAAAGGGTTAGTAATGTTTTAAAGGGTAAAGGTAAAAGCTGAAACAAGGCTCGAACTGTGAAAAATGCATGGTTTCCATGATGACCTTTGCTCAGCCTTCTGTTGAGTAATCTGATTGTGCTATCAGATTAAGCACAAGGCAATGGATAACCCAACAGATGCAGGACAAGATACCAGACTAGTCCAACTGCAAAGTGGACAATGGGCCAGACAGAGTAGTTAGCAGGAACTGCCTGAATCTAAAAGTAGAGTATATAACCTACACCCCAACTGTTATTCATGGCCGATCCCTTTTTGGCTCAGCCCGCCTGCACCCAGGCACATGCAATAAAATAATTTTGCTCTACATTGGCCTTGCATTGTGGATGTGATCTCCCACTGGCTCAGACCTTTTACAGATTAACTAGATGGAATTCACTAGATATCTTTGGAACATCTGAATTTATGGAAGTACTGGCAAGAAAAATTAGTAGAAACAGAATTTGATTATGGGAATAAATGAACTAAATTGTAGTTTAGACTGAATAAACTGAAAATCATATTTTTTTATTTCTTTTAAATATTGCTGATATTTAATATTTTTTGTTTTCCAGACATAAGGAAACATGTTTCTTTTCTCAAAGCAATTTAGTAAATTATACTTTATAAACAATATTGAGGCATTTATATTTTTCTTCCTACCTGGTCCCTCCAGAATTTGGAAGCTCTTAATTAGTTAATATTATTAATTTCATGGTAATAGATTTATTTGCATAAATCTATTAAGAATATGATTTCTTTATCAAAGGATTCATAAAGCCAGTTTCCAATTGTGGTTTCATTAACTAAGACTTTGACTGGAATATCATGCCTCCAGACCTCAGGCCGACGCTCTAACCGCTGAGCCAAACCGGCCAGGGCTGGAATATCATGCCTGAGAGAGACATGCCAAGACTCTGGATGTCACCAGAAGCTTTAAGGAAGGAAAATTGACTTTGAAGCCAAAAAAGCCCCTTGGAAACATGGCCTGGTACCTTGCTTGGCCACATGGTCCATGACAGTCATTCCAGGTAAAAACGAAGGTTACTTTCCTGTAAAATGGCAAAAAAGAACCTCAGTATTTTGGGAACCTCAAAGACTTCAGATCGTGGCCCAAATTTGCAGGTACATTGGGCATTGCGTGATGGCAACTGTGTCTTTGGCTTCTCTGCCCTGAGGAGCTGACTGTTAACTGCTAAATCTAAAGATTACCTATGAATGAGTAACATTCCAGCAAACTAAAATTGGAGAAAGCCTGTACGATCAATTTAAGCTATTGATACTCTTGTGTTTATGTAAATAACCAAGCCAGACTAGAACTAGACTTAATACAGTCTCTTTAACAGAAGGGTACTCTTAGAGAGAGAAAAAAATTATGTCTCAGTGAAAAACCACAATACCTAATTATGGGTATTGTGCAGTAACCTGTCTTCAAAGTTTTGTGTAAGGCTGTGTCTGTGTATGCCATACATGCCTCCACACCTGATAACCACCAGGATATTTTAACTGCAGGCAATCTGTCAGACTGTCACTGCATGATTTAATTCCAGTGGAAGCCTTACATCTGGAAATCTTCTCAACTGGTTTATGATTTAATGTATACATTAACCTTGATGTTTTGTGTACTGCTTCATAGAATGTATGCCTATATCCCTGTTTATCTAATTGCTTACTCACACAGTTTAGGCTTCTGTCTCTTCCTAGAAGAGGAATGCTGCTTTATGTGAATCAATCTGTTGTAGTTAGAGATACAAAAACAAACAAACAAACGAACAAAATCACTAGCCAATCAGGCCTCAAAAAGTTCAGCAACAGCTCTTGGAATCTGGGGGCTCATGGTTACAAAAATTAAATTGGACCTCTTGGCTCCTTTCATTAGCGAGACCCCTATTAATGCTTCTCCTTGCTCTTCTTTTTGGTACCTGCATCCTACACAGATTTTCTTCATTTCTCCAGAATCATGTCTGGGCCTTCACCAAACAGTCTATTGGTGAGATGATGCTCCTTCAATCATTGATCTGATACCAACCCCATCTCAAGTTCCAGAAGGCTAGTAACTCATTCTAGCTGACTGTTATCAAAGTTCATTCCTCTGTGACCCTAGCGCCCCCTCCAGCAGAAAGTAGCTACAAAAAAAAATGACCTCCACCCCCAGTCCTTAATAACGAAAGACTGGAATATTAGACCAGAGAACACCATGCCATAGGAATGTCTCTGTAAATATGGCCTTGTATTGTTCTTGCTTATCTGAACATTCTGTTCATTTACCTCATCACACATCCCCCACTGGTATGGGAACCAGACCCTTTGCCATTATGGTTGAACAACTAATATCCTGTTTGCCCGTCTTTGTTCCTGCATCTGCCCCAAGAAGCCCGCCAAAAGAGCCCGCCCCAGAAAACTCTGTATAAGCAGCAAGCCCTGGCTATTTTGGGGCTGATGTCATTTTGGACTCAGCCCATCTGCTTTGCAAATGCCCTGAATAAAATTCTGTTCCTTCATCACTTTGGCCTTGTGCGTTCTTCCCTCAGCTATCTAACAGTGTTCATCATTACATCTGCAACATTTCCTCATGCCTTTACATGTTTGTTTATCCCCTCTAAATTGTAAGTTCACTGAAAGCAGGAACATGCATTTTTAACTGCCAGTATGTCTGCAGCCTTTAGTGTAAGAATCAGTACATAGTAGTTGGTTAATAAATATTAGCCAAATGATAAATAATTTAATTAATTAAGTGTAAGGAATAAAGAAAATGTGATGATAAAGCAGTGTGCCTTTCAAAGAATCATTTCATCATTTTAATCATCTTATTAATCAATCCCAGTCACCATCTAGTTGATTTATTTGTAGAAATATAAGAATAATGTTTATCTCTACTCTGGCACTTAGATGGTCTATGTCTTATTTTTTATTTTTATATATTTTATTCTTTCTCTAATAGACTGCCAGTTTCTGGAGAACAGATTGTTTTCTTTTGTGCATTGTACACCATAGGCACTCAATAAACATTTGCTGAGTTAATGAATTTCTTATGTGTGCATTGCTCTTTACAGTTGACAGAACTTTTCACAGTAACCCAGTGAGATAAGTAAAGTATCATTCTCTCTGTCCCTCCTCTTGTTTTAGTTAAAGAAACTGATTATCAGAATATCACAGAGACTTGCCCACTTTCAAACAGTGGGCAAAATCAGAGCTGAAAATCCTGGGAGCCTCACATTATCTTTTGCTCCTTCTCTATTTAGACCAATCAGTTTCTCTCTGCAGGGGCAGCTTTTTAGAGTACTGTCCTCATTTGGTTCCTTAATGTAAACAACCTAATCAAATATTTTTGTTGTTGTTGCCATTAATTTCAACTTTAAAAAATATAAATGTTTATTTCTCCTGTTTCCTTTTTAAATTTTGACTTTATTGATTTTAAAGAGAGGAAGGTAGAAGAAGAGAGAGAGAAATCAATGAGAGAGAACATCAATTGGCCACCTCCTGCATGCCCCTCACTGGGAATTGGGCCCACAACCTGGGCATGTGCCCTGACTGGGAATCAAATCAGTGACCTCTTGGTGCATGGGTCAATGCTCAACCAGTGAGCCACACCAGCAGGGCAGCTAATTTAAACTTTTATTACCTTGCAATATAGCATAAAGCAATTCTTTTTGTTTGTTAAACAATAGATGTATTTTTTCACATTTCTAAAGACTGGGAATCCAAAGATCAAGGTGTCAGAAACAAGTTTGTATCTGGAGAGGGCTCTCCCCTTGGGTGGCCCACTATGTGGTCATCTGTCCTTTCCGCTGTGCTCAAGCAGAGAAAGAAATTGAGCAAGCTTTCTCTTGCCTCTTCTAAGGACACTAATCTTATCAGATCAGGGCCCTACCCTTAAGACCTCACCTAACCTTAGTTGTTCCCTTAAAGGGCTCCTGTCTAAATACAGCCACACTGAGGGTTAGGACTTCAACACGTGAATTTTGGGGAACACAACATTCTAGCATAAAGCAAGTTTGTACAGCATTGTATCTTTTTAGTGGAACAGCTACAATCTAGATTTTTTTAAAGTGAAGCTCTA